>NC_041059.1:27442220-27813677 GCF_900634775.1 Gouania willdenowi
ACTGGGGAGAGAATGAAAAAAAAAAAACTAAAATGAAGACACACGAGGGAAATGGTGTGGATGGTTAATGAATTATGAAAAACTAATAGAATTAAAAACATAAAGAGGATTGAAGGCAGAGAAAAAAACTCCTCTTGTGGGTGGAAATTTCCCACACTCTTCAGTTCCGACGATTCTTTTCAAGCCAAACTGTCAAATCAGAGCCGCGCACGTCTGTACTATCAAGCAAATAAAAATACACAGACAAATGAACGCTCCAAGTTCCTCATTGACCTTGGACAACCAGCTGTATTGTCAGTGCGGCTCAATTTGGCTCCCTGCACCCTGTCGCTATTGTGGCGCGAGTGTGTGTGTTTTTCCTCTCTTTCCCTGTAAGTAGTGTGTGTGTGTGTGTGTGTGTGTGTGTGTGTGTGTGTGTGTGGTGGTGGGGGGGCCACCAGCAAGAGTGTGTGTGAGTGTAACTGAATGCATTTGTGTGCACAAACAAAGAAAGGCTTCCACTTCAGATTTAACTTCATTGTTCAAAACCCTGTAAATTTTTCCGTACAAAAAATAACGTTTTGCACGGTTGAAGCATTACGTGAATGATCAACTAACCTTTTGAAAATAAATAACATTAATAGAAAAAAAACAAGATGCATATAAAAATGATCATTATTATTATCATTAGTATTAATTTATGTATTTATAATAATAAATAATAATAAGATGTATATAAAAATATCATTATTATTAATTTATGTATTTATAATAATAGTAATAATAATAATAATAATAATAATTGTAGCTATATATTTTAAATAACTTTTTAAATCTCAAAAGAGAGATTATAAGTTTAAGAAGAAGTCTTCACGCCCAGGTTTTCCACCTTTATCATGTATTTGATTGGTTCGATTATGATGTTTTCATGTTGTACACGTTTATGCAATATGTATCTTCTTTGTTTCAGTTTGCATATAAATTTAGTCAGTAGCAGCTTTTTAGTCAAATCTTACCACCAATTGATTTTTTTTTTTCAAAAATAAATGAAAATGAGGTAATAATGCAACAGCACCAAGGTGATGTCATTACATCAGCCAAATAATGGGCGTTATAAATAATTAGTAATGAAACTGCAACTGGTAGATAATGAGCCTCTTTTTCTTGATAGAGCAGATAAACAATAAGCCTAATAAATATGAACAGAGACAAACTGAGATGTCTTGATGAACTGCTCAGGTTTCTCTTTCTGTCTTTCCATTCACTGTAAATCACAGGTTTGGCCAATAAGGAGGTCATAATGTCATTGCTGGTTCTGGATGTAAGTGCATTAAGTGTACAAAGTGTTTATGTTTATGTCTAGTATGTGTGTGATCCACAAGTGAAAGTGCACATAGTGTTTATGCCTTGTGTTATTTAATCATATTGTATTTTTTGTTCTTTTATTTAATTATTGTTTGATGCTATTATATTTCCTGTTTCCATGTTTTTTGGAGCTGCTGCAACGTCTAAATTTTCCCCATTGGGGGATCAATAAAGTTTTTTTATCTTATCTTATCTTATCTTAAGTTAAATGTGTTCACAATTGCATAACAACGAAACACCATTCCCAGGATGATGTTGATTTTTATAGATATATACACAGCATATCATTTCAGATGGTTACATATATAATACTGACTGTCTGACTGTCATAATGCTCTGCTGATTTATGCATCTTTTATATATATATATATATATATATATATATATACTGTATGTAAATTTTTTCAAAGTCAGCCTGTCAGACACAGCTCTGCAATGTTTCTGCAATAATTGCATTAAAACTAAGATAACACAAAGAGGTGCCCCTGAGCAAGGCACCGAACCCCAACACTGCTCCCTTCATTGTAAAGTGACTTTGAGACAAAATAGGAAAACAGTAAAAAACTAAAAAAAATTGAAGTGACTGAGTACCCAGAAAAGCGCTATATAAAATGTATGTATAATAATAATAATAATAATAATAATAATAATAATCCTAACTGTGAAATAAATAAGCAAATAAAACTAGGTGTAAAACAAGCCAAAAATAAGTCTGTCCTATTTTGTGCTATATAGATATATGTTCTTACAATATTTGTGTCTCTTTTGTGCTCATGGTATAACTTAAAACAAGACAGGCTGGCTAAACAGAAAATGAGCTTATAATAATAATAACAATAATAATAATCATAATGAAAAACAGATTTTCTCCTTATTTGTGATTTGTTCTGCTTAATTATGTTAATCAATGTCGTTTTTATTGAAATGCCTATTGGTGCATGAAATGTCTTTGCATTAACACAAATATAAGTCACATTTCTACGTCACTGTTTGCTCCTCACAGACTGAACTATACTGTTTTGTGTTGTCCGTCCGCAAACGTCACCAAAAAGCTTCCATGCCTTTACGAAAGCAAACATCGAAAATCGTTAAATAAAATGTAAATCTTGTCAATTCAGTAAAAACAGTTAAGGTTTTGTTTATTCAGGCAAACAAATAAATGTCAGGAGATAACATTTCCTGAAAAACCTTCTCTGACAAGGCAAAAACAAACTTACTGGAATGATTACAGTTAAAAGTATTTTCCTCGTAAATACCAGAGTGTTATTGAGTGTAAAATATTCCCAGCATCCCTCTGATCGCCTGAGAATCCTGGTGCTTCGTGCTCAGTAGTGGGACTGTATATGTCCTCCTTGTACGTGATCAGGCCTGCAGCACTTGTCATCTCCCCGGTGGTGGCGGCGCGTTCTCCAATTTTTAGGTTAATTAATCAAAAATGATTTCTTTTCTCATTAGCCATGCAGTTGGTTTGCAATCTGCAAAATCAATGTTTTACAGATGTTTCCCTGGGTTTTGTTTTTCAAGACGGCGCTGATTTTTATTGGGTATAGATTTAAGAGGGAGCTGAGGGATTGTGAGTTAACTCAGCTGCACACACACACACACACACACACACTGGGAGCATATTATAAATAGTTGCACACGCTAACAGCAATGTAAATACAGTGCAAACAACACCAACGTAAGCACAAGTTTCGCTCACACTGGTGGGAATAAATAAAAAACAACATTTCTCTGCTGGGTGTCATCTGCTCATCTGACCGACACAAACACTAGATCCTGCTATTCTTTATTTTTGGATGGCACGGATTGAGTCGATTGTTGCCAAACCTGGGTGGGGGGTTGAGTCGCACACACACGCACACACTCTGTGACTCTTTAATCACATAACAGCTTCTGCTTCTAGTTCCTGTTGGTTGTAAACAAAAGTAATGTTGCATTTCCTGCAGTCTAGACATAACAACAAACCTGGCACAACCAGAAAGAGAGGAATGATTGTGGTGATGAGGAAGTTGTTGGTGCGATTCACCAAATAACTGGAAACCAGTGCCAAAGTGGGAAGACCAAAACGTTCACCAATATGCAGACTGGGGTAGTGTTGGGTATGGTCTTTGAGTTTTGTCCTTTTTGAGCACAAGTGGAAATGTCACTAGGTGTTTGATATTTAATCACTTAATAACATGTTATGTCATCAAATGCACCACAAACCCTTAAAGTAAATCCAGGCATTTATTTTTTTCTTTTCCTTTTTTTTTTTTCCAGCGAATCATCTTTTTTTTTTTTTATCACTTTATTCTTCAATGGAAACTTTCTAGCCCAGGAATGTGCCTGCTTGTGCCATCTGCGATGCAGTTGTTCTCCTATTGCGCAGAACATGTGACCATGCGTGCATACACCCTCAGTTCCACTCAACTACACAGGAAAAAAAAAAAAAAAAAAGAAGATGAAGCAGAGGAGCAAAGGACCCCAAACAGAAATTATTATTGATTTAATCACATAATCAGCTGCAAACACTTCAGGCCAAGATAGCAAATCCATAATAGCCTCCCCACATAACCAGCCTTACAAATTTACCATCAAAGCCCTCTGCGCGCACACAGCAAACACAGGAACCGAGGTCACCTTCAGTCGCTGGCAAAATATTGACTTTCTTAATGCTTCTATATGTTTTTGAGTTAAGCGTTATCAATCACCGATAAGGGTGTGCTGTCTCTAAAACATAACTCCAATGGCAGGGGATTACAGCGTCACTTTTCTTGTCATAATCTCATCATATCTGTGTGGGGAAAAAAGCAGAGGGCGGTAAAATCAATGTTGTCAGACGCAGACGTTTCCCTTTGTGGCTGCCTGAGTCCGTCTTTAGATCGGATATCTGAACGCTTTTCCAGCATTCACGATATCATGGTTTGTCCCACGGAGGCTAGGAAGGAGATTTAAAGAAAACTCTCAGCAAAGACCAAGACCATGTGTTATATTGTTGAACAAATGTCTTTAAATGTATTCCCTATACTTCAATGGCCAGAGATGGACTGGGACATTATCAGAGGATACCATGTAGAAGCTGTTATTAAGTCAGTGATTATCAACATGTGGCTCTTTATGTCTTCATTTTAATTATTATTCTCACAGAAAACCTTAAAAGGGGAACGTTATAACGCCTTTTTACCTACTGTATGACCTTTGGCCATTTTGCAACTTCCTTTGTCCAATTTTCAAAAAGTTTTGACTCTTTTTTTTCAGATTTTATCTACCTTTTGTCTTTTGTCCTTTATTTTTTGGCCACTTTTCTTCCAAATAAGTTTTAAAAACCAATAAATACCACTCATTTCCTTTTTTCACTTACATTTTGCCTATGTTCGTTCCACATTTTTGCCCATTTTCACTATTATTTGCCACATTTTGCCCGATTAAGCTATACCATTGCCATTACATACCACCTGGTTCCTCTTTATTTGGCCATTTTTTGGGTTTTATATTCATTTCTTGCCACGTTTTTGCCACTTTTGGACCATTTTTGGCCACCTGTCTGCCTCCACTTGCTTGTCAAAAAAAAAACGGCCCACCAGGACGATGCCCAGTATGCCACATGGCCAGTCCACCCCTGTCTACGGCTGATCTACAGAATCAAAGGAACTTTATTGAAATGTTTTTGAATGACAGGAGGAAGCTTAAGTAGAGCATACAGGTAAACCTAATTCTGCTCAGTGAGAACATGCAACCTCTGTCTATAGATCACAGTGCGAGCAATAGGACAGTAATGCAGAAATATTGCCCAGTAACACCAAGTTAGAAGGGAATTGTATTAAGTAGTTTTGTTATTTTATCTCTTTATTTTATTATATTAATTTATTAAAAACAAAACAATTTAATATAAACATAAATGTTCCCAAATGTCAAATGAAATGCTAGTGTTATTTAAAGACTATTCTCAAGGTCCAGTATGAATGTAGTGTGTGAGTGAGTGTGGTCGGAGGGGCCGATGGTTCACTATGGCAGCCTTGCTTCTATCAGACAGCTATGGCTACAATTGTAGCTTACCACCACTAACTGTGGAGTGAAAGAATAATGCCTTAATTCTGTAAAGCGCTTTGAGTGTCTATGATAAAGCTCTATATAAAATCCAATGCATTATTAATATTATTAAGGTCTTTAAGCATTTTTTTTATTATTTTTTTTTAATAAATTTTTGCATCTTATTAGTTTTTAAAACTTTGTGTCAGGACCCAACTTCACCTTCAAATCACAAGCTATGACCCAAACTGAGGAAAAAGTTCCACTTCAATACTAATGCAAATAAAGAGCAGTTTGATCATACAAATTATATATTTATTTTTGTTCTTTGTATACTGTGTTACTGCAAATGTGAATTTGCTCTCTGTGGATCAATAAAGATGTATTATTATTATATTCTGTTCTATTGTGTTTTTTTTTTTTTTTTATGACAGTGAAGACTAATTACTATTTATTTTAAAATTCTGGAGCAAAAATAAACTTTAAAAGTGCCATTTTTTTTTTTTTTTTTTGCTAACTCAATATAAATTGAACAAAAAAGAGGATTTGAAGAATTAAAAATGTATAAAACTTATATATATTTGTATGAAATTGATCTGTCTTCCTTTAAAAGTTGACCTTCTGCTTTCAGAAGTGTGAAGTGTCTCAGTACACCACCTTCAAAATAAAAGCAATTATTATTGAGAGGGTAATATTGCCCGAGAACCGCTGTAAAAAGGTTTGTGACCCAGTTTTGGGTCCAGACCCATAAAAAGAGAACCTTTATTTCAAAGAATATCATAATCCATACAGTCAATGACCACTATATCATTTTTATTTATTTATTTATTTATTTACGTTTTTGATGGTCCAGGATTTGCAGATGGGGTGATGATTGAAAAGGAAAGTCATGCCCAAATGAAGGCAAATCCTAAATAATACTTTCTAATGCTGATAGCGTCACATTAGAAAAGAACACAAACCTGTGTGTGTCGTCTTGAATCAGTTGTAAACCAACTATGAAATCTTTTGTTACATACGTCACTAAACACAATGTGGTTCATTTTGCATGGGTTCATAATAACCAGAGTGATTGTAACATTCAGCATCCATCTCTGCAGCGATCTATCCTTTCAGTTGCCTATCTGTGTCCATCTAGCCCCGAGCTATGGGAGCCTAATTGTTTACCAAAGGGTTGCGGCTCATTTGCTTCTGGAGATTGTGCCTAATTAACACTAACTTGTCTGAACACCGACGAGCGCTGTCCACTCCACTTTAATCTAATCTGTACTCTTTCAAAAAAATAATGAGATCATTTACACCTCATTAACAAGCAATGTAATGTCTGCGCATTAATCATAATGATTGCTTATCATTTCACTTTGCAATATTATCTCCTCTAATGAAACTGTTCACACAACTGCCAAGAGGCCTTAATTGGCCGTGTGAAATCACAAAGCACCCGCCAGCTTGCTGCGTCGTGTGTGAAGTTCTCATTTGCATGGACGTGTGTGTGTGTGGGTCCGTGTGTGTGTGTGTGTATAAAATATACTATGTATTTATAAGCTTGGAATAACATAAATTATGTCGTTGCTCAATCAAGTCATTCAGACCCGTTGAATCCAGTAAAACACATGAAAAGTGACTTTCTTCTCTCTCTCTCTCACTGCTCACAATTGGCTCTCGACCAAAAACTGGCCCCTGCTCTGTAAGTTGAGCTAGTAAATGGAAGGGAATACAAATCTGAGTGGCACAACTGCTATAATAAAGCACTTTTTCAAAAACAAATTTATTTACTCCTTCAGGGTTTATGATCCATATAAACATACTGTACTTCCGATGTTTACTGCACCCCGCCGTCTCCCTTCCGTTCCGTTTTGACCTTAGTCTGGATCCTCCTTCTCCACTAAAGGCTGCAAGGCCACAGCTGAGAAACCAAAGAAGAAAACTCCATGTGTTTTTCTTCTTCTTGAGACATACTGTAACTTTTTTTTCTTTTTAAAGTAATTTAAACCAAACACTCATCATGTGATCAATTTGTATCTATGAGTTTGTAAATGCATCTGTTTTGTAGCACAGTGTAGAGCAGTGGTTCTCAACCCAGTACCCCCTTTTGTCCAAGTACAACATATTGCTTATAGAAAATTATTTAAAAACAATGATAGGGCATATATGTTTGATAACACATTTTAAAGAATCTCGTTTTGTATTTAGTGAAGTTCCCCAACTTTTTGTTTGGTTCATGACCCTATTTTGATATCAATAATTTCTGTTCATTTTGTATTATGTTTGAGCACTGATATATATATATATATGTTTTTTTTACTGCATTGTAGTTGAACTAGGTTTATATTTCACAAAGTGAACGTACATAATTACAGTTGTTCAGATTGTGTGTTGTTTTAATTAAAAAAAAAAAAAAAAAAGAATAATTAATTAAAAAATAATAATTTCAGTCCACCCCACATGGGGTCCCGACCCCAAGGTTCAAAAACCCAGATGTAGTTGCTCCTGAATAGATTTATTTCTATAGTTTTTATAATTTCCGGTAATCTCACATCTGGGGTGGGATCAAAACTGACACTTTATTTGTTAATTTTCCACTCTCTCTCTCAAGTACCCCCTGTAGTGCCATTGCGTACCCCCATTTGAGAATTACTGGTGTAGAGGTTATGAGACATGGGAACTTTCTGTGTGTAGTTGGCATGTTCTCCCTGTACTTGTGTGGGCTTTCTTTGGGCGCTACAGTATCCCAGTCAAAATAAGTAATAATTGTGTAATTGGAGTCTCTTACTTACCACTGGAAGTGAATGTACCTGCAGAAATGGTCTCTTTCTATCTATCCCAGTCTGTTTCCCAGTGTACAGCCCTACATACTGGTGTGGTGTCCTGTCCAGGTAGGAAATAAGTTGGCATAGGCACTTGAGTCCACAGCTTTCTGTCCACGTCCGACAGGGAAGTAATTGAATCCAACTCGAGCCACTCACTGCAGGTCAATTCAGATTTTTTTTGCCCATATCTGATATTTTCATGTCAATGTAAACAGTACAATTCCGATTTCTTGAAATCCGACCTATAGGCCACCTTCATATGTTGATATAAATCCGATTTGTAACTGATATTTTGCAATGCGACTGCTTTCTGTGTGACGAGGTCGCATTCTATCCGACCTTTACATTATCAAAATGCGATAGCGTCATAATTCTAGGTCCCAGACCGAGTGGCAGGGGGAGGGGGGACACCCCAGTGGAGGATGTAAGTAAATAAGTAGACAGTGGAAGGAGAGTTAGTCCTTAAAATGTATAAATATTTATGATATTGTATATATTATCAGTGCCACACACACATGTCAAGACAAGACGCCACCATATTAACTTCCGTAAACACTGTTTCCAGCATCAGGACCTCTTTGGTGTATGCGGGTCACTTCATAGGAGCATTCCGTTCCTACTCTAAACTGATAGAAGATGCATTTAATGTGTAAATATGAATGAGCGCACAAAAAATGATTGAGCATTAAGACCTGCAGTGTGAACGTAGCCTAAGACATTTATCCCTAAGCCCAACAACAGTTAAAAGCCCATCGGGACCTGTTGGGCTCGGACATTAAAGGGGGGTATTATGTAAAAATCACTTTTTCAAGCTTTGCATCATATTAGTGTGTCATTACCTCCTGAAAAACATACCTCCAGTGTTTCTCAGATTGATTCATGTATTTTTGAGCAATCTTTAAATCTCTAGCCAGCAGCCATTTTCCTGCTGTTTTGCTCGAGGGGACGAGACTCCGCCTTGGGAACGAAGCCCCTCCCCCCTCCTATTTTCTTTTCCTTAGTTCAGCCAATAGCACACCCTCTCCGCAGATTGTGTGTGTGTGTGTGTGTGTGTGTTTGTGCGTGTGTGTGTGCACGTGTGTGTCGGTGATAGGGCAGAGATCTCCGTCCGTATGTTAGCATTGTATTGTAGCAATGTAGAAATTAGCCAAATACAGAAAAACAAAAGTAAATAAAATCCATGCATGTTTGTGTGAGTACTGAAGTGTTCATGGGCGTGTCAGACAAGTTTGGAGGTTCTGAAAGAGACAGAGGCGAAATCAAAGTGTCATGAATCGTGTGCTACAGAGAAACATTTCTTTTAAGTTTTTTTGTTATATTTGCAGCATTTTCTAAAAAAATGTGGGTAGCATAGTTATTTGAGTATGCTATAGAATGGCACTATGTGCCTGAAAAAATCATTTTACCCCACCTTTAATGTAAAATAATTAATGAAGTGCACTCCTAATGTTATTGCCCTAGTTCATCATTTCATAATATGTAAATATATATAATACATAGTATGGTTTTTCCTTAAAATGGGACGAATTGGGCCAAACTTGGATAACTGGCTTTGTATTTAAAACACTAAAACATGTACTGTACAGCAGTAGGAAAGATAAATGTTTCATTATGACCTGCTGTTGTTTAAGGGGACATCCTAGATCTTAATAGTATTTCCAGGTAAAGTAAAGAATTTAAATAACAACATCCTGTCAAAAATATTAAACATAAGGTAAAAATAAAAGAAGCTGAACCAAATTTAAAGTCAGTGTGAAATACTTGAGGCATCACAGCGGTGCTGTGTAGTGTAAAAAAAACCAGCAGTATGCTCATGTTTTCTGCTGTCAGCAGCTCTCAGGCTCAGTGAAAGGCTGTGCTAACATCCCCTCTATGACAGAGTCAAACGGCTCGGGCTGCCATAACCACGTGCTGATATGATTTATTCCCTCCCCGAGGAGCCCCCTAATGAACAGAGATGTATGGTCAGCAGCCCCGTACATGTAACCTCCGTGTGCTCAGAAGACGGCTGCTCTGTAATATGATAAGTACCATGTCGATAGCCTGTATGATATGCTAATCATACTAAAACACGGTGCCTCGGGCTCTCCCAGTGTTTATTTATGAAGGCTTGACCTAAGGGAGAGCAATAATCGGCTTTTCTTTGAACTCTCTAACCCCGGGAGCTGAGGGAACCGCCAATCACACACATCTGAGTCCCATAATTCCCCTACCTCTTTTCCTCTCCGTGGTCCCCCCCACCTCAACCCTGCAACCAAACGGTAGATTATGCAAACAGAACTGAGTGTGCATTTTCCTGCCTACATTTGTCCAGGTCACATGTCAAGCTCTCAAATCATTAAACTAATTATTAATTGGGACTGACATAAACAAGTTGTCAGCAGGCCCGCCAACCTGACTGTGTTCTCAGCTCAGCAAATATAAAGCATTGATCAGATGCAGCACACACTATTCTGACAGCCAGATTTGCACTTTTTCCTTTATGATCAATCACAGGAAGTGCTGACATGGAGTATGAAAAGTTGATACAGTGTAATGAAAACCAAATTGTCCAATGTTTTTTTTTTATACACTACATTAAAGCTACTGAAGACAGTAATTTTCATATTAGGTAAAGACATAGTGTAGGTTTCATAGACCAATAAATATCAGATCATTTGCTTCAAAAAAAAAAAAAAAGAAAAGATGTGAAAGGTTAAAATGGTCACTCCAAAGTTTGTTTTGAATGCTGTAAACAACAATTATTAACTTTGTCAAAAAAAAAAAAAAAAAAAATGCACATTGCATTGTGGTGTATGGAATAGGGCTGAACGATTTTAGAAAATAATCTAATTGCGATTTAATATGCAATTATTTTTTCAAGGGCCTCTTTTCATGTATTTTTCAATGAACACAAGCAATAAATCAATCTGTTTCATAATAAACAATTTAAGATTTATTTAAACTTTAAATAAATATAAAATATCAATTTTAAAGCACATATTACAACAATAAAGCAAACAAATCTGTGGCTTTACCTCTTCAACATATCTAACTAACTTCATGTTTCATGATACATGTAAACATGTGGACTGCACTTCTTAAACACTGAACAGAACAAGACAGAACAAGACAGGACAATATTTTTCTTTTCTTTTTTTTTTAAATTGCAGCCTTTGCAATTAGAAAATCGCATTTTATGATATCACGATAATATTGCAAATGCAATTAATTGTTCAGCCCTAATATGGAGTCCCGTAGACGGCTCCAGAGAAGTGTCTTTATGTCATTCTTACTGTGATATGTGAGGACAGTGATTGGCTTGAAAACATTTTTCTTCTAGTTTATTCCCAGTATTCCCTGGAATATGACCTCATTCCGCAAGACGTTAAACTACGGATGGCTTCCAAAATAAATATCTGCCATTGTTTTGCTGCAACCTATTCGTGAAAACACCAGAAATGTGTTGGGAAGTCTCTTTGGCACAACACAAGAAATCACTGTGAGAATGAAGTAAAAATACTTCTTTGCATCTGTCTACTGGACATCCCACAATTCAATGCGCAGTGGAGATCAAAAGAAACTTTCAAGCATTTTATTTTCGAGCAAATGATCTTTGATTCATTGGCGTATGAGGCCGACACTTTGTCTTTATCTCAGGGCTGGGCGATTTAGCCTGAAAAAAAATCTCAGATTTTTTAAAGAAAATTTCGTGTTTCGATTTGAATTTCGATTTTTATTTATTTATTTTTTTTTCAGTGCACTTAAAAATGACTGCAGACATTAGATATATTGTCAAAAGTGCAACTTTATTGCTGTGATTGTCCTCAAAATGCATAGAACAATCCTAAATTAAAAAGTAAATGAAACTGTCACTTTCAAGCTTTAACTCAGGTTTAAGCAAAAGTGCAACAGCAACTTCACAGTAGCTTAAATTTTCTGATTAAGAAATCAGATAACTACATATTCTGTAACATTTAACATTGCAATTAAACACATCGCACTACGGTAACCCACAAGGACGGAACGCCTAAAAGTAAAAAAAAAAAAAAACTGGTTGAAAAACAAATTTTCTTAAAAATTAAATAAAAAATAATAATTAAAAAATCGAATTTGAACAAAAAATGTTTTCATCTACAAATTTGATTAATCGATTGAATTGATTTTTTTTTTTTACCCTGCCCAGCTTTAATGTACAACAACTCTTGTTAACTTATTTGGTAAAATGTGCTCTACCATCCTGTCATTTTGACCATTTTTGTTAATGTTTAATATAATGGGGCGACTGTGCTTCAGTCCTAGAGTGGGTCGTCCAATAACCGAAGGGTTGGGGGGTTTGAAATGTGCTCTATCCAAGTCGTTGTCGTTGTGTCTTTGGGCAAGGCACTTTACCCACATTAACTCATATGAATTGTGCATGAATGTTGGTGGTGGTGGTCGGAGGGGCCGTAGGTGTGAAATGGCAGCTACGCTTCTGTACCACCACTGGTGTGAACCGTGTGAGTGAATAATGGTTTGTGTAACTTCTGTAATGCGCTTTGAGTCTCCTTGAAAAAAGAACTGTATAAATTTAATTAAATTATTATATTATTATAGAATGTTTGGATAGAATTCAAATTTTAGACTGAGGTTTAAAAAAGAAGATTTGTGAGCTGGATTTTAACATGTTCTTTCAACAAATCATGGTGTTTTTTCTGGTATGCCATAGATGAGCAAATAATGACAGTTGTAGTAAAAATACTATTTTATACTATACTCATTGACTACATTTATCTCTATTAGAGTGCATGTGCAACATGTGAGAAAGTCCATCTTAGTTGCAGACACACAACATCAACCCAGCATGTATGTTTTTGGATCGTTGAAGAAAATCAAAGTACCCACACACGATTAAGGACGGCAAAAAACAAAAAAAAAAAAAGCGTGAATGTCCTTTAGTGGATTTAAACCTCAGCCTTATAAATGCACTGCTGTGTCTCTCCATTTCAGCAGACAGCACTGTAATTAAAATTTGATTTGATTTTAAAGGACAGTGTGTTCAGCTCTTTAATGAGCGCTTGTTAAAAATTGTGAAAACAGCCTGGAGTGTTACTGTAGGTAATCCCTAAACTTTTTTTTATGGTTGCTTTAAAGATGGAATTTTTATACTGTAATCAAAAATATTAACGTTACCATATGTGGTTTATTATCCAGCTTTGTGGGAAGAAAATAAAATGTTAACTAAGCGGAATAAATTCATTCTCCGTACCGGCTTTAACCTGTACAGGGTGCCTCTCTGCTAGGGATACAACCTGGAAAAATACATTACGCTGGGACAGAAGCTCCACACGCAGCTGTCAGTGTTAAATTCTCATAATAGTCATACATGATCATTGGCTGAGTTTGAAATCTTATACTAACATACTACTCATACTAAGTCTGGCGTCATAATAAGTATGTAGTGCGGATACCCGAATGTATACTATATTGTAACATTTTCTGTGCTTTAAACATCATAAAAGTGCTAGTTGGGCTTCATACACATGCCCTAAGTGTTTTTTTATTAATTCCCTCAATCGTTAGTTAGAGGGTGATTTGCTCCTTTCTTACTGCAGGGTGAGCCCAAACACCTCGCTCCAATTTGATGACGCATTCCCACTTTGATGACAAATTTGACGCGGCCTGAGCTGGAGAAGCCAGGAAGCTCTCTGCCGTGATTGACATGTAAACAGACACGCCCACGAAGGTGAGCATTCCGGCGTCCTTTTTTTTTCTAGTCTACGTATGTACCGGCGAACGCCCCGCCCCCAAGCTGTGTCTCGTGTTTATGAAGCAGCATGAGCTCTGCTACAGATTGGGTGGGAGGAGGGCGGGTCTTTCTATTTCTATTCTACTTGCTCACTTTCTCACTTAAAATGCTTTCAGAACTTTCAAAGGTTTGCGAATCAATGGAGATATTTAACCTCAGTGTGCTTTAGGTATTTGTTGTAGGTTCGATATGCATCTTGGGAAACTTGGAAGTGTATTTCAGTGGGAACTCTCACCATACTAATCCTCCTCACCACACTTATAGTATAAAGTAAAAACTATATACTCATTGTGTTTGTAGTGCATAGTATGGAGTATGCCGTTTTGAACACAAACTCTCATTGTAAATAAAGGGCAACCTCCATCTGACTCCAGTGTGAATGTCTGAGTGACACAAAATGAGAGTTGGAGGCCACACGCAGCCTTCAACTCCAAATCCAATATCATTTAAAAAATGAAAAGTACTCAAATTAGGGAAAAACAAAGCAAACATTAATACATTTTGGACACACGTCAAAGCATTCGTGGAATAGTGCTGGAGGGTAACAGAGGAATATATTTGACAGTGAATTTTATGTCCAGTTGCCTCAACTAAAGGCAGGCATACACTGTGCGACTCCTTGCCCATTTTGAGTCGATTTTCGACTTGTGCGTCTATTTTTGTGATCGCGTGAATGTGTGTCGCACATTGTATAGTATACATGGGGTCACATGAAGCGATTAACACCTCACGACCATCTCCCAATCATCAATTGCGCAAACGCCGTAAGACCGCTGTAAAATTGACAGACAGTACTACCCACGTCTGTCCAGCCAGCTCCTGGTCCATCTCATCACCATTTTTTCTTTTTTAAAGCTCTTTTTGTGGAGATTTGCGAGTGTCTCTCCACTTCCGGGTTTTTCTTTTTCGTCTGTTTTAATGGCGACGCTTCAGAGTTCTTCCTCTTCTAATTGGTATGTTGCATTTACAGTGTTGTGTATGAACGTACAGCGTGAGCAGACAGATCGTGTCAGATTGTCGGTCCGTACAGTGTGAGAACATGCATTGTGAGCTGCGCACATTCAGGCTCTGCACACGAGTCGCACAGTTTTGAGCTGGAGCTGAGTACAACGAGTGAAAATGTCGGACAATGTATCCCAGCCTTTAGCTACCAGAAGCTAACCTCTGTGTGAAGATAGCAGGAAATCCTATTAACTCTTTCACTCATGAACATACTGACCTGGGGTGCAATACACATGTGTAACCGAGCACAGACACAGGGAGAAAAAACAAGCAAGGTGGACAGATCGCTTCTTAACAAGTTGTAAATAGTGAGTGTTTGCAGTCAATAGAAAAAACTGAAACTAAATCTGAAGAACAGATGGGCCAACTGTAGAATAAGTCTATACAAAGACTACCAGGAGCTCAAAACTTAACTGAAGACCTGTAAAGAATAATGACGTTGTGTACAATATGACCGCAGGGTTGAACAACAGCTCGGTGTGTGTCCACAGCGCATAAGGCCAAACTGAAAGGAAACATACTCACAAACAACTGAGCTTGTCACACTTGATGTGAATATATCAAAGTAATGCTAAGTCTGTACGCGTGTGGACCAACATTCCCTTAATTTTTTCTAAAGGCTGCTTTGGCCCATTGTTTACACAGAAATGCACTGTACTATATCACCATGCAGCCAGGAAGCACCACCTAATGCCACCTACTGATAGTGTCTATGTAACAATTACATTCCTGAGCAGCTCAACTGGAACATTTTGAGGGACACACCAGTTGATTATTCATGGAACATTCTAGTGTCATGGAAAATGTTGATGAATGGCAGTTTAGTGAGATTTTGTAGAGAACTGTGATGGTACTTTTAAATCTGTTTTAATTCAGTGACACAACAACAGAAATGTCATGTTGGTCAAAGACACTATTAGACCATGTAGACAGTGAGGAAGTTAAAAAAGAATTGGAATTATTAGCTTGAGCAATTTCCAGTATGCCGTTATTGCCCAACATATAATTTATTAACTTCTAATTTGATGCCTCACTGGATGTTCACTAATAAACAACCTCTGTGTAAAATAGTAATACTACGGTAATTTAACATCAGTATTGGAAAAATTCCATAGCAGTTTTAAATATTGTGTCTCAAACAAAAGCTGTATAGGCCTCACTGTCAAACTGTAACAGTACAGAATAAAAAAAACAATTGTACAACAAACATCAAGTATGACATTTGTAATATAGAATGTACATGTAGCGCAAGTTAATGAACACAGCTTGCGTTTATCCGTGAGCGAGTTAAATATGTACGAAACAGGGGATTTAGGTTCTATATTACTCTGTTAAAAGTCCAATATTATGTTTTTTTTTCATGTATCTCCATTTGTTCTAAGAACCCCAACAACATAGTATTTGAGGTTTATTTTCCCAAACTCGCCTGTTTTCCAGAGTTTTAGCCTTCAGTTTAATGACGCTTCTGGGCTGTTTTGGGGCCTTCAAGCATATGCATGAGCGGGCGTGTCTATAGACACTGACTCCACGCCACAGCTTTATTACCATAGCAAATTTTTTTTGCTATCCACATACTCTTGCTATTGTTTTCAGCCAAAAAACTGCACATTAAAAACACATGGATACTTTAGCGGCTGTTGTGATTGTGAGTCAGACAAAAGCTGCTTCACAGTGTTTGTGAGGCTGCAGCTGCAGCAGCGGAGCCTGTCATCTGAGTCAACTGTTTCAAATACTCACCGGAGCTGCTACGTCATTTTCTTGTCATCCTCTCCACAACTGATTACAGGAATAGTCCATTCAAGGTGATCGTCCACTGTTTTGTCCTACCGCTGCGTTGCATTGGGTCACAAACACGTCAAATCATCTAAAAGGAGATATGAAGCAATATAACAGTTACTAAAAATGGAACTGTTGTAGCTGCTCCTTGGGCGCTACTCCGTGGCTGCTCACTGCTCCTCTGTGAGGGGCTAAATGCAGAGCTTTACATATATGACAATGAAGTATAATATGAATTCTATATTAAACCACTGTTTGTTTTATTGTTTTACCTGTGAGTTAATTTGAGAGGAAGGAGCTCACATTCTTATAGAGTAGGAGGAGCCAGGAGGAGGAGTTTCCTCCAGGTGACGTCACGTTGCGAGAAAAACCCAACTCGCTTGTTTGGAGCTGACTTTTTACAAAATATGGAATAACAAGGGAGGGAAGAAACAGAACTTTTTCAACTTTGGCCCTTCTGAATGAGGCTAAATGAATGTACTGTATATCACTGTATCAAAACTATTATGAACGGAATTTTTCATAATACTGCTCCTTTAAATCACTGAAACACATCATAAACACAGTATACCAATGGAAAACACTAAAAGACATTGCTTGAACACAGAGAATAGAGGTTAATAAGCCATTATCAGCAGGTATAACTGCGTCAGGGAGTATATTCCCAGACTTCTGGTTTTGACAAGGTCCCAAATCCAGCCCTTCAATCATTTTTAGTCTTAAATTGTGGAAAGAACTCTCATTTTTGCTCAAAAACTTGCAATTTCTTTCAACAATTCCACAAAATTCCTCTAAACTCCACAACAATTTCTCACAAAATCAATAATTTTTGAAGTAAAAATCCTTCAGGGACTGATGTTCAAAACTAGGGCACAATGTTGTTGAAATGCCCCCCCCACACACACACACACCTAAAATCTATGGCCCACTTGAAATCAAGCTGGTCTGTATTTGGCCCCTGAACTAAAATGAGTTTGACACCCCTGGTTGAAAGGACCTGAGACCCAATCAAGCACAAAAAAATATGATTTATGAACATCAGCTTCACAATTGGTTTGAACACATCGACTTGTGGGAGATTATTAAGAGTGTCATAGTGAGAAAGTGTCTCACAGTGGGGGGGTGGATAAGAGCTAAGGCCTTGCATCTGTGAACTAGGAAACAAAGATTTGTTTGTGTGCCTCAATCACTCTTGCTCATGAAAGCAGACACTTACTAGAAAAAAAAATCCCCCCCACCCTTTTTTTTTACTTTCTCTCCGTCCCTCTCTTTTTTAGAGGAAACACTCTAAACCAACATCCTGGGTATAAATTTGCAAAACGCAATACAGGCCCGATTGTGTGTTGAGTAGATGTGGGGTGCATACGAATAGACCCTTTCCTCTCTCCTTCCCCAAATACTTATTCCCTCCACAACCCCCCACCTCTCTCTGTTTTTCACTGCCATTAATACACAAAAAAGTCTTTGAAGGGTTTCTGTTTTTTATTATAGGCCCCTGTCTTAATTTTATAAGCTGATGGTGTGAACCAAAATTAGCGGATGTGGCTGAAGGATGAAGAAGCTGATGAGGTTTTTCATGCCATTTTATTTTATTATTTTACAATGACAGCATTCCCAGCAACAATACAGTTAATAGTCAGCAAACAAAAGATTCCTGTGGGCCACAAGACACTGTCAGATGGTACCATTATAAAAAAACTCCATGTTATTTGACCGTCTCCAAATGTAGTTGCCTTTTAGTCGTGTCATTTTGTCGGTATTTAGCGGATTGGAGCATAGAGTTACATGTGCCCCACAGTCTACAGTATCCCTCCAAAGCCTGGGAGTGTCTGAATGAGAATGCTGGGAACAAGCGAAGCTTGGCACTATCACCAGGTCAGCACCAAGCCTCTCAGCCCAGCCCTGAGCACCAGGTGTTCCCGCGCATTCAAATGATACTTTTATTCATAGACCGCCCCTAAAACTCACAATTTGCAACTGAATGCTGATATAATCCTTGAAATATATGTCTCCATTAAAAAAAGTAGTCCATTTAGAAGAACAAGGCCGTCTTTGTGCAAGCCTTTATGTATATTTATCAAGGCGCTAAAAGGGAACCAAGGGTGGGGGTTAAGGAGAATGGGAATGGGGGGCTTGGAGGGCAGACTGTTTACATGTTAATTTCAAACTTAACAGCCCTTGTCCTGGAACAATTTATCCACTGAATGTAAATCAATTTCTTTCCCTTTTGTTATCGTCCTTTTTTGCAGACACTTGACTGTTGATGGAAAAATGCTAATTGCTGTGTGCATGGAAAGTTTTTGGAGCAGGATTACATTATTATGGCCTGTCCCCAGTGACAGGTGGCAGTTTTGTTGCTATGATACACTCTCGTAGAATAACCATTAGATCACTTACATCAACTCACCTGTAAAGTAAAGAGGTTTTAGTTAGCCTTAAAGAAAAGGTTCATTTGAATATAGTTTGTTAATCAAATATACTTGGACAATAAAGACATTTTTTATAATCTAATCTGGATGACATCAGTCCAGTTCACGCTCTGTTTCTCTTTCCTATTTGAATGTGATGACTTAAAAAAGTTTTTTTTTTCCGTATTTGAAAATGCTCTAGCCCTGTACACCCAGTCTGCTTTCACAATATCCCAAAAACCTACGAGATTCTAGGGAACTGTTGCAGGGTTAAGGGTGTGTTCACACGGATAAATCCTAGAGCAGCACAGACAATCGGTAACACTTAACTTTGAAGTTTTATACTGAAGGCTGACATTATGCTGTCTTTAGTATGACATGACACCTTTCAATAGCATGAATTAGGTTTCATGAAGGCTGTCATTAAGCCTTTGTTACCCTAACCCCAAACCCTAACCCTACCTAACCCCACTAGATCCCTCTACCTAACCCAAAAATGCCAACATAGCTCCTAAGCTGTGATAATTTAGCTAACAACACTGGTCGTTTCATTTTTTGTAGTTTCACAATGTCCGCTGAACATTTCAAAACAAATAAACTATAATTTACTTGGGTGTAGAAATGTAACAAATTACTTTACTTCTCTTAAAACGCACTTAAGTAGAAGTAAAATTACTGATTTCAAAATATACTCAAAAAAAATACAAGTTCCCATAAAAGCAACTCAATTACAGTAATGTGAGTACTAGTAATTAATTTCTTTCACCTCTGCTTAGTGTATTTCTTGATTCAAGTATTATATTAGAAGATCCATTGCTTCTAAACCCAGAAATAAAACAGATCACACACATTTAGCTTGAAATCTTTTCGGTTAGCACGAATAAAGCCTGATATATGGTTCTACGTCAAATCGATGCCATAGCCGCACGTAGCGCTCTGCTTAAACGTAGACCCCCTCACTATAACCCGATGTGCGCCTCCCAAAAATCCTGACTGTGCGTCGTTAGACGCAGAACGTATTGGCGGCTCACAACCTTGCTTTTCCAGTCAACACGGCAATGTTTCAACACGAGAGTTGTTTCAACATTGGATTGAGTCAAAAAGAGAACCGTGACAGACAGAAAGTGCCAGAGTTTTATTATTTCATTTCATGGCTGCAGCACATGAGAAGCACTGCCAATTGGAATCAATCCCAGACAAAAAGTGTGCGTTTCCTGTTATTATCGCTACTCTGCCTCGTCTCTGTACCTACAGTGTGTGTGTGTGTGTGTGTGTTTCATTAACAGTAAACATTGAGTGACATGCTGTGGAGGCTACCAGAGAGCAGACATGATGTTATCTTTAAAGCGAGTTTTCCAGCGCAGTCCCGCTCTCCACTTGCCGCTTCCCGGGGCCGTGGACTAGGGTACCTCGCTGCTCCCTCTCCGCTCTACGGCGCGTTCAGAGCCCCCTTGCCCCCGGCGTGACTGTGGACAGTCCGTTTGATACACTTTTAAAATTTGTTTGCATGTGCATATGTTTATATTGAAAAATAAACTGCACGTTTTGAAATCGTTGTTTTCATGTTTCTGTCCAACAAAACACACATGCTTCTGTAGGTGAGTAATAATCCAGAAATAAATTACATTTAAAGATGCCTATAAAACATTGTTTTCTGTGACTTGAAGATAGACAAGGGATTTTTAATGCTCCTCTGAAACCACATGAGCCACAACCCTCTAGCGTCATGGTGGCCAATAGCATAGTACAGTTGGCCAACCTCTGCTTCACGTCGACGGCATAGGTCCTGACGCAGAACCATATACCAGGCTTAGGGTGTCATGTCTGTATCCTAGCTTACTAGACATAAAAGTTGAGACCAGAAGAGTGGTGGCTTGCCGTCTTGTTTACTTCAAACTGCAGAGTCAAGACTAAATAGATAGCTAGATGGCAACCCTGCATCCCAGAATACCTTGCACTGGTGTCCCTTAAAGTGACAGTACCAAACTGTATTTATACATTACTTAAGGTTTCATGAAGGCTGTCATTAAGTATCGTTTGTTACCTCAACCCTAACCATAACTCCAACCCTACTAGGTCCCTCCACCTAACCAAAAAAATGCCAACATAGCTCCAACGGTGTCATCATTTAGTGAACGACACTTAATGACAGCCTTCATGACACCTTATTCACACAAATGACGGCGCAATGTCAGCCTTATATATAAAACTTCAAGTAAAGTGTTATCAAACAATCTAGGATATATTTGCGAGGATTGGTAGGGCGGTGTGCACAAAGTCTGGAGCAGACCAGGCAGTTGAATTATAGAGCAATTGTTTATGTCCTGACTCGGAGCACTTCCGATCGAATTCCTGAGTGATACAGGACAATGTTGAAGATGACGTAAAGCGCATGGCATTGTGGGTGGGCACAATACCGCCTACAAAGCAAAACATCAAAACTCTCCAAAGAACGGCAAACGGTGGCTTCTCCATTGTTGAATTTTGCAAACAAACTGGCAAAGAAGGTGGCATTTTCTTTTTGATTAATAGTTGAGCCTGTCTAATTATTACTGTTTGTCTGCTGAGAAAAGTCTCTACTCAAAGTAGCTCATGCAACTGCATCAGAGAGTGTTTGGAGCGGATCAAAAAATGTGCTGTGAACACAGACTGAGCCGATCAATCAAGGTGATAAGATTGTCAGCTGTTTTTCCCCCATTGTCAGAGAATATGCCGGTGTAAAAGCACCCTAAACTTGTATGGATTCACCCTGTTGTTTCTGGGTAGGCTGTCACTGCTACTTCTGTTATGGAAATCCATACTATGGTTCAGGATGTCAAAACAAGTCAAAGTGAATATCAAGATATGGGTTGATGTCTCTTTGGATCTTGGGTAGATGGTTGTGTTGAATATAATCTATTGCAGGTACATTTAAGTTTTTACTCAGAATTTTTTTTAATGTAATTTCTTTTTTTTTTATTTTAAAAAAAAAAAAAAAAAAAAAAAATTGGAATGCAATGTGGTCAACTGAAGTGTCATGGCAACTAGTCAAGAGTCCACTAGGAAGGAATGTGTAATGAAATGTGACAATACCACCGCCCCCGAACTCTCTCACACACACACACACACAGACACACACACACCCTGCTCTGATTGAGGGACTATCTTTTATCGTTGAAGTACCAACAAGGCTCGACAGCAGCTTTGTTTAGACAGATTTCAGATGTTTGTCTCTTTATGTTCAGGTTTTGCAGTATTTTTTCAGACCAATTTGATTAAAAAGCAAAAGTCATTGCTTTAGTGCGATCCTGCCAAGTCTTTAAAAGCCAGTGTCAATGAATGATAGAACACGTCTTCATGAGTGCATATTTTTGTCGTTCGACTGTCAATGTTTTGAGTGAGAAACGGAAAATTACAAGGTCTCGCAGAGTGAATAGGACATCAATTAATCATACAGTCATTACAAGAGTCACAGACCTTGTGATGTGAGTTAAATGTATTAGAGTACAATACATTAAAAGTAGGAATGGTATGATTAGGAGTGCTTTTTTTCCTATGTGTACTCAAACTGAATAAAGGCATTTTATTAAAGGACGCTAACTTTTAAAATCCAATAACACACAAAGTTTTTATACCAAACTGTAATCCATTTAGAAAATTCAAAGTTTGTTTTTACACGAATGCCTTAAAACGTATTTAAAACGTTGTGTTGAAGCGAAACTTTGCCTGTTCTACCCACATAAAGCATGCATAAATTAGCAATTGTTGCCTCCTCTCTCTTCTGTCTGATTATGATGCTAATATCCGCACTCTAAACAAAGAACCAATCCTTCTGACTGAAATTAGAGCCATAATGCTCTCCTTCACAAAAGAAGGAGGTAATATGTGGGCTGCAAGACAGTGGGCCAGAGGCTGATGCCTACTGAGAGGTTGCAGAGCCCTGCTAACGCAATCACCTGAATTATGCACATCCCATTGTGTCCAAATATCATAAATTGATGCGTGGACGTCGTAGCGTTCCCTCCAAACAGGGGCCCAAATTATTATTTATGTGGCTGTGGAGTTGCAGAGAGACAATTAGTCATATTCGTATGGTGAAATAATTGAGAGAGATGCGGGAGATAAAGATGGAGAACAAAAGCAGCTTTTTGTTGCTTCTCTCTATCTGACAGGGATAATTAGATATATGAAATTGAAATTCCTCACCGGGGGGTCCGGTTGACAAGGCTATTTTCTGTTTTGTTCCTCTCCCCCTTGTTCTTTTGTGTTCCTCTTTATGCTAATTTGGATGTGGTGTGTTACTCTGTCTGCTAAAAGCAGAATCCTCCCCAACCCTGTGATTCAGTTCACAGCAGAGTGGGTGCACAGGCCCATCAGCCTCACACATTCTTTCTCATGACCCAGAGGTTTGAAACGACGATATATTTCTCATATGAAAAAGACACATTAATGTCTGAATCCCCGCCCGTTTCATTATAAAAGGAGCCACAATCACACTTGACTTGAAAAGTACTGGTAATACCTTTCATTAGTAGTTTTCAAACTTTTCCATTTCCCATATTTACTAATTCTAATCATTGTCTTCGCTGGACTATTTAACATTACAAACTGGGGTGAGGCGTATACCAAAAAGAAAATGTTCATGGCTCCTACAGTGACACGACATAATCCCGACAGACAAAATGCCACTAGACCAAATGTCATTAGACAAAAAAAGGTTTGGTTATGGTTAAGCGTTTGATAAATAAAAAAAATTGAAAATGTGATTTTGTGCACTTTACCAATTTGGTATTTGTTTTTGATTTTGTCATGCATTTGAATTCCCTATACATTAGCTAATATATGAAGTAGGTAATCATTATATTCTCCCTGAGCTATCATGATCCATCTTGCACAAATGTGAATATTTAAGTCCACCATTTTCAAATTGCCATTGTGGAAGTAATTCAATATATTAACCTTTTTGACTGGTTACACACTCTTTCTGTCATTTAAAGAAAAAAAAAAACATTCAAAAAAAATAATTCTGTATATAAAATGATGGTCCACAGGAACCAAAATGCAGAAACAGGCGTAGCGCTCAAAATAATTGTCCATGTTTAATGCCCAACTTGCTGAAACCAAAATCTGAAAAAGGCACAAGGAAAAACAGGGAACTGGAGAGAACATGCTGTAGAACACAAGGAGGGTAACACATGACAACAAACCAGCAGCCATTCTGCGTCCAAACACTCAGCTAAGTAGTGCAGGAGGCCTGATTGGGAACAAGCCACACCTGGGTACGAAACACGAGGCCGTAAAGCAGGAATACCTGGGAACACAAAGACAAAGAGTTAGAGCATGAAACTAGACTTGAATACAGAATAAACAAAGACTCTCAGAAAAACAAAAAGAGGACCAAAAGGGCAACACACAATTGAAACATAACAGACCCTGACATTATGATCAAAATAATTTACACTTAGCTTACAGTTAATAAAATAATTTTGTATAGGTGCCTTTCAAGGCAGTGAAAAACAGTAGAAAGATACAATGAAATAATGAAAAAATCATAGTTTTTCTGTAAGAAGAGTGCCATATGAGTACATAGCCAACATCATTGCAAAAACATCACTTAGCCCAGTTTTTTTTTCCAAACTTGGGGTCAACACCCCATTTGGGGTTGCCTGTAAGTTATTTATTTTTAATTGTGAAAAAAAAAAGGTTGAAAAGTGGATTAAAATTTTACATTCTTCGATTTTTTTTTTTTTTTTTTTCGAAGTAAGTCACTTTGATAAACTTGATCAAAAGCTAATTGTAGGAGAAAAAAATAAATAAATAAAATGTCTCTGGGGTTCCCGGACATTTGTGATAACAAAATCAGGTACTATAGGTACCAAGTAAATACTCAAAAACATAAATATGAGTAATTGTAGGCCTTGCATGAAATACAAGAACAGTGTGAGTGGAGAGACAGAAAACAGCAACACGTTCAGGTTGTCCTGTATTTGTACAGTCTGATAGTAGTTAGAATCAATGACCTGTGTTTGTATACAGTACATGTGCACACAGTATATAGTATATGCTTGTTGTGCGGCCTACACTCGGTGCAATGATGATTCGCAGCTTCTTAAACCAAGAAAATTAGGTGGCACTCTATTGGCCGTTGAAGGTGCCCATCAAACGACTTGTTCTGTGGTTCAGATTAACGGAGATTTACTGTATTCTAAAGGGTTTCAACTGATGAGTTTCCATCAACACATGAACTCATCTCCTCATTGCCTCACATCTGCATATCAGTCTATTTACAGTCTATACCAGAGGTGGGCCACTTTTATCACAGCAGGGCGACATTGTCAACATTTATGTCAGAATTTAAAATAAAAAACAATCTGAGCATTAATTCAGGAAAGAACAACAAGTTTGTGTGTCATTCATTTTTTGTAGTCGTTTTGTGTAATTTTTTTTTCTCATTTTCTGTTTTTAAGCCACTTAGCGTAATTCCCTCTCATTTCGTTAGTTTTTTTTTTATTGTTTTGTGGGTTATGTACCAATTTGTGTATCTTTGTTATCATTTTGGGATTTTGGAGAATTTTTTTGGGCATGTGTTTTTGTTGTTTTGTAATTTTATTTTATTTTGTTTATTTGGTGTTTTTTCTTCTTTTTTGTTTTTGCTGTTGTGTGTTTTTGGAGTCATTTTGGAAAATATGGGTAACTCAGGAACGTGCTTTCCTTTAGTCTAGTAAATTAGTTTTGTTACCAATATTTAAAGTGTAATGTCTTACTTTAATTTGTTACACAAACAAAATAAATAGTTACTGCAATCCATTACTTTGTAATGCATCATCTCTCAACACTGGTATTATGTCTATTGATCAACGTAATTTTTTAACCATCCCACTAACCATATACAGACTTCTATTCGTACACAGTGCCCCTATTTGGCCTGTTTAGGTCACTTGATAGTTGGCCAGTTTAGGTCATGTGACTAAGACTAAACCATACCATAAACCTAAACCTAACCCTAAACCTAAACCTGAAAATTGTTGCGATATACGTGTACTTTGGTAACCGTACCAATAGCACCGGGGGTTGTCCGTAAGGCAACCGTACAAATAGACATACCCTGAAAGCCTAATAATTACACTTGTTACATACATTAACTGGCTGCCATTTTCACTGGCGTGTATTACTCAACAGGTTAATCTGTAGTTTGTCTGGAGGGATGGAGTCATCTTAATAGCATCAAAGAGGAGATTGTGCTAAAGAACACTGTGGTTTGAGTGGAATAATGGGTCATGCAACCTGTAATCACAAAACTAAATAAAGGCCTCTCAGCATAGTTTCCCTTCTAACATGAGAAACTACTGCCACCATGTTTCTCACAACTAGGGGCTGGTACTCATTGGTGCCACATCAAAATGTATGGAGCTGATATGATGAATAGGCACTTGTTATTCTGAGTCTACGCAGACAATTAAAGATTCTCAAAAAGAAGAAAAACATTTGGAATAATGGGATTTAGATAGATTGGCCCTTTCACAGCACTTCAGCTTCTAAAAGAGAGGACAGTACCTGTGTTCTGCAAAAGAAAGAGGAACATTGAATAGAACAGGTACTTGTGTTGACAAATGTTTTAATAACCCAGTAATTTAGCAGGTAGAAATATAAAACTTAAAAAGTAAGAAATGAAAAACAAAAGTGAAGGGAAGGGAGGAAGGAAGGCTGGATAGAGATACGAACTGAACCGGAAAGAACCTTGTGTCTAATGTTTGCCACATTCGCTCTTGAATGAAGCTCTAATTGCCCACTGGTATTTGGTGCCAGCATTCCCAGCTCTAGCAGCCCCTGGGCCAGTGCAGACACTGAGCGTCCACAGCCAGCTGCCTCTCAAACACTTGCAGGTACACACGGAGGCTAATAGTCCTACCACAAGGGAGCTGGATGAAAGCGCAGGAAACTGCTGCCAGAAACCCTGAAAGGATTTCTGTTCAAACCAGAGTGGGGGATCAAGGAATATAGTGTAACATGTAACTCAACTAAAACGTACTGTACCTACTTCTTGTAATGCTTTAATAATAATAAAAGTCAAGGTGATAAAGGTTGAAAGATGGCAAAAATCCCTATACATTTACATACTGGTAATTCAGTTGCTTCCCTAAATCATTTAGTGATGCAGTTTCTTCTCCTGCTGGCGGAATTCACTAAATTTGCAGCAATGGTGAGTGCACGTGCAGAACTGGTGCAGACCGCCCTTCGGGTTTCCATTCTTCAGCCACTGCAGCCACCGTGGGTGCACACTTGGCCGCTGCTCAAGCCTTTTTCCATTCATAGTTGCAAACATTTTCTCCAGTATACACCACTCATTCATACACTCACACAGACAACCTGAGTGAATGCGTCTTCCGCATTATATTGCGTCATACGCAGGGCACACATGAGTGACGTCACGGGACGTCATGTGACTTTTCATTTTCAGTACAGAATTATTTTATTTTTCTCTTTTGGGGAATTTTGAGTCTTTAGTAAATATATAATTGCCTTTAGTTATTTTTGTAATTTTCCAAAATGAATTATCTTGTGATTTGGTTTCTGTATGTAGAGAGACTGTTGGTTTTCTTTCTTAATTGTGTTAGGGGAGGGGCTTCATGCTATATAAGAGGCCTTCAGCAGAGTAGTGTGTGTGTTCAAAGGGGAGCTGAGTACATTGCAGGTACCAACTCCTGGAAAAAGAATGAGAAAGCTGTAACTATTGTACAAAGAACTGCACGTGGATCTGGTGTCGGTAAACCCATTTTTTGCACTTTTTAACACGAGTCTGATTAAGCCATATAATTTTTTTGAGGCAGAACCCACTACATCATCTCGCTGTATTTTCTGTTCACGTTTACTACAGCGATGATCTCTGCGTGTGTGTTTGCACCTGCTTCTCATTCGTACTATTTTCTGGTACTAAAACAATCACCGCAAACAGTTCCAGATTTCAAGCATCGCATTGCTCCACCTGCATAGATTTATTCGCATTTCCTCCTCCCATATTTTTGCGCCCCCTGGGAGATGCACCTACTATGCATATTCATTAGGGGGAAATGCTCTAAACGGATTGTGGCTGCATTGGGAAGCACAGCGGCGGTGCACTCCTGATTCTTTGGGCTTTGTACTCCTTGAGTGACGTTTGCTCACGTTTTATTACCCCTAAACCTTTAGTGAATCCACCCCTCAGTGTGGTAATTTTCGGAGGACAGAAGCAGTTAAAAAGTCCTTTTAAAATTTACTTTAATGAAGTCAAAGGCATGTTAAAATTAGTAGTTTGATAAAAAAAAACATTATCCGTGTTTTAAAATATTTTATAATCAGTCAATAAGGCACAAAGCCATGCAGCTTTGGTTCTTATTCCTCACTACATTGTTCATTGTCCCAGTATAAAACTAAATCAGTACAGACAGAGAACACCTAACGCACTCTCTGGCCCTCACCCTCAGGATAACAGATGATATGTACTCTCATCTATTTTACACAATCATTGGTATCATCAAATTCAGAATGCACTAAAATGTTAGCATGAGTTAAACAGCTTGCTATAACATTAGCACCAGCTAGCAAAACCTATTGTCAGTAGTTTTAATCTAAATTTGGCTGTATAGTAAATGCTATCAAGATGAAGCTTTGGCTCTGACTGGCTTCCATTTCCAATCAAAAAAAAAATGTTCTGAGATAAAATTTGAAAATTTTGGTGAATGAGAATAAAGCCAAAATGTTAACAAGAAAAAAACAACTGGTTCTAGTGTTAGCATAGGTTAGCATGACCTAGCATCAGAAGTTTACATTAATCTTCCCCTTTTTTATAGTATTAATATCAGTGACGTGCCGTGAGCACTAGGCTTGGGTAGGCAGGGCATTGGAAATCGAGACCACCAATGTCAACACCAATGACAATATCATATGTTTCTGCTGGTTAATCTAACAAAATCAACATCGTAAAACATCATTAAAGAAACATAAACAATTATTCAACAGCAGCCTCCATACTCTCCCAACAAGATATATCTCATGACAAGGCAGGGCTTCTGTTGTTTGTGTTGGAAACACAGAAACACGGAGAAAATGTCAACAACAACAACTCAGAACAGCCGGTTCAGAGAGGTGCATCCACAAAGCCAATCCTACCATTGACTGTAGAAACTACCAACAATTTTCTGACCTTACCTTTGCTGAAGGTCTGGTAACTCAGGTGTTGGTCTCCCATCTTTTAAAAGCTGTCATTTTTCCTCATAAGAAAGTTTCTCTCTAGCGCTGTCATCCTAGCTAGAGAATGTAGCAGCAGCCAGGGTCTATCAATTCACTAATGCACTGTGAACGTACGTATAACATTTAGCATAGCACCGATACGTCCAAAGGCAGCGTAAAGAGCTGCCTTTTTACGTTAATTGTTTTCATATTGGGAAACTGACTGCGCATGCGCAAACACAAAAAAACACACTATGGGAACAGAGGCAGAGCAGCAATGTGCTTTTGGGAGGGGGTGTGGCCTCTGTGCAGCGTCTCTGCCGTACCAGGAAATAGCGATGTGTAGTCATTTGGGCTATGAAAAGCACAAAATGTTGACACTTTCTAACTTATAGGCACTGTAAGCTATCGGAAATTGAAAAATAAATCATTTTAAAATTATATTATAATTAAAACAAATAATCAAAATGTCAATTTACCCTTGGGTAGGCACTGCCTACCTTACCTCGTCTGACTGCATGTCACTGATTAATATCATGGCCCAAAATGTAGTAATTTAAAGATTTTTCAACATACATTCAGTTGCTAAACCTTACAACTTAATTTAGTTGTATCTGCTTACATTTTACAATGCTTTAACCTCATTCTAAATATTGTTTGTTTAACAAAAGATGAAGTTCAACATTGGCATACAGTATGTATTATGAATTGAAACTAAATATGTCTTTTCAATTTGATTTTGAGTTATAATGATCAGTAAACTGTTATAAATTAGATTTTTGAGGGGTTTTTTTTGATTATATTTTAAAAAAAAATAATGTACATGAAGATACAGGGCCGACCATGGCTCAGTGATAGACTGGGTTGTCCAATAACCGAAGGGTTGGGGGATCGACTCCTGCTCTATCCAAGTCACTGTCATTGTGTCCTTGGCACTAGCGGCGCCAGGATTTTGATTGTTTCCCTTCATCTGCGCTGCAGCGCTTTGACACTGATGCTGCGTTCAAGGCAACTCTGAACTCTTCCTTTCTCATTTGAAAATTCAGAGAAATTACAATGAAGGCAATAATGTTTGTGTGATTATTTTGAATTGCATATTTATATTGGCCCAACAAAGCAAGGCCACATTATGAAGCATAGTTTAGCAACAAGGCATTCTACGTGATTCATGCAAGGCTTTAAAACAAGTAAAAATAAAATAAAATCATTTTCAATGCATTTTAAAATCATAAAAACAGCAACAAAAAAGCTTGTATTAAAGTGTTCCACAGCAGCGGTAAGTCATTTGTGAACATATTGAATTATCCACCCGGTGACGTGAAAGAATTATGCACATCAATGTAAAGTGCCTTGAGTGTCTATGAAAAAGCACTATATAAAATCCCAATGCATTATTATTATTATTATTATTATTATTATTATTATTATTATACAGAGAAAAAAGTGAGTAATTGTAATTATTTGAAAGTCAGGCACGGTGGGATGGGAACATTGCCAATGGTGACAATTCCAAATCTGTTCTGAAGAACAGGGATTCCCACAAGCTGAATAAACATACAGTTTGGTTGGGAGAGTAGAGTGCATGATAAATGTTCATTCTCATCTTTGAACATGGAAATTCTCAGGATATTTATATATCATAGCACTAAAAAGCACTGGTCCCCAGGTTAAACATATGTGGTTCTATAAAATACAGTATTAGCAAGTTGATGTTGTGATATTCCAATAAGTTTGTGGGTGGACATTAAGGAAAACTTATCTCAAAGAGAAAGAAAAAAAAACTTACGTCTCTAAACCGACAACACGGTTTAACTTGTTAAGTACGTCATCCCATGCTTTAAGGCTCGGGGGGACCTCTCACACAACGGAGAGCTTGCATACTTGGGTGCACCGCCGCATAGTAGTTTCCATTAAAATCCAGCATGTCCCATGATATTTAGCGCATCTCTGTATGATGAAATACAGGTCGGTGTTACATTTAATGCGGGTCGATACAACGCCGAGCAGTGTTTTGTGTGACACCAACTACGCGGAGAAGTCCGCACGGTCGTAAAATCTGAGCTTTGCGTTTAATTGGCCCTGCGTACTCCGCTTTGCAGGTGTACGCCCGAGTATGTTTGAGCCTTTAGGTTTCAGCTTCCCTATATATACAGAAGGTGGGAAAGGGGGGTTACAGCTTTTAGTATCACCTCATAGCATATGCTGGTATATGATTGTTTGTAAGGGAATTAAATCTTACGGGAAAGCTTTTTTTTATCAGACAGATTCAGTGATGGACTTAGGACTGGTCACAAACCAGAATTATTTTTGATACACAGGTATCGCAGGTACACAGGTATTGTAATATCTACTTTTTGTGTTTCTTCAATGATCTCCCATCAAGAATACTTGAATTGTTCATACATACTCATTGCATTAGGCTCTTAATTTGTGATTACTGTGATTCAGTGATTCAGCTCTTAGTGAATGGCTGAAGTCATAAAACAGAGGAGAAAGAACATTGTTATGCTAGTGGGGCACCTCACTAAAACGCTCCAGTGACAGAAAATGAAAAGCTGTAATTCCTCCTGTGAAGTGAAGTCTGACATGTCAAAGTAAAAGCACTTCCTATCCTTTTGTGTGGATCTGAAAGGGAATTAAAGAGGCGAGAGTTAGATATGGCTGTTAATAAGAGCGCCGAGCCCTGACCTGATGAATGTCTTAGTGATTTAGACCATGACAGTTGTATTAAACTAATATAACCACATTCCTTCAGCATAGCGTCTCATATCTTGGAGCTCACACATCATGGTTGACGAAAAATATTTGGTCTGTGATTTAAAAAGATCTCCAATTTGGTGTATTTTTGAGAGACCAAAGTTGATCTTATTGAGCATGGATGCAATCGCACTCACATGGATAAACAAAGAGGAAGCACGGAGTAGGGTGCGGCGGTGTGCATGAGGATCAATGAGCTAATAAAACAAATCGATAGAATGAAACCACAGAAAAAAGTGAAGTCATTAATTTGCAGAGACAGGATGATCCCACCAACCACATGCATTGATTAGGAATGAGGTCTGTGGAGAACCTTGAGGGGGTATCATATTAGTAGAGAGAAACAATGGCCGGGAGGGGGTAGAGGGTAATGGCGTTGGGAATAGTGAGGCTTGGTGGGGGCTTGGTGTCATCACAGGGTTTTGCTGCTGAACTGATGCGGTAGAATAGGTTAACCGGTCGATCAATGACCGCTGCAGGACAACTATGAGAAGACACTGGTGTATTTGCTCTCTGCAACGCACTGTCAACACAATATCTGCAGGTGTGATGTTTTCCCTGTGCTTATGAGCACAATCCTATTGATTAACCCCCCCTTCCGCACCCAAACCACCCACTTATTCTACTTCCTCTTCTCCAAAAACCAAGCGTACTCAAGCATGATTATGATATTGAATACATCATAGATTACAAAGAGGTCTGCAGATAAGGTCAGAGGTGAGGGCTAATGTTCCATTTTCATTGATATTATTATTGCTAATCATCATTTCTAATCAATGGCATTGGAGTGAGTTATGCACACTCAGACCTATCACACTTTGTTTGTTAGAGCTGTGGTGTGTGCATGATTTGCAGGAGAAAAAAGTGCACGCAATCCAAGGCTGATACAGTGCAATTAGTTTGAAAGCACTTTCCAATGCCATTAGTAATATTTATTTATTTTTTCTCAGAATTTTTTTCCAGATCTGTTAATGTATCTCTTTGACTGAGGGTTCTTCTGATGTGCAGACACAGCATAGCCGTTCTGCAACCAAAAGAGAGAAAAGCAAAGCAGGTGATGTGAGATTGACGACTTAAATACTTCATCAATCAATGCTGCAGCCAATGTGTTGTTTGGTGATTGGTGGAGAATTCAGGCAATCCATCTTTCTCTACCAGCTACTGGCATTCATGATTCTTCTCAGGTTCTCCATGTATTGCTTTTATTTCTTTATTTCAAGGGTTAAACCTATGCCGCAGATTTATATGTGTGTGTGAAGCCGGGGTGGGGGTGCCCATGCCGTCCCTTCACTTGCTATAAGCAGTCGTCAGTTAGACGTGTATGTTGTAGGAAAATGCTTTCCCTCCAAACAGGTTTATTCTGCATGCTTAGTCACATGACGAAAACTGAAATATGTATCAATACTAAAGTTGTATGTTAATGAGAATACAACACAGATGACTAGCTAACTGCGTCAGTAAAGTAGGATGTCGAGTATCTTTTTGGTTTTTGTGTAATTGTTTATTTAGATCACAAGTGTCGAACTCGGGGGGCCAAATCCAGCCCTTTGGAGCGTTCAAAAATGACAGAAAACATGAATCATCGTAGCAGGGGCTCACATTTCCCCCAGTGCTTATTGTATATTGCATAATTGCAGTCATTTTTATTATTAAACATTTGGAAAAAACTCAAAATTCTTGCAAAATCCTTCAATTTACCTCAAATTAGAACATATTTCCCTAAATAAATATAAATTAGTCAGAAAATTTAACAAATTTAAAGTGACGATCCTGTTGGGACGGGTATCTATTACCTTTTGCTTGGATATGGTTTGGTTTCTTACATATTTTGTATTTAATGTATACATAGAAGTGCAGAAAATGGCACAATAATGTTGAAATTACTTGTTTTCTTGCATAAAATCTGTGGCCCACTTGAGATCCAAGGGCTTCGTATTTGGCCCCCGTGTTAAAATGAGTTTGACACCCCTGATTTAGATACACACATTTTAGTGGTTAAAAAACAAACCATTAAGCTTAAACCAATCTCCATGTGACAATATCAAAATTCTTATAGAAATGAGTTTGGAATTAATGTTTATAAAGCCAAAAACATACACACAAGGCATATTTCAAATAGAATTATATTTTTTCTTAAAAAAGAAAAGAAAATAATTCGCCTCAATCTAAAGCCAGGAGAAGTGTAGGCCGACTCTTTCTGGAAATCAAAATAAGTAATATATGATCACCCCAGTTTTGCCTAAAGTTTTCTCGTTGATACATGTCTTGAATTTTTATCTCAAGTGGGACGATTGTTTTGGAACCTAAAAATAATAATACAAAATGTTATATACAGAGGCCCCAAACATTGTTTTATAAAACACACGAGGTATTATTTTACATTTGTTGGATTGTTCGTAATAATACATATGTTATATATTGTTTTCTTTTCCCTGTCAAAAACTTTGTCTGGCCACAGTAATACTAAAGCCCCAGGGTTTTGGTTAATTAAAATACATCCTCTTTTAAACTCCCCTCAGAGTCTGCTGATAGAATAACTATGCAACAGGGTTAGCTGTATTTAGCTCCTTGAGGAGTTAGCTAATGTTGTGTCAGGCAGCCACTCACAGCTAAATCAACAGCACTCTGAACAGAGGAGAGTTGGGCGAGAGAGAGAGAGAGAGAGAGAGAGGAAGTGATACAAGAGGTAAAAAAGGAGATTGACATAAGGGTAGGCTGAGGGGCGGGAGTGCTGGGATCCCACTTCATGTAAACCCACAGCTTTTTTCACACCAAGCAGCGTTTACATGCTAAGCTCTGAGCTTGAACTGAAATCCTCTCACTTATCCTCAAATCCAAGATGAAATACTGTCAGATGTACTGTGATCCTGGGGTTTCTGAGCGAGACTGACAGGCAGAGCGGGGCCATGTAGGAGTGACTGACACTGAGACGCCGTAGTGTCATACATGGGTTTTTATTAAAGGAAGCATCAGTGACTGAGGGCGACTGGTTTTAATGTAAACAAAGGACACAGTGGTGAACAAGGCTTGTGCTAAGTACATTGTAATATCCTTATAAGGGAGCAGGTGGTTCGTACAAATGGAAAAAAAAAAACAATTATAAACACAGTTATTAGCATATTCAATGCTCTGTGGTTAACAGTTAGCATGACTCCAGTCTTTGACCCTACAATCCTACCTAGCTACAATGTTTTGTGAGTTTTTGGCTTAAATCTGATATTCAGAGTTTCTGAGAAATCTATGTTTATGTATGATTCTTTTGAAATAAGAAGAAAATACCTAACTAGTCTTTTATTATGGTCTACTGCTGGTGGTCATTCATATACATTTATGTATATAAGTCCCTCCTTCGTCCTATAGACCACGATACAAATGGAAACTATCGCCTAGTGCGCCCAGCCAATCAAAGTGAATGCGGAACTGTGCACGGAGACACAGGTAAATATGATTTTGGCTCTTTCCTGACCAGTCGACTCTTCCCCACCCCTTCCATTTACCTACCCTGACTCCCTCTTCCCTGTTCCCTTCCCCCTCACCTAGTGTAACACTGCCCTCTCTTTTTATATTCTCCCTTTAATAAAGTGTTTCTTACCCTTCCTTAGGGAGGGCTGGTGATGGTCACAATTATGCAATAAAATAAATTCATTTATTTAATTGCAATAATAAAACATGCATCGCTGTTGCAAAAAGATTGCACTTCTTGTAGTGTTGACCTTCGACAGCATGTGCAGACAAGGCAGGAAATTAAAAAAAAACAAAAAACAAAAAGTTTCATACAAAAATGGCTAGTTTTTTGTTTGTTTGGGTTAGGGGTTAAGGGTTAAGGGTTAGGGGTGAGGTAAACTGAGACTGAAACTTTGTGGAGATTCAATCAAGAAATTACACTTTCAATGACTAAGACTGTGACACCATCCTGCAGTGAAACCAGTTTTAAAGGAATATATTGCTGGTAATAAAAAAGATGCATAAAACAAGATATATAAAAAGTACTGTATGTGTTATTATTATTATTGTTTTTCCAACGTAGAGATAAGCAGCTGTAGCAGATGGACATCCTGTGGCCCTGCTGCACCAGATGTGAGACTGAAGCCTACTTTACAGAAAAGATAAACAATACAACAACAGTATGATGGTCCAAACAGTAGTAGCTTTTTGGTTAATACACCAGTCATCCTGTGCGTCTGCCTAGCTTGATCAAGATCACAGAGTACTGGATCCAATGTAGGAGGGATGGACTCTTTATTTGTTTTTGTTGTATCACAACAATTTGCATTTGATTACATATAATTCAGACAGCTTTTTTAATGCTCCACAGTCGGAGGTTTTATGTGGGATATGGAGGGGAAGGAGGGGGGGATTTTATATTTGGTGGGTGTACGTCTCTCATCTTTGAATCGCTCTAAGGCACGGGGAGAAAATGGAGTCCTAGCATTTTGTTTTGCATCATTGCTCCTTTTTATTAGAGAGGAACAGAATTGGCATAGAATAATAATTGGGAAATTGTAAGCTTGCTTTCATTATAATTAGCGACATCACAGGACGCAATAACCCAATCATTTTACTTAAAGGCAACTTTTCTCATTGCTCTGTGTGCAGTGTTTCAGGAGATACACACACACACGCACACACACACACACACACACACGCGCACACACACACACACACACACACACACACACACACACACACACACACACACACACACACACACACACACACACACACACACACACACACACACACACACACACACACAGGGTAAAGTCAGGTACCAACAGCAGCATGCTTGAGTGTGCTCTGACAGCTGCACATACACTGACACATGAACACCATTTAAGACCACCGTGAACACACACATGCATACACCTCAACAACATACAAATAATTGAGTAAGATTTGCTGGTACATTAAGTTTAATGTGTTTGACATTTGGCGGGGGAGAAAATGGCGCACGGGTGAAGCTGAGTAGCCCACGCCGCGTCGTCCCTCAATCAGTGCTCGGCAGGGCTTCATTTTACAGCCTCCCATGCAAACGCTGACCCTTCAAAGCTAATTAGTGCTGTTGCAAATGGACGCAGGTCATGGCTCTCAGCGGATTGGTCCACAGAGGGGTCACCAAGGGTCAAACCTCCTGTATGGAATGATATAAACAATCATCTATGGACCACAAACCAATCAATCCCTTTTAACACTATCCACTTCCTGGTCGGCTGCTCTCAGAGGTCAGAGGTCAATATACAAAAAAGACAACTGGGCCGGTGGGTTTGGGAGTCGTATATGCATACTGCTGATTATCTATTCATTTGTGTCTTGGGAATCAATGAACCATCAACTGATCACTAATATTTTCATGCATTCTTTAATGCAGGGGTCTGAAACTGTGAGCTACTTCATAGATACCGGACCAGTTATTTATTCAATTGTTTCATTTTCTACATTTCATAAAAAATCCCCATCTTGCTGTTTTACTAGCTGCAAACAAAACACTTTTAACTATTCGTAAAACATATCAAATTTGTAAAATCCACCTTGCGTTTAAAAAAAACATGTATTTTATTCACATCATATTTTTATATGTAACATAACACAATGCATACACTACATCTGCATCACTTACAAAAAAATTCACAATGTTTCTGTGAAAATAAACATTTAACAGCTTCAGTTTAAATGAATTTAAGACTTTTTTTATTGCCATTTAAAATTACATTTAAGACCAACTTCACAGTAAACACAATTGGGGGGAAAAAAATGCCACATCAATTACATAGGGTTAGGGTAAATTTTTTCCAGGGTCTAGTGCAGACGTGCAACTGCCAGCAACCAAAGTAAACACACAAAAATACACAAAATGACATTGAAATACACAAAAAATCCAGACTAAAATAATCACAATCACTCCAAAAACACACAAGATGACCACAAAAATAGCCAGAAATCTATAAAACAACAAAATAAGAACCATTAAGAAATAATCGTTGGCTAGGCAATTTTCGTTAAATGTACAGTACATTTCCCCATGCTGTTGAAAGTTGCTCCAAGCATGCCGCACATCTGCACAGAGTTTTGTAGTTGGTTCCGCTGTCGTGATTGCGCGATGTTACGGTAAAATAAATAAATAAATAAATAAATAAACAAATGTTACCCTTTATTTTAAAATGTGAGACTAATTACAATCATAAAATCATACTTATGTGTTAAAATGTAACACTATTGAAACATTGATTTAAGACATTTTATTGACAATTAAGGCCTTATTTTTACATTCATGAATTTAATGCCTTCTGACACTTTTTAAGGATCTGCGGGAACCCTGATTTAAAGATGGTTTATTTAATACTAAAAGTTTGTCACGTGCAGCAGTATTTAACTCTACTAAATACTAACTAAATCTAAATATGTATTTATCTCTGTGAGTTTGAATCTTGGAAAGTGAATCAGATTTGAGATGGAGCTCATTGGTGACTAGAGCTCCTGAGGGGCCCATGGTCCATGTGGGTACCGAGTGTTGGTGACCCCTGCTTTAATGATATCAGTTTTTGGTTAAATTGAGTTTTCGTGTGTGTTTTTATGCACTCTAGTTTACTTCCACCCATTTCTACATCAACATGGAGTTCTGTAATTAGCCAAGCAGAGAGAAAGGACAGAAAGTATAAGGGAGGGGGGAGGAAGATGGAAACCAATGCTGGAGGAATTGAATTACCAGAGCCTTTTCTCATTATCATTTGGCCGTCTTTTATGGTCCACCAGTAAGACATGATGTTCCCATGACCTCCGCACAATGCACACACATATTATTCAATCCTGCCTCGATGAAATTCCTGCAAATAAAACCTTTGTGCCGGGCAACAGCTAATTATTTGACAGATTGGCCCCCTTCTGGCTCAGGTTACAGTGTGTAGTGTCCATGTTTTTAGCCCACCCTTCCTTCTTTATACACACACACACACACACACTCACACACAGACACACAGCCACAACTCAGCCTCTCCCCCTCCCCGTCCCGGTGCAGAGTGGGGCCACTTTAAGAAAATCCCAGAGGGCCTCATTCTTTTCAGGAGATTATATATTTCAGGCAGACCCCCACCTCACCCATACTCTCCTTCCTCCTCCCAACAATCTATCCATCCAAAACCAGAGGAGTGTGTATGTGTCCCCCAGTCTGCATGTGAAGGGGGAGGATTGTGTGTAAGTGACAGCAGTCATTTCATAGAGTAAAGGGTGTTCTCAAGCAGAAATATTTAATCATCCCATGAAAACAAAGTTCCCCCAAAAAGGAATGTTGTAGAACACCAGACCAAGAGACCCAAGAAGCATCATTTACGTATATATTTACAGTATTTTAAAGATGTTCTGTTCTTCTAAATGTTGAGTATTTTTTGTGATACCAAATTAGAGGGTGGGAAACATTAAGGGATTACAGTTTTGGGTGGGCATGCCTTTGGCTCCGATTCAGTCCACTAATAACAAGAGTTTATCATCAGTGCTCGGACATGGACCACCACGATAAATGCCAACACATGTTTAAATTATCTGGAGAGTAATGGCCTTTTTCTTCAGCCCTTTGCCTCCCCATAAAGATCCCTTGTTGACTCGCCTGTGCCGACATTTTCAGAGTTGAATCTGTTGCTTATTTTGCACCATGACAAAGAGTTTCATTCAAGAAGACATATGTGTTAATAAAGGGTGAAAACTAGACACTTGGTTTAACAACAATGTTGTCAGTTGTTAATAATAATGATTAATAAAAAAACTAAAACCAATATTCATGTTGTATCATTACAAAAGTAACTATAAATTGGTTCCAATGCACCAATAAAGCAAACATACTTTACATGTACAGTATATACTGGACACATAAACTGCTGTATCCCTGCAAAGTGAGAGAGTTATCTCAATGACTATCACCAGGGTCCCCATGGTCATTAAATTCCTGGAAAAGTTATGGAATTTGAAAAAAACAATTTTCCAGTGTTGAAAAAGTCATAGAACAATTTAAATGTTTTGGAAAAATTTTGGAAATATTGCCTATTTCCACACTCTCAGACCTCTGTTACACTAGTACACTGGAAAGGCCCGCTCATTTTTGCACTCTAATGGTCTTGAATAGATCTTAGCAGCTCAGAAAGAAGTCATGAAAATTTTGTAAGATATTTTGGAAAAGTTTTGAAGAGTCATTGTGAAAAAAGTGTGGGAACCCTGCATCACACTTGATTGATTAATACAATTGTGCAAAAAAAAAAAAAAAATATATACATATATATATATATTTTTTTATTCCATGCTCACGTAAAGCGTGAAACTAATACAACATGAGCGCGTAAAAGTTGTTCTAAGGGAGCACGTAATAGTTTTAAGCGCGCACGTAAAATTGTACGCTTATAAACGTCAGTCATCAGGCTGCATGCTCTGCTCGTAGTTAATCATGTTAGAGGATCTAGTAAAGCTTTATTTCAGCCTTAGAGTTAGGGTTAGGGTTAACAATTACCTTCACATGCTCGTTTATGCAATAATAGTATCAAGTGCAAGCGAGTAACTTTTTTTACGTGAGCGCGCAATAAAAAATTTTTTTTAAATCCTTGCCCTTTACGTGAACATGTATTAGTATCACGTGCTCGTTTGGAACCTTTACGTGAGCACGCAATAAAAAAACACACCTGATTCAAATGATTTACTCATGATCAAGCTCTGCAGAAGCCTGATAACGATCCTGTTCATTTCAATCAGGTGTGCTGGAAGAGGGAAACATCTAAAACATGCTGGATAGGGCCCTTGAGGACCAGGATTGGGCACTCCTGCTTTAGTGGCTCCGTATATACTCCAGACCCATTTGGTATGAAATATTTTCAATCAACATTTTCTCTAAGTTTATTTAGATTTGATCAAATAATTGCTTTAACAATTTGTATGGCTGAGATGTAAAATGTCCGCCAATTCTGGAATGACCCCTAAGGTAAAGTGTTGTGTTTGTTTATTCACTTTTGATGATTTAATCCCAAAAAAAATATATCAGTTTCTTGATCTTCTAAAATACCACGACTCATCAAACTTCAATTGGACAACAGTGCCACTTTAACCCGAAACTCTCTTGCTGGTATCCAGCTGCAAACCTGTGATGACGTCTGTGTTTAACTGGCGTGAACCCAAGCCTGGAGCCCAGAGTTTTCATTGCTCAACATGGGTGAAGGTCATATAGACCAGTATGCCTTTGGTTTGCTCCCCGATGAGCAAACATATGGTCATGGAGCACCTTGAACATGGTCGGGTGACCAGTTCTCCTTGTCCCGTATAGAGATGGACTGAAGAGAAATCAAAAATAGGTTCTGCTAAAGTAACCAAAGTACAATAAGGATAAGATGGTGGATAGCATCTTGGAAAAGTTGAGGAATGTTAGAGACGTTCTTGCTTGTTTCTGTTGATATAAAAGCCTTTAGTCATAAGGTACAATATCATCTTCCTCCTCCTGTTTAAACAGCCAAGCCTTGTCTAATCGCTTCCATGTTTCTGCAGTGTTAATCTCATTAGTTGGTGACCTAAAGGCATGTAGGAAAAAAAAAAAAAAAGACAACCAGGAGAGACAAAAATCTTCAGCTAATGGATCCTTGCTGTTTTAAGACATTAAAAAAAAAAAAACAAACAGGTCTGTGGCTTTGGGAGCAAATATGCTACAAACATTGGCTTGGAGTAGAAGTTTATCATATTATGGGTGTTCCAACATTTTCAAAAACATGCACGTCTGTATGTATGTGTGTATTTCTCTTTGAGCTGAGGGCGGTTAGGGGTGGAGACGACAACTTGTGTGACTCAGTGAATGGTGATGTGAGAGTGTCTCTGGTGGCTGAGCGCGTGGCCCAGGTGGCGACTGGAAGGCCGACTTCATTAGCCTTAAAGAGGAAACAAAGGAAGATGCATCGTAAAAAAGTGCCATCCCTCATCTGCGAGGCCACCGCCTGACACATTAGGAATCTGTATGCTCAATTAAGCACTGGCAGCCTCATTTTTCCACTCCCCTCTCTCTCTCTCTCTCTCTCTCTCTCCCACTTGCTCTCCTCTTCTCTGTTGTCGCAGTCTTGATCAAATGAAGCAGGCTGAGAAAATATCAGTGGACGAGGACTTAATACAACGGCTGTTTTATAAAGTGTAATAATAACAGGCTTGTTAAAATAGAAACTAGAGGTAGTAAAATAGATTGTTTCATGTGTTACCGTGGTAAAAAGTTTTTTTTTGTTGTAGTTTTTAAAGCTGCTGGAGACTTCTCTTTTTTTTTTTTTCAGATAAACCAATTGTGTTGGCCTCATAGATCAATAACTCAAAGAACATTTGCTTGAAAAAAGGTGGAAACTGCTGTTGTTTTCATCTCCCCCGTAAACACTTGGTTTATTGACATTTTTGGAAAAGTTTGGCACATTGCGTTATGGGATGTGGAGTCCCGAAGACCACTGTTTCTCAAATAGGGGTACACAATGGCACTACGGGGAATACTTGAGAGAGAGAGTGTGTTGAAAATTCGGACCATGGGTTACTTGGATTCAAAAGTTAGAGAAAGGGGGTACTTGAGCTAAAAAGTTTGAGAATCACTGCTGTTTTTACTTTATTTTAGCCATGATTTCTTGTGTTTTGTAGCCAGACAATGAAAACAGAGAGTCTCTTCACACCATTTTAGTTCTAGTTTGTTCTTGGTATTCCTCGTAATATCACACCACTCCACTAGACAATCAATTTCAGCCGGATTCAGAACTTTAAGTGTAAGCTCCAAGTTTAACATCTGCCAATGTTTTGCCACAACATTCACACCACAAATGTGTTGGGAAGTCACGGTAAGAATGAAGGAAAAATACTTCAACAGGACTCTACATCCCACAATGCAATGCACCAAACTTTTTAGACAATAACAATAAACAGAGTCTTTCTTTCGAGCAAATTATTGATTTATAAGACACATTATGTCCTTATCTGACAAATATTTGTCTTCAGCAGCTTTAAATCAAGTCCAACATCCATCAGTCTTTCAAAACGTTTTCAAACTGTCTCCACTCTGTGTTTCAGGAAGAAGATGGACACACGGGGCGTTTAAAGACCTGCAATGATGAAGACATTACACCTGAAATACAATTAGTATGTGAGTCCGCTTATGACAACAGCTTTATACAATCAGGAATCTTTTTGGTGTTTCTTGATTATATGTTGTGGAAGAAAAAAATAAAACAAAATTACAAAAATATGTTTTTTCAATCTTATTGACTATATATACGTGTAAACTAAATAAAAACTCCCAAACTTAATACTTTAAAATGATTTATAATACATACAATGAAAATGTCACATAGTATAGTTCATGGAACCAAGAAAAACTCATTGAAATTGAAAAGCAAATTGAATTACGTAGATTATTATTAAAAATGTGTAATGAAACCTAAAATGTGACAACTGGTCAATAATATAAAATATGCTGAGCTCAAAACTTAACAACCTTTTGTTGTTATTACATTATATGACAGGCAAAAATATTTTTCCCCTAATAGTGTAATAATGTTTTATTACATCATAGAGTGAGTCAATGATTTATGGATTAAAGGGCTTATTGCTTCAATGTAAAGTGTAGTATCATACACCAATGCATGTACTGTATATATATATATATATATATATATACAACAACTAGTTAAAAAATGTAACAAGTTGTTACACTTTGTAAAAAAGTTTTTACGTTTTGGGCTCAGCATCTTGATACATTATTCACCAATTGTAACATTTGGGGTTTTATTACATTTTGGTAATTACATTTTGGTAATTACATTTTGGACTCAACACTTTTGTTACATTATTGACCAGTTATTACATTTCATGTTTTAATACTTTTTTTTTTTAATAACAATTTGGGTATTGTTACATTTCGGTTGTTACATACCAGTCTCTAACAGGGCTTGAAGGCAGCACAATTTGTGGCTACACACACATATATATGTATATACATAATAAACACTGCGAGGATGTTGCTGAATGTTGAATTTGGATCTTTTTGTGCTCAGTGTTATTGTATTGTATTTTACCTATAAGTGTCAGGTTGTTTAGAGTTTGAGATCCAAGGGAATCATGCAGAAAATAGTGTCACCTGACATAAAAGTGTTAATTTCATTAAACCCCCATCAAGTAAGCTGATGCTTTGAAACTCCCACTATCACTTTCGTCATAGCGGCAGTTCTCCCCTCGAGCTGGGTGGCAACCAGAGGATCCTTATCTTCCCATAATCCCACTGTGAAAAATGACAAATGACACACGGCTGTGCTGTGGTTTGGGTGGGTGGGTGGGGGGAAGGGTCACTGTGATACGCATCAGCCTTTGATTAATGAGCTGATCTGAAAGCTCTCTAAAAATCACACAGGTCACGACTTTAGAGGCCTCCATCCAACACCAAGCCACACTTCACAAAATCAACTTTTCTTTTAGCAGACCTCTCTCTCTCTCTCTCGCTCTCATTTGTTGGAGGTCCATCACAGAGATGAAAAATGACATGCAGCTGGCCAAGCACTTCCTTCCTCATGCTGGGGTCAGCAGTTCAGCGTGCTGATAGAGATCCTTACACCTCTCATTGAGAAGCCTTTACACTCACACAGGTTGCTTCGCTGCACCGTTGCCCTCCTTCTATCATTCCTCGGATCATTAACTCATATCTCTCACAGTGTTAGTCCGTCTCTGGGAATTCACAGACTGATAATTGCTTCCTTTAGATTTCCATAATCTTTCTGATAAGAGTCCTCCTTTACAAAAAAAAAAAAAAAAATCTCACAATATATTTTGTAAATTGAAAGAATGAGGGAAATAGAAGCATTGAATGGTGAAACAGTGTCACATTGGCCATGGTTACATGTGTTTTAATTCTGAATGTATTATTCCGAATGAAAGTGTTCTGCTTCGTGTTTACATGGAAATAGTAATTCCGGAAAACAGGTTTTTTTCAGCTTTATTCAATTCCACTTCAGGTCTGGGGGTGGGGAAGGGTTCTGATTGGACAGGGGGTAACGTGACGTATCACGTATATCGTGGAAAAAAACACTCAACAAACCTTTTATTTGCAGCTACAACAAAGAAGACCACATCAGAACTGTTTTCAATTTTATTTTGATTATAGTTTTGAATACAGCAGCTCCTTTATAACATACTGTTTCACTTTGGTCCACTGAGCAGGAGAAGGAGATAGGGACTAATCGCCGGTAAATAAAGCCCAGCAAAACTCTGGGAAACAATCCCCAGGAATAAATAGTTGCTCCCTGGTAAAGATAGCAGCTCTAACAACAGTAACAATGATAAACTTGGTGATAATACAGCCTATGCATGCAGTACATGGACGCATTTACTCCGTCTCCTGTATGTCTCCGAAAAGTTTCCGGATGTTTACAGGTTTTAGTATCACCCGTCCAATGAAGCCTGTTTCGTTTGCCAATGTCCGTGTGTGTAATAAGTCTAGCTGTGTGACCATGTGAATGTCCGCATGTTTATGCTTCCGTCAAACCACTCTTATCATTATATTCACTAGTACAGTGCCCGTTGAAAGTATGCATTCATATAGTGGGTGCTTAAGGAGAGTTGTCAATTACGGGCATAATAATATACTCTGTAGCATTATTAAGGGGCATATTTGCAGGTGCAAAGTAAAATAACGTGTGCAATTACCCTGGTTTAATTCTATACGACATGCGCATGATGAATGTGTTGGTTTTTTTACTAATTTTTATATTTTTTTGTTTTAATTATTGTTTGTTGTTGCCATTGTAGTGTTATTCTGGAGTCATTTTGTGTATTTTTTTTATGTAGTTTTGAGCATTTCTGTTGTCATTTTAGTGTATTAATGTATAAATATTTTAAATATTTAGTTTTGTGTATTTTGAGTCATTTTCATATTTTTGTTGTTTGGTGTGTGTCGGGGGGTGAATCCATTCTAAATTCATGCGCACCAGTCCATCCACGTGTACCTGCCTAACTTTCACTAAACTTCTCTATTGTCAGTAGTTAGGTGTAGTGGCAGGTGTGTCGTGAGAGAAGCTGCAGTAATCAGGTGACCTTCACTGTGTAGCAACATGTAAACACTTAGATCTGACTCAGAGCGTAACACTACAGTCAATACCACCCTATGGACGGGTGTCGTGACACAGACTGTAACCGGACTAAATGGTGGTCCGTTATTCACTCAACACTCACATACCTGCACGCATGTCACGTAGACGGTGATCGATTGTGAAGCCCACCTGATCGATGTGTGTGTGTGAGACTACCTGAGACTCTAATCTCCTCCGTTGGTTCTCACACACACGCACCGCGAAAAAATGTGAAGCTTTCAACACAGCAGCCATTGCCGTCCATAACTTCCGGGTGAGCTCTGTCCGGTCTAAATAGCGAAAGGTAAAACTAACATGAAAATAACCGTTTTGAAACATTATCACCAAATAAGGAACAGTAAAAAGTATGTTTCCTCAAAAGAAAAGTCCACGGGAGCGCACTACCACGCTACGGACGTGTGTCATGACACAGACTGTAACCGGACTAAATGGTGGTCCGTTATACAACTTCCGGGTGAGGTCCGTCTAGCGCCCCCTCACACCCTGAGGTCAAAAGTTGAATAGGTTTCATTTCGGGCCCGTCCAGAAGTGAAATAAAATTAAAATAAACATTTTGAAATGACCAAATGACTCCAAAATAACAGATACACACACTCGGGGTATTTGGAACCCGTCGAGCGAGTTTCAGGTCGAACTGGCATCGCGTCGGGGAGATATTTGCTCCACTCACTCACTCACTCACTCACACACATCCACACAGACCTCCCTTGAATTATAGTATAGATGTCTTATAAATAGTCTAGGCTCTAGTCCGTGCCTCCATTTTGGATTATGTCATCGCCGCGCGTCATCGTGACTGGCTGAGCATGCGCAAAACGTTCAGAATTAACTTAAAGTGGAATTAAGTATGTTTAAGATCAATCATTTAATTTGTAATTAGAATCAGAATAAACCAGCCACTTAATCCGGATTTAAATTCTGAATTACATTTGCATTAGAAATTAAGGGTTCGCAAGGTCAATTTAAAGAGAATTTAACTTTTATTCTGAATTGAAGCTCCCTTCAACATCAAAAGTAATCAAAGTTAAGAAAAGGTGCATTAAAACAACAAGGTCACGGACAGCCGAGGCTTATTGATCCAGGTTAGGAGTGAAGCTGGTCTGTTTGACCTGATCCAACAGATGAGATTGTGTAAACACATGCACAGTGCATTGCAGTGTGTTGTGCAAGAGGCTGTAGATGACTGTACAGAAGTCATGCTGACTGGTGTCTACCATTCAAAGTGCTAATGATAGCTATGTGAGCATCACACTCTACTGATATCTCCTACTCACGTAGAAATACTGTTACTTGATTGAAATTGTTCTCAAGTAAGTCATATATAAAATACTCAAGTACCCGTAAAAAGTAGCTGAATTAAATAGTACTAAAAGTAAAAGTTACTAGTTACTTTCACCCCCACATTTATTTTTGGTAATAAATCTTGCCACAGCTCCCTTTGCATACAGTTAACATCTCATGTATAAACTTAAAAAGAAGAGATTAAATCTTGCACAATTTTAACTTCATTTATTTTCCACAAAGGCATCTGTATAAAATAAAAGTGAATACATTGAAATAACCCCAATTTATTTGATTAAAAATAGAAAAAATAAAGATTCTCTAAATGTGCCATGTGGGTAACAATATAATAGGTAGAAACCCCAACCTGAACCGAAGAGGAAATAACCGGTGTCATGTAGATTACATATTACTACTGGAAATAAATTTTTTGCTAAAAAAAAAAAAGATATTTCATTTTTGTTTTCAAAGTGAACGGACACGTGTTTTATTTGTTTATTGGATTAGGTTAGGGTTAGGGTTAGGGCTATAATATCAGTACAGAGGTAAACTCAGTACGTGACACTAGCATTCAATGCTGTTTTGGTGCCGTGCATTAGTTTAATCAGATTGGTCGGCTATGATGTGATGCATTTGATTGTTATCTGGTCATTTCAATCTTTTTTAGTTTCACAATGTTCGTTTTTAAAACAAAAAAAAAAAAATAATTGACTCAAAACTGTTGGGTGTAAAAATGAAAGAAACTAGTTTACTTCTTTTAAAACGTACATTAAGTACAAGTAAAAATTACTGATTTAGAAATATACTAAAAAAAAAAAAAAAGTACAAGTACCCATAAAAGCCACTAAACTACAGTAACATGAGTACTCGTAACTTTCACCTCTGATTATAGCAGTAAAGGAAGGTTTTCTGTTTGATGGATCATATCTTTAACATGCTCAAGCTGTGATTTTCAAACTCCAAACTAACTTAAAAAGTAGTAAAGTGGGTGATTATTAACACGGTATTTGGCACTTACCGTGTGACTGTAGATCATTTATTTGGAGATTGAAGGCTTGGCTTTTTGAATTTATTTAGCTGGGAAAATCAACCATTATATAACTCAGTTAGCACTTACACATGTGTTTCAGGAAGGTTTTGATGTTTGCTAAAGCTGGTGTCGTAGCACAGTTAGAATGACAGCAGAGGCCAGTTTGGTCAGATTTTGAGTGCTAATCATAATGCTGAGCTGGCCTTGTTGAGCTGCTAATTACCTCCATTATGAAGACGCTGAGGTCTAATCAAAGAGGCGTTTCTACATGTTTGTGTGTGATGCGTGTGTGTGTGTGATGCATGTGTGTGTACTTGCCTGGGATGATTAAGATGAGGATTAGCTGTCTGTCCTGAGGATGGAGACCACTGGGGGTGCGACGACTGGGGGCAAAGCGGTGGGGGTTTGGTTGGGGGGTGTCGTTACTGCTGGTGGTGGAGGTGTTGGGTTGATGGTGAAATCCACCCCCCCCTTCCACCCCTCCCTCCTGGAGACAAGCCCTGACCTTCTCATTTCATCCTCATTAGTATCTCATGTCAACAGAGCAGCCACTCTTTAATCATCTGCTATCACACACACAAACACGCACGCACACACACACACACACACACACAGAATTAAACTGCATAAAAGTGCTACTATAATATGTATTTATGTGACAGTTGGGACGATAAAAGGCACAAGGTAATGATACAATATTTTTGGAAATAACCATGCAGTTCTTACTTGGCTTTAACTCTGGACATACTTCATAATTACTCTGGGTATGACCTTTTCAACCACTCGAACCCTTGACCAGTGGCGCCGCCAACCGAAACCCTGTACCCACTTTGCATACAATTTTTTTGAAGGTGTGGGAAAAAATAAAAAATAAATTCTCTTCGCTCCGTTTTATAACAGAAACTAAAACTCAACCTCCCTAACAGGTATATTTTGTGAACGCTTTTAGCGACTGTTTTCTCAACAGAGACATAGTGACAAGTGTATGGACTTTATCTTGTGTTCGTAAAGATTTTTCTGGTGTTTTATAGACTCTGACACGATTGCACATATCACTGTAGTTCAACCCGTTGTTATGGGCAGGCTATGAGGGGCCCGGCCCGCCCAGCGCAAACATTGTGCCCACCGACTTGTGACATAGTTTGTTTTTCTTAAATAAGATAATAGCTGCGGGCCCAGGGCAGTTCCTGGGTTTGCGGTAACGGTTTTTGCACATATACTGGTATACGATGCACTGGCACGCCTTGGGATGTGGGATAAAACTCATATTGGCTTAATTTTAGACACGTTAATCCCAAATACCTTTAGGTACTACCGTTCACTCATTCCCCCTGTCCACAGCCACCACCATTAAAAGAAAAAATAGAAATAAAAAATAAGATAATAGCTGTTTTTTGTTATTACAAGTTTACATTTATTGTTATTATCATTAAAAATTTTAAGAAAAAAATAGTGTTTGTGTATGATCTTTATTTTATTGATGTAAATCTACACATCAACAGCCGAGTCGAAAAGGAAGTGACGTCAATTTATTTAGCGCGTAGGTTTGAAATGATCAACCTACCAGCGTATATTTCATATGGACTTGTACACAGCGGTGACGCACTGTGGGACCTCAGCTCCTCCAGATACGGCTGCTGATGCTGATCCAGTGACCGGTACTGACCCAAGCAAGAGGAAATGGACAGTGTGCAAGAACCTCCGTGACTTTACAGTCGAGGAAACATTTGGGCCAACACAAGGTGAAATAGACAGGGTTATTAATGCGGTGCAAGGTGAGATGGATGCACGTTTTGGAGAACACAGCACCTGCTGCTCTGAACCCAGAGGTTGAAGATAATTTCCTGGATCCATCAAAGCTAACCCCTCTACTCAGATTGGCTTTATTGACACGGGATGAACTGGAGAGAGGACACCACTACTCAAAGTAAGTGTGTATGTGTGTGGTGCTGTGATGGGAGGTTCTGTGCGTACCAAGAAATTGAATCCTGGCGGCGCCACTGCCCTTGACGATACATCTTGTGACATTTTTATATTGCAATGTTACACGATATATCGTCCCACCTTTAATTATTATGCACTTATATGTATACAAACTAACTTTTGCCGAATTGTGCATTGTTTTTACAAATTATTTTATACTGCTCCAAAAAAAAATCCTTAGAAACTGTGATATATATTGACAGCAAATTTTGATTTAGTTTTAGTCACAGTCTTTTGACTAAAATACAACTTAGTTTTAGTCAGGACTATTCAGTTATATTCTTGTGTAGTCAACTAAATAACATTACGATTTTTGTCGACTAAATCTGTTACGGATATAGCTAACTAAAATATACAGGTGATGAGTTTATGCACTTTTTTTTAAAGCTTAAATTATCGTTGATCAACCCGATATGGAATGGTATTAAGGTTTGTCCAGCCTTCTATGCAACAAAAGTAGTTTTGATTTGATAACTTCCAAAAAAGAAATTTAGCTGTGATTGGAATGCGTTCCATGTGAACATTATAGTTCAGTTTTAATCTTTGTGCTATCACTCTTGCACTACTACTGTATATACAGAATTTTTTTATGCTGCCAAGACCGTTTTGCCTTTGCACTATCATAACAAACTATATAGGAACTCATGCTGCTACTCCCACCTACACACTGTATTTATATATTAGTATTAGTTTTAGTATTTAGTATTTATATATTTGTATTAGTTTTAGTATTTGGTATTAGTAAATGTTTTATCTGTTGTAAAAATTGTATGTCTACCTTTAGTATAGGAATGTCTTTTCTGTTGTGCCTGAGCACTTTATCTGTTCACCGTGGGAAGTGAGAAACGTCTTCTTGATTCCCTTGTATGTTTGTGCACGCAAAGGAATTGACAATAAAGCTGACTTTGACTTTTGACTTTGACTTTGAATTAGTCGACAGTTTGATTCAGTTTTTGTTCACGTGTATTTTTTTTTTAAAATACGTTGTAGTCTAGTTATTTTCACTTAAAATATAGTCCACAAAAACTGTGATGAATACTTTAATTATTTCTGCATAAAAGTATGCAGTATTTGGATTAATTATTAATTTACATTGAAAACTGAGAAAGTTACAGAAAGAAGTCATGTTAAAATATGTTCCTTTCATTTTCTAATAAAGGACATCAACTCCTGCTATGTTGGCCTTGGTGTGTGAGGCCTGGCAGCCGTCAGGAGCAGCATGGTGGCAGCGTGGAGTCGGGTGCGCTCGTCTGTCTGTGTCGGCACCAGTGCCATAGAGGCCTCCATCAGGGTCGCGGGGAGCTGGGGCTCAGGATACCAGCACAAATGAGCCCCATTCATTTCCTCCCCACTTCGGCATATGGTGGCCCATTGTCCTCAGCCACCGAGGCAGAAGTGATGCAATTTGTTGGCACGGCCTGTCATTTTCACAAACTGTCCATCCCACTGAGGCCCGTGGCCAGCAGAAGACAAGCAAGGGCAGCTTGTTGTTTCACCCCACTAAACCACAACATGTGTGGGTGTTACATGTTATTCCAGGGCTTGTAGCAGCAAACGGCAACATAATAGCGACGTATGCAGACATTTGCACAAATATGTTGTCAAAAGTAAATATGTACATGAGAAACAACAGGATAAATCAGGATCAATCTGCCTGATGTTTGTAAAACACAGTAAGTATGCTAATCCCTGTTGTTTCTCAAGTTAAAAAAAAAAAACGGTTTATCCTTCTTTACAGAACTGGATCAAATTTAATCTTGGGGTTTAGTAAATGATATCCCCTGTATTTGTTTGTGCAGAGATCATCTTACAATGAAAGAAAACATCTGCATTAAAAAAAGAAATTGTAACTAATGTGAGAGGAAAGCAGAAGAGAGTGAAGTGAGTATCTCAACATAGGTCGGTTCCTGGTTTCACTCTGCGAGGCATCAAGCTCCTGTCTGACAGGAGAGGGGAAGGAAGTCTTTCTGAACTTCCCAAAAAGCAAACTTTTGACATAATCTGCACATAATAAGCAAGAGCAGCAGCAGAAAGAAGGAAAAAATCGTCTAGACATGATTGCATCAAGTTGAGACAGAGGAAAACATATGATCGCACGGTCATGCACCAAATGATGGTGGTAGATGGCGTTGAGTTGTGTCGGCTGGAGGTTTTCTTCTCATTGTCAGCGCAGCGGGCAGCCGTACCCCACTTTATCGTGTGAGGGGAACGTTTCAGAAAGAAGAAATCAACACAGGGGAGCTCCTTCAGAATTAAGTAGACTTCACTTGGAAGATTGATGACGTTGGTCCATGTCTCAGAGATGGTAAGGAGCAAGTAGCACTAAGAGACTCATTACACCTCCGCAAGTTTTGGAGAATGAAGTGACACTGGCCCTGATTACCAGATTCATCATTTGTATTGGACTTTGTTGCTCTTTCACAAATGTAAGCAAAGGAAAACTCCACAAAATCTTTGGCTTCTTTTGCTGTATGTATTGTAAAAAGCCGCTGAATGAAATACACAAGGAAGACGACTAAAAAAACAGCTTCTTATCCACGTCACACATAGAAAAAACAGTCAGATAATCTGTCTTTGTCTCACACATAAACATTTACCCAAGCTAGCTCATCTAATACCTCAATCATACATCCCTGACCTCAATTCTGGCCACACTTCTACCACATTGCCCCGCCCCACCCCCATTTGTTCTTCCAGCCATCGTGCATAGGGTAAGATTCTTCCCTCGTCCTATCCTTAACCCCATTTTTCCCCTCCCACTAGCCTCCTGCCTATCCTTTCCTGAGCTGTCAGGAACTGGCTTCCCATGTCCATCAGTGGGTGATGGATGAGGTGGAAGGTCGCCACCCCACTCTGCAGAGTTCACTGATTCCATCAGCCATGCAGACACCTCCAAATCATAGTGGGGCACGATATCAAAATCAAACATTTTAGTCCAAAGGATATGAAATACTATATGTCTGATTAGCAAAATTTGCCAATAAGTCTTTAGACTTTAACCATCTGTCATGCATTTTGAAAAAAGTGTTTCAAAACAAAAACACTCAGAAAGCGCAAAACTCCGCCAAGTGCCAAATATCGTCCTTGAACAATTTTGGCAGTTATCTGGATCAGTCATCCTGATCTTGGTACGATGATCATTCACACTTTAAAGGCCTGTAAGAAATTTATATCTGCAATAATAACAATACAAGTAGGTACAAATGTATTGGCAAGCCCATGCTATTGAAAAATCAAAATTAAATATTCAATCTGGATCCGTATTAAATGTGGTGGAGTAATTGAGGAACCAACCCAGTCAAGAATTTCACCAATGAGGAGAAATAGGGACTTTTATTTATTTTTTATTTTTTTTATTTTCAACTGATCCAGAATTAATATATTGATCCTCTCCAAACTATAATGGAATCTTCCATGGTACAAGGTCTATCTTTGGTAAAAAAAAAAAAAAAAATTAAAAAAAATGTCAAAATCTGTTTAGTACTTTTGACATAATCCTGCTAACAGACAAACAAATCAATAAATAAATGCTAGCGAAAATATTAGCACTTTGGCGGAGGTAATGATAATAGTGAGCCATCTATTGCGAAGCCTGTTTCAGTTTTTAGATGAAAGGCATCTTTTCAAATGCTAAATAATACACTACTTTAGTGTGGAAAGATTTATTTGACTTTCCCTAACAAGTACAAGTCAGCACCTTTCTAGATATTGTTTGCTCAAGTGAGTCCCAATGAAATCCAAGAAAATGTAATTTCACCCTGGTATAAAACAAGCCAAGAGTCTCACCCCTGACTGACCCTAGATTGCCTCTTGATGCCTATGGCGCTGTAGATAAACAGTGCTCCTACTGGCTCATTTGACACATGCTCTGGTAAACAAAGCTACAGGATATGATCTGTAATTCAATTGCTGTGAAAAGAAAAGTACCAAAGCACATCCACAGTATAGCCTATCCTTTTTGTTTTTCACCATTCAGAAAACAAGGCGGCTGGATTTTCACACTTTATTTAGTCAAGGGAAGACTGATACACTTCAGTTACAGAACAAGAATAAACAAAACACTATAGTGTCAAGCATCACCACTGACAGGGGCATAGATCAATGTTATTTCCCGCTTTTGCAAAAATACCTAATTCCCCTTATTTAATCAAGCCTTTCCTGGCGCTGGGGCCATCCAGCTGATTTATTGCATTCGCTGCCTTTATGAGTACCTGTTTCATTTTCTTGGCGCTCCTTTGACATCTAAAGTGATAGGAATTTTATGCTTTTGATAACAATATGAGTTTCACTTTGGTCTTGAATTCATGGGCCTGTCAACAGCCAATAAATAACAACACGGGAGAAGCGTTCGTAAGCTCCCACGACAAAGCATTTGTACAATGGGATTTACCTCAAGTTGAAAGAAGAGAGAATGAAGCTACGTATAGATGGGAGAGAAAAGGGCTGTCGATGAGAGGAACTCAAGATCACCGCAAAAGGTCATGTCAGTGAGATGGCAGGAGCAAAATGTTTTCCGGTTGTCATCACGTTGTGATTCATAATTGGTGTGCTGTCATATGAGCATTTAGATAATGTCAAATGAACATAAATGCCACGCCGTGACATCCTCTTCTGCTGTCATAAGTATGTACAGCAGGACGACCGGAACATTTCCACATCACAGACCTTCAGCAAAAATCATTAGAGGTCAGTGACCCAAAACCACAAGTTTCTAATATCTGCCAAGGATTCAATCCAGCTGTAGATTTGTTTTGGAAAAAAGAAAAAAAAAATCACCATAGCAGTCCCCCGCATTGCATTGTCACCTAAATGTTAGATTTGGGTTATTGACCTGGATCATTCCCAAAATCAAATCTCTTGTTCCCGTTTCAGATACTCCTAAAAGATGCATCTAGATTTCTCCATTACTTTTTGAGTTGCACTGTTCACAGAAGAATAAATAAACCCCGACAAAAACATGAGGTGATGAAGGGTGATCCACCAAAAAATAGAGTAAGGGAAGAAATAGGAGGGACTGTGGAAACTTGTGCTTGATTTGATAAGATAACTGATATAGTACACTTGTTGGCTAAAACAGTTGTTACATAGCATGTTATTTTCAGTATTGTTGTTAATGTTCTTTTGTAATGATATTGAGAGTGTGAAGTAACTTATTTTGAAATCACCATCTATTCAAACTACTAATACTTCATGAATGACAGATATGTTGTGCTTTTTTTTTTAAAGTTATTATAATACTTTCCATTTTCCCACAGTTCAAAAGCATATATGCTCTGCTCATTGGATTTACCTACCTGCCTGTAACATGATTGTGTGTGATTGTTAGCTTTATTTCTGCTGAATGCTAACCCTGCACCATGAAGAATAAATTATGATATAAAATACATTCAAATCTATAAATCAACCCACAGCTTAGATTAAATATTAACCCAGGATGGCATAGTCAAGAAAAAAGCAAAGCTAGAAACTTTACTCTAAAATAATTCACACTGTAAAGTAGAAGCCCCTTTTGTTACAGTAGCACAACAAATAGTCACAAGTACCTTCTGGAGGAGCTGAGCTGTAACATTGTCTCCCATTCACGGCTACAAGAGCAGCTCTTGACCTCTCCTCTCTTCTCTGAACATGAGCCTCACCCCCATCTGTCACCAACTATTAAGAACGGTGAGAAACTAATAGCCCAAATATTCTCATACACTTATTAAAAATCATCTCCTGAACAAGGCCAAGAAGGGTCAGGTAGATTTCTATCATCAATTCACACTTACTGTTGACGAACTGGTTGTTTCTACGTTGTTGCCAAAACCTTTGACGTTGCCTCGGCAATGACATTAAACTAGGAACTAAGGGCTCCCTAGGTGTGATAAAGTCAAACAAAGATGACGCACTGTACCAGCTCAACTATATCTAAGAGATAGCAAAGAAAATGTCAAGCATTTCAAAAGCAAAAGGCTGTAAACGGTGGTTATGGAGACTATAACGAATCACTGGCCAGGCCCAAAGGTCTCTTTGTTCCTTACCCTCCTGGTCCTCACTCAGTGAATATTACGAGTGTGAGTGAAGGGAAGGAGGGAGAAATATATGTTTTTGTGTGCTCCTATACTTGAGCCTCTGCTTGTTTTGCACTGGGGTCTTAAATGAGCATGAAGAAAAGAAAAGGCAGGATTGCGACAAGCATTCGGGGTCCATAGGGGTTTCAACTGGCACAGGTTCTTGGCATGGGCACAATGCATGGTGGGATGGCAGTGTCCAAGAGACTCGTAACAGAGAGAGAAGCTGCTTGAGGCTGAACCAGAATCTCAGTGGGGACACTGAGACAGAACTGAGCGAGACAAGATCAGAAGCAGAGGAGAAAATTGAGACAGGTTGTCTTGCAGGTGTTCAGATAATAGACGAACAAATGATCTAATTGTTGGAACATTTCAGGGAGAATAGAGTGGGGGAGGCCTTGAATGGTTCAGGCAAGAGGTTCAGAGATCACAGGGAAACAGCATTAGAATTACAAAGCCACACTGCATGACAACGTCAAACCTGAAAACCAAGACAGACAGAGAAAGTCTTTCATTTTGGCAACTTTTACTGAGAAATAATTCAGATTGAGAACCGTGCATCGGGGAATCAGCAGGTCAAGGATGAGCTTTATCCTGAAACACTAGTATGATTTGTTTTTTTTTGGGTTCTTCAACAGTAAATGTTCAGAATTCTGATGATTTACACTGTTGTCAGGAACATCAGTAATGCTGATATAACAAAAATAAAGAACCACTTGATTATCTTAGATAATGCAACATGATCATTGGAAGCAGTGATGGGTGTTTAATAAAGACTTTTTATTAAAGGTATATATAAAGATATTTTTTATATTGTATAATATTTTAAAAAACAACAACCAATGTTTGTTTCCTTATGTGTTCATGCACTTTGATAATCTTCAAAGTAATTCTATGTTTTGGAATCAAATACAAAGCACTCCAGTGAGTGAAACTGAAAACTTAAAGAAACAGTTCAGTAAAGCACGTTGTATTTCATTGATCCTCACCACATTGCAGCTGAATTCATTTTGAGAGAAAAAAAAAAAAGAGTAAATAAACAATGAATTCAAATGTGAGTGTTGGTTTAACTTGCAAGACTTTTTAATATATGGTTTAATATTCATTTGAACTAACCCAGTCTCCTTCCAAACTGAAACTTTTCTGGCCTGTTGACCAGACCAGCAGGCCTGAAAAATGTTCAGATGCCATTTTTGAATTGAAAAAAAAAATGTTGTTTCTTCCCAACAGAATATGACATCAGAAACTATAATCTACTGTAGGTTGTGAAGAGAAATTTGGAACAAAATGGTTAATTTTGTCTTCTTTGGCTGAAACTGTAGCTACAATCATACATACAATGTAAACATGTTCCTTTTCTATATACGTGTTGCATTCATCTGTTTATAATCAGGGGGCTTTTCTATAAGGTTGAACATTATTTCGGTAATCTGTCCGATTTGGCACTGCTGTGTTTACATTTGTAAACTCTTCCATTTAGTCTCTACACATTAAAATTTGCAAAAAACTACTATTACAAAAACAAAAAAAAAAAACAAAACACCCAGGTCCCAAAGAAGCAAAGTGGAAGTCTGAAGTAACCCTTTTTGGACAAGTGAACATATTGAGCAAATAAGTTATGTAATTGATGTTTGCGCCATAGTAGTGGTTAGTAGGGGTTGAACGACTACATAATTTTAAAGGTCGACTTTATGTGCATACTAGTCGAGTTGACGTGGACTAGTCGATGACGTCACCAAGAGCCGAAGCGGAGCCGAGTGGCAGCCAAGTGCCGGTGTTGTGCCAAAATCTGTGACCCAAAAAAATCTGTGACCGCAGGTGGCGGCAGTTCCTGCAATTTCTCGGCTGACATTTACTCCCCTTTAAACACGTTTGTAATTCTTCTCCAGTCTGCATTTACTTCACCCACCGGAGCGTCATGTTTAAGGGGGAGTAAATAGTTCCTTAATAGCTACAAAGAGGTTTAGCACTCTTCTTCTCTACCGCCGAGAAGCTGCAACGGTCACAGATTTTTTTGGGTCACAGACTTCCCCCGCTAACGGAACCTCCATCCTGCGCTACTGACGTTTTCCAGATCTACTTAATACACAGACATGTTACCACTACAGCTAACGTTAGCATGTATATTAGCCGTAGTATCTGCCTACCAGCTGTAGTTTGAGCACAAACCAGGAAGGAGCGAGAAACACTTGATGTTGTGCTGCACTAGGGTACTAGGACCCTCGTTTTCTGTGTTGCACCGCCATCTTGGGCAAAAGTCAGGCACTGTGACTAGTCGACGTCACGTAGACAGAGTTGCGAGACAACACTAAAGTTGACTAGTCTGTTCAACCCCTAGTGGTTAGCACTTCTGCTTCACAGCAAGAAGGGACGCCTTCCAAGTTCCTGGGTTCTTTCCAGGTACTCCAGAATGTTCTTACCTAGTTTTAATAACACAAATGTAAAGCTAATTGAGTCTCTAATGCTACGTTCAGACTGCAGACCAAAAGCCAATGTCAAATCGGATACAGGTCGACCTCTAGCCGATCTGTTAAAGAAAGTTTGAACAGCACAAATTAGATTTATTTCAAATCCAACCCATGTCACTTCCATATCTGGTCCTAAGTGTCTGATATTTAGCAATGTGACTGCACTCTGAACGGACAGGTTGCATTTAATCAATTCAACTTTATTTATAAAGCGCTACTTACAACAATAGTCATCTTGTAGTGCTCATCACAAGATATACAATTATTAAGAAAAAACCCAACGATTCCACATGAATATGCATGAAGGTGGGGAGAAAAAAAAACTCCCTTTTAACAAGAATAAATCTCCAGCAGAACCGGGCTCAGAGGTGGCAGACATCTGCCTCGACTGGTTGTGGTTAGCGCACAGAAAGAGGAGAACAAAACAGGATAGAGCGATAGAACATCAGAGTGTCTCAGAATAGTCGAGCAGTGAACCACATATCAGAAACTGCCATTTATCCAATGTTTATGTCATCAAAATGCGATACACGTCATAAATCTGCATCCCAGGAAGAAAAATAACCCTGGCAGCAGGGACGGAGTAGAAAGTAGACAGTGGAAGGAGAGTGAGATCTGAGAATTAATTGATAAATATTATATTATGCATCTTATCAGTGCCAAGACGATACGTCTCCACATTTACTTTTGTAAATATGACTGTGTGTGGTCACATAGGACTTCTTCTGCACATGTGGGTCACTTCAAGGTCACATTAGGTTCATACTCCAAAGTGAAAGAAGAAAACATGTTATATGAGCAAGCACAAAAAAAAAAAAAAAAAATCATAATAATAAAGAAAATATAATAATTTTAATTGTGCATTAAGACCTGCAGTCTGAATGTAGCCTTCTTCTTCTTCTCTCTCGGTTATTGACGTGTTGCAATCAACTTGAATATTGCCATCTACTGTACATGTTTTATTTGATTACTTTCCAAAATCAATAACCCAATGGAGCCTTATTTGCCTGTGGGAGTGAATATGAGTGTGAAATACCAGCCTTATGCCCAAAGTTAGATGAAAACTATAGAACCCTGCGAGTGTGAATGCGGTAAGTAGTGTGTATAGAGCATGGATGGATTGTATTGGTCAATATCTGTCATGAATATTCAAAGACTAATTATAATAATATATAATATATAGTTAAAGGTCCCATGTCATGCTATTTTTCACTCATCTCTATTTGTTCTAAGAACCCCAAAAACATAGTATTTGAGGTTTATTTTCCCAAACTCACCTGTTTTCTGGAGTTTTAGCCTCTGAAAAGTCACTTTCTGAGCAACTCTACACAAACAGGCCTACTTATGCATATTCATGAGTGGGCGTGTCTATAGACAGGACACTGACTTCCTCCTTCCCGCAGGGGGACATAGGGCCAGAGGATGGCCCGCCCTCCTCCCACCCACTCCGTAGCCGAGCTCATGCTGCTTTATAAACCCGAGACAGAGCATGGGGGCGGGGCGTTCGCCAGTACATACATAGACTGTAGAAGATACATACATAGCACTGCGCGAAGGATGCTGAAATGCTCACCTTTGTGGGCGTGTCTATTTACATGTCAATCACAGCAGAGAGCTTCCTGGAGGCGCAGCTTCTCCAGCTCAGTGCCGCTTCAAATTCATCATCAACGTGGGAACGCGTCATCAAATTGGAGCGAGGTGTTTGGGCTCACCCTGCAGTAAGAAAGGAGCAAATCACCCTCTAACTAAAGATTGAGAAAATCAATGAGAAAAACACTTTGGGCATGTGTATGAAGCCCAAATAGCACTTTTATAATGTTTAAAGCACAGAAAAGTCACTTTAGCGTGACGTGGGCCCTTTCAACAAACCACTGAAGCTCATGGGGAGGATGCATGTGGGAGTGGATATTAATGAAACATTTTTGGAGCCCTTTTAAATATTCCTTACCTATCGTTACCATACTAATAATACTCTCCATACAAAGTACAGTCGTACATATACTGTACTGTAAGAAAGGAAGAGCCCTTTAACAGAAACACATTTGTGCACCTTCCAATCAACAAGGTCCACTTTAAATTATTCACAGCACGACCTGACCCTCTCCATATTCTCTGGTGAGGGACGTGAGGATATATTTGGAACATCAGAGTTTTAAGAGCGTGAGCACCAACTCCCCTGGGTCATTTTCTGCTCCAGTCTTAATTGAGAGTGTTCTGGAAAAATCATTACTATATTAATGATTTAACACAAAGTAACTACCTGCTTTTTTCCAGGAGGAAAGGGAGATTTGCTCCGAATCAATACCCATGCGCGCTCATTATAAGGGGAGGAGGGTGGGGGTAAAGTTATAGTAATTAGGCAGACGCCAATAACTTTTTAATGATCTTTGTTTTTAATTGCATATTATCGGGTTGCACAGTCTGTGTGTTTATACCCAAATATAAGATAATGGTGAAAGGAGAAGTAGATTAAAGAAAGGAGGCCCCTGTGATTTCTTTTGTCTCAGTGGCAACAACAACACTGATAGTCTGCAGCAGGGAAGAGGATGAGTGTGATCATTCCTCTGTGTCTCTTCTTTTGTGCATCGCTTTGTCTACAGTGGCTGCTCAGAGGTTTGGAAACATGCCTAAAATGAGACTTCTTCAGTCTATGAGGGCAAGGAAGTGAAATGTCTGTCCAAAGGAGGAGTAATGATGATTTAAAATCATAATTTGCACATTTTGAGTACAGTTCTTTCAAATGATGGCATGGTTACCTAACAGCCAATGAGAGAAAGAATAAAGCAATTCTACATGAAAGGTTAATACTGCTTAATAAATGTACATACATAAGTCATTTTAGACTAATATACAGTAATATTAATATAAAAAAACCTATTTTATTAAAAAGTACAAATAAATATAAAATCTAACAATGTAATGTATATAATAATACTTAATATACTATATTGAAATCCAATCCAATCCACTTTATTTAAATAGCACATTTAAACAACAAAACGTTAGCAAAGTGCTGCACATGAGATCATAAAAACAATAAAACCAAAACAAGGCAAATGACCACCACTAAAACACATTTAAAACAACAAACTCAATTAATATAAAGACATTTCTGATTACACAATATTTTTTGGAAGAAGAAAAAAAGACCCAAAAATATATCAATAACCATACTTTTATTTGACTTCAACACTGGACAGAACCCACAACCCTTAAAAAAAACATAAAATGGATGGATGGATGGAGGCTGTACTTACTCTTTTTGACCTTTTCAAATAAATGGGAATAAAAAAAAAAAAAAAAAAAACAAGCCAAAACAATCTAATGTGAAGTAGAGAGTGTAGATGTTTTCTATCTGACACCCCCTAACCTTCCTCTCACAATACGTTTTAATATTGTGATAACTTGATGCACGATATATCATCCTTCCTTTAGTGAATAGCTCTTTGATTCAACTTCTACATAGGAAAAAAGTGGGTTTATCTGTGCATTATTTATTATGTGGATAATGTTTTCTCTTATTTGTAATGTCTTTATTCTATTAGCGAAACCTTTGTTTATAGATGATTCCTGCAAATCTGTCATTTTAGAATCTCGAAACCTGCATGATATTAATAAAATGAGAATAAGAGCCTAAATGCAACGCGTAGCCATCTGTTAGCTCTTAAAAGGTGAGTGGTGCAGTCAAAGCAGTGAATGGGTGAGAGAAGAATGAGGGAGGGTAAGGAGGGAGTGCGTGTGGTGTTAGAATGAGTGCAAGAATGCCAGGCTGGCAATCCAAGACTGCTCCACATAAGTAAACCATGCAACCAAGTGGATTTCTCTTTATTCTCCTCCTGCCTGATGTCTTTAACCTCCCCCAGTAGCCCTACCTAACTCCCCCTTTCACTCCCTCCCTCCCTCCTTGGGCCGGTTTCCTCTGACCCGCTCCCCGAAAGCAATGGCAACAGATTGTCGATTCAATGGCTCCCCTGTCAGGTGATTATCTCACAGCTTTAATGTAATCTTCCACTCCCACGAACCATATTTCAATTACGACTGGCATCGTGAAACAAGCAGCACATTCAGCTCGCTGATGGCCCCGCTGCCGCCCTCAACAATGTCAACTGTAAAAGAACGCCAGCTGAAGGCAATTACACATGTTTTCAGAGCCAATTATGATCGCTCTCACGGCGGCGGTTACGCCACAAGCAAGGGAGTGTTCGGAAATTTTTAATTTAATGACAATATGCTGTTGGTAGGATCCAGCACCCCCTTCACTCCCAGGCTAGCCGTATCAGAAGGTAAATAGGGAACCATTTGGCACAAAGGAGAAGATGATGGCCACAGATGACGGTCTTAGCAAAGCAGGCTAGATGGCATCCACTCATCGTCTCTGCAGGAGCCCAGCTGGCATCGCTACGTCCAAACCAGTACAGCAGACTGGTTCTGGTTGGCTCTGCCTCCAGTTTGGGCTGCGCCTGCAGAGGGAGCAGAAACTCCCTCACTCAGAGACCAAAAGTTTGCTGTTCTTCTTCCACTTTTCACTCAACAGGCTTCAGATAACTGGAAAATTGCTTTGATTTTTATTTTATTTTTTAAATGTTGCTTTTAAATGTTCAAACCTGTTTTACATGGAACAGGGCATTATCAAAGTGAATTTTTTATTTTTATTTTTTTTTAACCAAATATACATTTTAAAGCTATTGAGTATGGATGATAATAATAATAATAATAATAATAATAATAATAATAATAATAATAATAATAATAATAATAATAATAATAATAATAATAATACCCTTCAGTCATTAAGTCACACACATAAAAGTAACTGTTGCAGGCATCACAGCAGTATTTAAATAGTAAAGCACAAACACACTTACTCACCCTGTCATCCATAACATAATAAACACTAAAGTCTAAAATAGGATAAATGTCATTAAAAAAAAAAAAAAAAAAAAAAAAAAATAGAAATATTAGAAAAATATGTAAGAAAATCAATACATTTAGATCAGTGTTGTTAACAGTTAAGTTTTAAATTACAAATATTTACAAATATGACTTTCTTAAGAGAAGAGATTATGTTGATTTTTTTTAATACACATTTTTCTTTTTTCTTTTTTTTTTTTTTTTTTTTTTTTTTACAAGAAGTACCCTTTACTTTTAGGCAGTACAAAGGTGCAGTTTATAGGGGCCGTGCTGTAAATATGTGTAATTAAATGGATCCAGAGGGACATTGCACCATCTCTACATGTGCACATACCTGTGTCCCAGAGCTGACTCAGGTCAAAAGAAGTACTGTTACATGATTGAAATTGTACTCAAGTACAAGTACAAGTAAGTCATACATAAAATACGCAAGTACAAGTAAAAAGTTGCTCAATTACATAGAACTACATAGTTACTTTCACCCCTTATGTTTTTTTTTTGGTGCTAAATCTTGTCACGGTTCCCTTGCATACAGTAAAACATCTCATGCATAAATTTAAAAAAGAATCAACACCAAGTTTTGCACAATTGTAATTTAATTTATTTTGCACAAAGGTATCTGTATAAAATAAAAGGTTTGTCAACATCTACAAATCTTTTCAAAATAAATTCAATTAAAAAAAAAAAAAAAAAAAAGTGTAGCTAAATGTTTGAAATGTAAAACAGTGCCATGCTAATTGTGAAATGTGGGTAACAACTTTCAACTTAATGGGTAGAAACCACAACATGAACCTAAGTACGTGACTGGGCCTTGATCAGAAATGGTAGGACTATAACATATGGATTATGTTCTTCATAAACTGCTGACCAAGAAATGTAAATCAAAAAATAATCACAAAAATATATATATTTACTCATTAACAGTTGGGTGTAGAAATGTAACAAATGACTTTACTTCTTTTATAACGTACTTACACGTAAAAATATGGATTTAGAAATATACTCAAAAAAGCACCTATAGAAGCAACTTAAATACGGTAACATGAGTACTTGTAATCCATTATTTTTCCCCCTGAAAAGTAGATTGTGCAGGGTAGTTACAGTCTGATAGGACATTAATACTGTCGGCCTATTTAGATTATTTTGTGACTGTGTGATGAAGGTTTTTTTGGAACATTTTTTTTTTATTATTATTTTGAAATGTTTTTTTTATTTATTATTAAGTGTCATAAGTGCTCCCTGGTTAGCTGCTGTGTGTCCATCGCCACTCTCTCTCTCTCTCTCTCACACACGCACACACACACACACACACACACACACACACACACACACACACACACACACACACACACACACACACACACACACACACACACACACACGTGCTATATGTCCTCCATATGTGGAGGACATATAGCATAAACCTTTAAGCAACCTGTCAATTTTTGTCTTTACATCGTGCAAATAATAAATTTTTTCTTTTCTTTTTTTTTCTTTTTGTTTTTTTCTTTGGTATTTTATTTATTTATTTTTTTTTCTCAACCCATATCCCCCTCCAAAAAAAAAAAAAAAAAAAAAAAAAGGTGTTCTAAATTTAACAGACATGGCAAAAAACTACCTGCCATGCATTACATAATCTTTTATTGTCAGAAAATAAAATATTTTATAATTTTTTTTTTGTTTGTCCAGCCTACAATCATTTGTTTCTGCTCTTAGTAACATGTCTGCTTGTAACTCTCAAATATTATATGTTTTAAATCAGTGATTCTCAACCGGTGGGTAGGGACTCAAAAGTCGGTCGCGGACCTGTAATGGGTGGGTCGTGGACAGCGTGGTCAAAAATAAATAAATCCTTTTTTTGAAATAACTTTTCTTTTGACAGGCATGCTGTGAAATGCATATTGCACAGGTAAATAGTAGTAAGTAATCTTTATTTATAAAGTGCTTTTTACAGGTAAAAACCACAAAGTGCTTTACACAAATTTCAGTGTCATCCCATCTAAAGAGAACATGGAAAAACAGTAACAAATAACATGGGAGACAAGAACGGAGAACTGTGGCTCACCAATATATATATTTTTATGTTTAAAAAAAGATTAAGTATATAAGTGTGTTTTCAACAGCTATTTAGAAAAAAAAATGTGGTTGGTTGAATTCTAAAAAAAAAAAAGTGGGTTGCGATTTAATGGCAAAATGTGGGTCCCAGGGTGAGATCAGTTGAGAACCCCTGTTTTAAATTATGTATGTATTGTCCAAAACAATTCTCTCTTGTAAATGAGAGACCTTGTTCTCTCAATGGGACTATTTAAATAGTTGGTTGTAGATAAATAAAAAAATACAACCATAACTTAATTTTACAGATCATGAAAAAGGAGAAATCCCTTTTTTTTAAAAAAAAGAGGAATATTTTAGTACATTATATTATCTATCATGGTCATATTTTTTTTTTAGATGTTATTTCAGCCAACAATAGCTTTACATGTCACGGCTCTGATGGATAAGTTGTAACTATAGGAGGCTATCGACATGCTGCACAGTTTAGCTCCACAGATTTTAAAGCACCATCGATGTGCTGACTGTAGGTGGAATCCTAGGCGCTCTCCCACTGGGCTGTTTGTAGAAAACCCAGTCAGTTCTCAGGAGTAGAGGTTGACAGGAGAAGACATCGCCCCAGTCCCCGGGAGATTGGTGAACACAACACATATATTAATGCATTAAATGTGTTGACTGTGTTCAGCCCAGGGATGTAGGGGAAGGGGAGAGGGAAAGGTTAGAGGGAAAAGAGAGGAAAAAAAGCTTTTGTAATGTATAGTGTTGTCTTGTGTAGCGTGTCTGGCAGCAGGAGACGGGTGGATTATAAGGCCCGTGGTGAGAGATGAGGGAGAGCTGACTTGTAAACAAGTGACAAGCGTCCTGGATGACAATTCCTAATCAATCATAGTGCTGTCAGAGATGACCGGTGAGGTGACGGACAGCACCCGGGAGAGCGGACAGCTGCTCCACGTCAATCCACATCATAATTTCAAAAGCTTTGCCACATGACGTGAAGCATGGACAAAAGAGAGAAATCTGGAGCCTTCTCTTTAACCACTGGCCTGCATTGACCTCCTCTTCTTTTTCCCCCCTCAGTTATCCCTCTAGAATTTAGAAAATGGTTCAAATTCAACATCATACAACACATTAATTAAAGGGCAAAAAAAATATATGGAGAAGTTTATGTGATGTGATAAAGCACAATATCCTGGAACTATCCAGGGATATATTGTAGGTATTAAAGTTGGTGAGTAAACCTTTATTTGAAAAACTCTAGGAATGCTTTCAGCTGATCTCAAGAAAAGAAAATCAATTGTAAATGTAAAGTGGTCACTTGGGGTAAAGTGTTCAGCATTTAATGACAAAGATGATGATTTATATATTAGACAGTGAAAGTATAGAATACAGTTAGTTAAGATTGTGTGTTGGGTTTTAGTTTCAAAACGATATATATATATATATATATATATATATATATATATATATACACATTTCAAGGGGCCCTATGTTATTTCCAAGTGACCCCAAGGTTGAAAAACACTGCTTTAACCTTTTTCCAAAGTAAAAAGAAAAAAGTTACCGTACATTCAAATTAATTTAAACCAAACCCATTATCATAGTGTAAATAATGAAAAAAACAAGTCCTTAATACAGAGGTCCTCAATTTGTTTGTCAGTGGGTTGTTGGTTCTTGCGTGTCCCCAGAAAAGAGAATTATGGTGTTTTGTCTTTATTTTGAAGGGGATTTACTTATGCAGTAGGTGTTTTTTTTTTACAATTAATAGCAGGTACTTCATTTGATTTCAGCACTTTATTATGTAGCACAATCAAAAAAAACACACACTTCTCTTTTACTTGAGGCAGTGTGCTGGATCAAAAGGTCCAAAAATGCTAAAAAGAAAAGAAGGTCCGCACATCAGACATTTGGACATTTCGGGCGGTCAGCCCAAAACGTCACGTTTTTTGGTGTATATTAAAAACTGAAATTGGGAGCTAACTACGCAGTTGTGTGGACCTTCTTTTCTTCTTTGCACATTATTATGTACCTTACTATTGTAACTTAAAGCAACATTTTTTCTGTTTATTCTTTAAAGGGGACATATTATGAAAAATTCACTTTTGCAGTGTTTTTGGTCACATATGAGGTAACTTGAGCGTCCACCAGCACACAAAATGTGAAATAAAACCATCCAGTCATGTGTCCGTGATCTGTGGAAGTATTTTCTTTCTAAATCGGGATAGGAAATACCCTCCCCTCCGCTGGTATCTCCACCCATGGACTTCACCTCCAACCTGATGAAAACTTTTGCTAAAGTCCGTCATTGTGTTTCTCGCTAACGAAGGAGTGATGGCTACCGGTAAAACAAATTACAAAACATGCTTGATTGTAGGTTGACCAGCATGTGGCTTTGCTTCGAACTCCAGCTGCTGAAGAAACAAAAAGGAAGTGAATGCATTTAATTTTTATTGGCAATGTCCCCTCCTTTAGTTGGGAAATACTTGTTAGTGTTTGCCAACCACTTCACCCCCTACTGTTTCCATAACCTCATGCAGTACAGTACAATCAACAGATGGAAGAAATGTTTGTGTTTCCTTTGACTTGAAGGACAGCAACCATCAGTTAGACCACATGAAGTTGTTAATTTATCATTCAGAAACATCTCCCTGAAATCTTGGTTGACGTACTACTTCGGTATAGCCTTCTCCCTCAGGGTCAAACTCCGTGTTGTCTCCGGAAGCCATGTTTTTTTTCTCAGGGGGCACGCTGACTGGTTGCTCAAAGCAGACCCTGAGCTAAACTTGTTTCGGCACACCCCGCGGAAAAGAGGGCGGGGGGTGGGGGAGGTCTTTGCAACTCCAGGGAGACACCCCCCAAAATGGAGCGCTCTGAAAGAGCTGGTTTATACAGGGTCGTAAACCTCCCCTGTTGCTTGATTCATGTTATGTTTTGACCAAACCCTAGCACAGCTATGTCATTTAGACCACAAGGAACTGTTTTAAAAGGTGTAAAATGGGTATATCATGTCCACTTTAAAATACTTTTTTGGGGGTTTTTTTAGTTTCAGTTTATTGAGTAAAAGCAATTTGTTGAGAAAGATTATCATTCTATATTAAAACTTCATTTTGTTGTTGCCCATTGATATTTTTTATAGTGTAGGTTCAAACTGAAAATCAATTTCAACATTTAAACATTTTTCTTAATTGATCCACAGCTTGTTATTAATGAAGGTTTCTGGGTTGTCATATACAGATCCAATCCTTTAGTGAGATATAAAAACTTTTCTAGGTCTTAATATAACAATAACCCCTCTATTTATTAATGGTAGTCAAGTGTAAACACAATCTTCATTGAGTTGAGCTATGAGAACCTTGGTAAAGACAGGTGTAATGAGTATTAATCTTCCTTGGCAGACTTAATTGCTCACGTTCGGTAAAGGCTGCCCTTCTTTTCCTAAAGACTTCACTTCCCTGCCAAACCGGGATTTCCGATTTCGCGTGCTGAATACCAGCTTTGATGTGGACGGCGTCCTAGTGGGTGAAGTGAAGAGCAAGAGGGAGGAGGACGGCACAATAACTCGACCTTCCCACTGCATCTGCTCGGAGCGCGCACTAAATGCTCACATTGATGCTGCTGCTTAGCTCTGTGCTGGGAGCCCTGATGGAGCCAACACTGGTGGACTGGGACACAACCAAGCCTGGACACCTGCCAGGTGACAGGGACACATTGATTGAGATCAAGCCAGCTTTTAATTCATCGACCCCTTACACTGTGCACTTCGCTCCAATGCTAAAGCAAACTGTATTGGAAGGTCGAAAATAGCGATATTTCAAACTTTAGGCAAGTTTCTTCTGTCATCGTTCATGTCTTTGTCACATCTGTTTTTACTTATTTCAGTGTTGTCTCTTCAGTGACACCACATTGTATTCAAAATAATCATTGGGAAATTTGTCCTTCGATCTTTTTGGCTGGTTTGCAAAAGCACTTATGTAGGTTGAGTTTGTGCGCTTTGTGCAGTTCAACAATGGTGAAGGTGAAAATAAACATCCATCAAAACAAATTTTTTGTGCTTCACTTGCTTCAAAAAATCTCTTGTAGACAAAAACATCTATTGGCCACAGTTAGATAATGCTTTTTTTTTTTTTTTTTTTTTATTTATTTTGGAATTAGTTATTCAGAATTAAATTATTCAGAATTTAAGTGTTCTGCTTTGTGTTCACATTAAAATAGTAATTTCGAATTGAGGGTTACACAGAAAACAGGTTTATTCGGCTTTATTAAATTCTGCTTTAGGTCTAGGGGTTGGGGAGGGTTCTGATTGGACAGGGGGTGAATGTGACATATCACATCCATTGGAAAGAAACACACAAACCTTTTCTTGTAGGCTCCAACAAAGAAGATCACATGAGAACTGTTTTAACTTCTATTTTGATTGTAGTTTTGAATACAGCAGCTTGACAATAACATACTGTTTCACTTTGGTCCGCGGAGCAGGAGAAGGAGGAGGAGAAAAGAACTAATCGCCGGTAAATTAAGTTACTATCATTACATGGAATCGCTCCCTGGTAAAGATAGTAGCTCTAACAACCAGTATAATGATAAACTTGGTGATATTACAGTCTGTACATGCAGTACATGGCTGCATTTACGCCATTTCCGGGTTTTAGTATTACCAGTCCAATGAAGCCTGTTCCGTTTGCAAATGTCAGTGTGTGCGTAATAAGTCTGTGTGAATGTCCGCATGTTTATGCTTCTGTCCATCCACTCTTTTCATTATATTCATGTTTTTTAAGGCTCTTGTTAAATAAACAGTCTTGGTTCTAGTCTGGGTGGCCATCTTGGATTATGTCATCACCAGCACATCATTGCGACTGGCCGAGCATGCGCAGAACTACCGGAATTCACTTAAAGCGGAATTAAATGTTTACAAGATATGAATTTTTTCATTCGGAGTTAAAATCGGAATTAACCAGCCATCTAATTCGGATTAAAATTTAATTTGGAATTACATTTTCATTCGGAGTAAAGTGTTTACGTGGTCATTTTAAAGGGCATTTAACTTTTATTCTAAATCAAAGTGGAATTAAAGCTCCCAGGTAAAGATGACCCATAGCGTAAATTGAACTCAGTTAGCCGCAGTGCCATGTGGTTTCTTCGTCTAACCTTTAAGATCACTGCGAGACAAGAGTAAAAAAGAATCCTGGAGCAGAAAGCAAAAAAAAAAAAAAAAGGTTTGTGTTGATTCAAGCAAGATGGCAACGGGAGGAAGGGAGGGGTGTGTGAAAAAAAATCAATAACAACATAAAATTGATTTAGCGCGTGTCATAAAACATAAGTAAGTGCTTCAAGATAGAGAAAACTGGAGTCTCAATTTAATCTGCGCAAAAGCCACAATGTACAGATGAAAGCGATGTCAAGAGAGGGAAGAGGGAGGGGGGAGTGTGTGTGTGTGTGTGTGTGTGTGTGTGTGTGTGTGTGTGTGGGTGGGTGGGTAGGGGGGGAAATGGACAAGTGAGGGCAGAGGGGTCCACCAGATAGAGAGCAAAAGATACAATGAAATCTGAATGACAGACACTTAATTGTCATATTAAAGACTCTCCAGTTGGAGGCAGAGGGGGAGGTTAGCACCCATTCATCATCTGGCTAACTGCCACTTGAATGAAATCACAATTAAAAGCTGTTCAATATCGTCCCCGGGACGTTTGGCGAACATTAATTTTTTCCTATTGATTCTCTCTCCCGTCATAAATCAGAAATGTTGCGGCGCATGTAATGGTTTATGGAGAAGGGATTATGGCGTTATGGAGCTAATGTAGCAGAACTGTCTCATTTACACACTGCCTTCCTGGCTAGCTTACAGAGGACAGAGTTATTATGTTATTACACAGCGTACCACAAACATAACACACTGACAATGTTTAAAAGCTTTGTATAATTGAACAATACTGTCGATTTACAGATTTTATGATCATAATATCCTTGTGTTGGAGAACTTTGTTTAATACCAGCACTTTACGTCAAAATGATACCAACTTGGAAAGTGTACATGAACCTGTAAAAAAATGGCAAGACGGTTAGAAATTCCTTTAAGACCTTTTTCATATTTCTTCTTTTTATTACTTGTGAGTTTTTTAATTTATATTTGCTTTATGTAAGGACTATGTCCAGTGGTGATAATATTGTATGATAGGCTTTCTCTACACAAGAAAGATTCTGAAAAATGTTATATATTTGGTGACTTTGAGACTGTTTTTATCACAATTTTGAATGATGGCAGCTGTAATGGTTGTTTTGCTTGAAATCTAATGGAATTGTGTCAAAAGTCATTTTAAGAGAGTTTCAAAATCATTTTCCTTTGATAAAAACTTAAGTAAATAATTTTTCTAATTCCCAAAATTTGACACATAAAAAACATGAATTTCCTATGGTTTTTCAATGGGAAACACAGAGCATTTACCTTTGCGCCACTGGACATGAGTAAACTACCAGTGTTGCCACAATTACCCCTTGGAAAAGTAATCTGATTACTCCTTAGTTACTTAGTTACTTTACTGCTTTCTTGATTTTATTGTTAAAAAGAATAAAATGAAGCCAGTCTTTTTTGACCTGACCTAATTTGTCTAAGTATGTAACACGAGTTGTCCTCATGCTAAAAATGTTGCATCAGTGAAGAAAATGATAGAAATGGTGACTCACAGTGGACAAGTAACTTTAATCTGATTACTGGTTTGGTTAAAAAAAAAAAAAAAAAAAAAAAAAAAAAAAGAGATACTGACTACTGACGGACTAAGCTCCTAACCAAGTGTGTCAAACTCTGGGCAGGACTTGGAAAAAAAATCAGAATTTTGGAAGGGAAAAATAAAAAAAATCAAGAATATTGTGCCCGATTTTGCACTTCCACATTTAAAAAAAGTAAACGATTTATAAAAAAAAGGAGCAACCGGGTCAGATAATAGATTGATTGATGGATGGATGGATTGATATAATGTAACACATTCAAACTGCACATTTCAGAGTGGCCTTTTATTGTGGCCAGCCTAAAGCACACCTGTGCAATAATCATGCTGTCTAATCAGCATCTTGATATGCCCCACCTGCGAAGTGGGATGGAGAAGTGCTCGAGATCACAGATTTAGACAGATTTGTGAAAAATATTTGTGAGAAATAGGTCTTTTTTGTATGTAGAAAATGTTTTAGATCTTTGAGTTCAGCTCATGAAAAATGGGAGCAAAATCAAATGTGGCGTTTATATTTTTGTTCAGTGTATTTAATTGAAAAACTCTACTTTTGAGTTGAAACAAATGCTGGTTTATTCAATAAACGTACAAGTTAAAAAGGCTTGGAAATTTTCCATTTTCTTTTTTTTTTTTGTATAGAAAAAACATCAAACCGTGACACTCAAGTGTGTCATAGGAGAAACATGTTATTAATAATTCTGCTGAAAATATGTATGAATGAATTACAGTCACATGCACTGAGCACATCTGTCCATTTATTCCTCTCAAATGTGTGATAACCAAAACCAGCACCACATTGTCATCATTTATACTCTGACCTCCCAAACGTCTCAGACCACCATTTAAATCTCACATATGCTAATTTTAAGAACAAAAAAAAACACAGAAAGTGACGTGCTAAGTCAGAGAGAGATCCAGTAGAGTCCAGTGATCCCTATACATTTCCAGCTTGGACCATCATAGCTGAAATTGAGCGGGTTATAGAGAAATCTAAGTAAGCAAGCTTCAAATCATCATCACATAAACTGGTCCTGACATCAGCTAAGAGGGGAGATGGATCATGTAGCTTTGTAGCCCGAGAAGTTTGTCCCTTGATAGAGCCTTTAACTCAAAGCTAGTGCACCCCATCCATTCTTCAACCCCCCCCCCCCCCCCCCCCCGCCTGCAATCACCACTACACAATACCACACACACAAAACCACGCGTGCACCCGCATTCCGCATTTTACCAATATAACAACATATGTGCAAAATGTATTTCTTAAAAAAAAAAAACCCACATACCTTATGTATAACAACTGCATTTTCAAAATATATAATTCATAATTCATGAGAAACAGCAATGGGACGTAAATTTGTTGATTCCAGTGCTGGTTTACTGATTCCACCTGATTTCTATGATTTTTTTTCTCTTCATTTAAAGTTTTTGCCGTAATTTTCTCCACATTTTCTTTGATATTATTGTACTTCTTACCATGGACAACACAAGGACGTCTTCAGGAGCTACTTTGGACGTGTATGAAGCTGTTATTGTGAGCTCTTGCTGCGCATCGGAGCAGCCACAGCCAGCAATCAGCCGTATAATCTATAGACAGAGATCAAGCTGTGAGTAGAAGACTGAGTGGACTAACCGGGGGACGTGTCTGGGACAACATTGAAGCTATTTATAGTGGTAAAATCCACTAGAGAAGTAACTGTCGCGGAGCTACCTGCAGCGCTAAATGTCACGACCTGACGTCCCTATCAGCGTCTATGGCAGGTGTGTCAAAGACATTTTAGTTCAGGGGCCAAATACAAACCAGTTTGAGTTTAAGTGGGCCACAGACTATTTTGTGGAAAAAAAGCACTTCCACGTATAAATGATATATACTGTATATAAGAAAGCGTGTGAATATTGCAGTGACTGCAAGATCTTTACTTAAATTTCACTGGTTTGGGAAATTTTGGGAAATTTCGTGGAATAATTTGAGAAAAATTTGCTAGATTTTGGAAAAAAAAATTGAGTTCTTTCTACAATTTCAGAATAAAAATGACTTCCGTGTTGTGATATAAGAAGTGGATAATTGATCTCCACAAATATTGTAATTTTTGTATTTGGAGGAGCTGAGTAATCTACAACTGAATTAGTTGGTAATATACTAAATGTTTCATGTTTTTTCTATCATTTTTACTTTCTCGAGCGGGCCGAATTCGATGATAAAAGGGCCAAATTTGGCCCCTGGGCCTTGAGTTTGAAACATGTGGTCTGAGGTAAGCGTCATAGCGGCTCCTCCTTTCTCATTTTTCTTCTCCTGGCTATGATACAAGGACCGTTAAAGAATATAACCCAACAAAACCTTTAGTATTGTATACTGTATACATGATCTTTCGATACAGCTTTCAATTGAAATTTACTACGAGGTGACATACTAACCACCTCCTGTCTCAAGCTGGGTTTCATCACCCTTGGAAATGCTCAAAATCTAAAAAGCAAAAAAATACTGGTAATGGAAACACCCAAATTTTGAAAAAACACTCCAATATCGTGAAAAAGTTTTTACGCTTTGCTATGGAAACACCTTTTCCGCAAATACGTGTCACATGTCGTGACGTACCTGGTCCTGGTACCACTTCTCTCCGAGTAAACATGACGCGGTACGTGTGGACAGAAGAAGAGACCGGGACATTTCTTAGTATTATACTTAAAAAATTATTACTGCCACATTAGACGCAAAACGACAAAAGACTACGGAGTGATATAAGGAGGCTTGGAGCGTTCGTCTTCCTGTGCCGAAGTCTCGTGGGATGAGATTTCACGCACGTTGCGAGGCGCCTGCCCTAAACAGCCTTCAATGGAAACACGTTCAAAGTGACATTTACACTTTGTCGACATTTAGAAATGTCACTTTTTTTTTTTTCTTCGAAAATCTGTAATGAAAACACAGCTTCAGATCTGCTACTTCCAGTTGTGTGTAAAGGTGTACTAACAGTGTAATACCTTTACAGCAACAACAACATATAAAAATATACACACATAGGAGAACAGCAGCTATGTCTAGAATTTCAATTTGAAGATGAAAAGCTGTAACTCGCTTTGACAGCCACTCCCAACGCCTCCATGTAAAAATGATGAAGGTAAAGAAAAATATCCCTAAGTGCCACATGCAATGTTTCCCTTCTATGGATTTCACTCTGCCCAGTGACATGGTCAGGGCCACTGTATGCAGAGTCATAAGTGACAGCTTTACAATGTACATAAAATCCCTCTGTAGAGGGAGACATGTACTTATATTACCCCATGTCTCCAACTCAAAAGAAAACAGCTTTGGGAAGATACTTGTGGTATAAAGCACTGAGTGTAGACAGTGAAATACACCATCTGCTCATCTTACACTTGTATTCATGCCACTTTATTATAAAACACTGGATAGAAACAGTGGTAATATGACAACAAACTTTGATTTTGTTTCTGTCATAGTCTTTTAACTACAATGCTACTCCATTTTAGTCAAAAAGTAGTCATCAGGACTATTTCAGGTAGTCTAGTTTTAGCCAACTGAATCTAAAAAGTTTTAACCAACAAAACTAACACTGGATACACTGTAACAAAATGATCTACTTTAAGGGAATTCCATTTCTCACGGCACCCCATCGCAACAACAAAAACAAACAAAAAAAAAAAAGGGTAAGAAAAAGTGACTTTATTTTTTATTTATTTCTTTGTTTTGAAATGGACTATTCTTCTGATATAAAAATGAACGTGTCTATTGGTACGGTTGCCGTACGGACAACCCCCGGTGCTATTGGTAGATTTACTGAAGTACACGTAAGTAGCGTCTTAGGGTTAGGGTTAAGCTTAGGGTAAGGGTTAGGGTTACGTTATAACTCTATATCGCAACAATTTTTAGGTTTACGGTTAGGTTTACGGTTAGGTTTACGGTAAGGTTTACGGTTAGGTTTACAGTAAGGTTTAGTCTTAGTCACGTGACCTAAACTGGCCAATGTGGGACGCTGCGTACAGATAGAAGGTTGGTATATTGATATGGCAACCGTATGGATAGCCACTGCCTATAAAATTTGCAATCAAATATTTTAGCACAGTAGTAAAGCTCGTATTAATAAAGTGGACTAAAACGTTTTATAGGTCAAACAAGTCGCCCCCTTCCTTCCCCCACGTTCAGACTTCAGTTTGGAAACCACTGTTCTAAATGACTAAGCATTTTGTAGATGTGCCAGAATCCTAAAGACACACAGGTTTGATTACAGTCATGCTTAACAATGTCATAAATCTGCTGTGTAATAAAATCCAAGATTATGTCATATTTGATCATATTTCTTGCATTGTTTTGGACTCCAGATAAGGAACTCTGAACTACTGCACTTATTGGGTACTGAATACCATCGGTTTTTAATGTTAATAGAAATTTATGTAAATTTTTTTTTATCTTTTTGGAGTCATTAACATGCTACAAAATGTAAGACAAAGAAACTTTATTTCATTAAAAAAAAACAAAAAAAAAAAAACAGTATTGCATTTTAAATTTCTGGTATATTTTTGCAAAAGTGTAGTTGTTGAAAAGTTTCTGAGTCTCAAAAATATCGAGGAGTCGCAGTTAAATATATGAACTGAACTTGTTTGAGAAAAGTGCAGTTTAAGAGAAAAAGTTCCAAAGTACTGCCTCACATAATCTACTGCCACCTACAGCCATGGAGGGGTGTTTAGTTACTGTATTCAACAATCCTAGATTGCTACTTTTTTACATTTGAAATTGAAGAAATTACTTGTATATCATAAATGTGCATGGCATTATAGTATGCACAGTATATGTATGTATGTCTTTTTCAACCCGCAACATTATCTAGTGTACAAAAATGAATTGCACTTTGTCTTTATGAATGCATAGTGGCGTCTCACATCATACATACTGTAATGCTTCAGAGGATTGTTTACGTAACCATTTCCCACGATGTGTTTTGGCTGTAAACTACATGCACCCCCTTTACGCCAACCAGGAAACAAACATTATTACCTCCACTTTATTCTGACGGCTTCCACGACGAGGAAATAATGAGAAGCCCAGAGAAACCTCAAGAGTAATGTTGGCGCTTCTTCTTGTACAAGATAAACAAATCATTGTGTGTGATGTGCATGTTATCTGAGTAATGATATCAAAATGAATAATGTTTGACTGACAATAAATTGCTACTTGATAAGAAGAATGTGAATTTACAGTGTCTGTGGGGACCAACATTATAGCAGTAAAATAAATGTATTCGAGATCACAACGTTGCAATTCAGTCTTTTGCCAAGATCTTTATGATACACCCGAGGCCTCCGCCAACAGCCGCAGTCACTGAGCGCCACATCCTCCAGATAAATTCTCCAGACAGTCTGCGAAACGCTCCCATAAGCAGTGACACGGGATGATTTCCCGCCTCTGACAAGCCTTGGTATTGAGTATGATAACACTTACTTTGTCTTCATCCTTGGCTGGAGTATAATATCAATCCGTTTGATGATCCAGCAAAGCGAGTCGAGCACTTGTGTATCAATCTTCATACATCGCTGCCCGGTGTCTAACAAAGAGCCCAGAATGGGATCATTCAATCACTCCAGGCTGCGCTGTGTTCACGACTCCCGGCTGTCTCTACAGCTCACTCCCCATCAGCCTCCGTCCTATTTTTCACCCCCTTCTCTTCCGTGTCTATTCCTTTCACTTGCAGGGGATAAAGACTCAAATTACAGATGATCATATCATGGCGTGCCTGTCATAACTAAACGTGACAAAGTCGAGAAAAAACCTGAGCCTGGTGTTCCCTTTCTCCAAGTTGTTCATCCATCTAAGTCACATGAATCAAACTCAAGGCCCAGATGCCAAATCCAACCCTTTAGAACATCCAATTTGTCCCTCAGGAGAAAGAGAAAACAAGAATAATTATGTAAATTAACAACTCATTCAGTTGTAGATATCTCATTCCCTCTAAAACCACTAATTCAATGATATTCCAGAGCTCACAGTTTGCTCATGCTTATATCACATTATGGCAGTCATTTTTAATCTTGAATTATTGAAAGAACTCACAATTTTTTTAAAAATCCTGCAATTTTCATTATTGTTTCACATCATTTCCCAAAATAAGTGCAAATTGTCAAAAAAAAAATTAAGGAAACAGGTTAAAATGCAGTAGTTACTGGTGTCTGTCACTTATTGCTTAGATACTGTCGGTGCCTTACATATTTTACATGTAATTTATACATAGACGTGTGGATTTTAATGACGAATAGATCATTTTCATGTTGAAATCCTTGAGGTTGAGTCCATCCAAATTTTGAACCCTAAAATACAATAAATTTGAAATAGCTGATAATTGGTTAGGTTTGGGTTTTAATCCCTTTGAAATTCATATACAGTAAAAATACATGTATTGATAATATCAGTAACAATCACAGCAGTGCCGGCCATAGGCGAGATTTTCTTTTGGCGCCCCCTTATATGGCGTTTTTTTATACCAAGAAATTGATATTTACATCATTCTTATCAGCATAATTTCTAATACTTTCATAGTGGTCTTCACCATACCCACGAAGACACTTTACATAAGGAGTAAACATGAACAAAATGGCTTTTTTGACATTTTCTTTCATTTTGATTAAAGGGTTTCACATACACATATATAAAAGAACACAAACATGTAAATGAAAGCCAATTTAAATATCATAGTAACAGGTTCAAAATACAAATTATTAATATTATTAGAGTAAGGCATTGCACAAAATGAGATACTGATGAAAGATCGGTAGTAGCCTGGGCAATAATGAGATAACGATATATATCGCGATAGAGATGTATTCAATATCAATAGAAAATATATGCAATAGAATGTTCAATAATTTCACCCAAAGTTCCCACAAACCCGTTGACAGAGATGAACCCTGCCAGCAACAATTATGAACTGGAATCTAAAGCATGCTAAGCTAAGCTAACCCACCAACACATAGACTGTGATAATGCTAACCTCTTCATAAAAGGAAGAGAGCAGGTTAAAAGTACACGGTTACTGTTATCAAACCACAAAGAGCCACAGATGTACTTATGGTCAGTTTTAACACTTGTATGGAACGATAAAAACTAACACGTCGTGTGAAATAAATGTTAAACCTAAAACTATTGTCACTATTCATCCATCCTAACTTGTGAAACGCAATATTTTTAAATAACATTTCACAGACAAAGCTGGTTCCATTAGACAGTAATGTAACTATTGCAGTTATTACACCTAAATATCCTGTTAGTACTGCTGTTAGTAATTAATGATTAAATCATCAACCTGATCTGGTTCAATTATAGGAAATCACAATATATATATATATATATATATATATATAGATAGGTCAGTTCTGGTGGTGGGTTAGCTCATCAAGTATTATTTTTAATTTAAATACTTATGACTACAATGTTTTACTATTGACATTCACATTTTGTGGAAAAAATGCAAAACTTCCAGATTTAACATAATATTACTGAAATTTCAGTAATGATGACACATCAATTTAAACAATTGCAGTTTGCAGAGGTTTTACACAAAGAAACTATTTAGTACAAATAGTGTCATTTCAACCTTAATGAAGGAAAAAGTCAAAAATGCCTCAACATGTTGATATTGTGCTGCTAGTGATGAATAAAAGGGTCTTTGTGGCATTTTTATCCACTGACTTTGACTCAATATTGTTTTTCTTATGTTGAAAAAATGGAAAATAAAGAAAAAATATAGAGATATGAATATTGGTCCTTATCACCCAGGCCTATTGTCACTAAAGCAGTAACGTTTTATCTTGTAAAGGATATGATTGTCTAAACTGTGTGAAATGAGGGGTTCAAACACTGCTTAAAGTCAGATTTTATTACTATGAGTGTGTTACCTCAAAAACTCATGGAAATCACTACTGATAAGCTGCCATGTGATGTAGCAAGTGTTGTTATTGCTAATGCTAGTTTTCTTTAGTTAAAGTAAAAAGACTGTGTGTGACCAAAAGACTTGTCAGCCTTTTGGTTTTTTGATGTTAATTGTACTTGGAATCAGTTTGATAAATTGCTTACATACATTTATTTTTTTTTAATTTGAAAATGACCCTGACTTAAATGATCTTTTATGACTTTTTTTCCATTGAGGGTGATGGTTTGAAGTAGGTGAATTGGTTTGTTTTATTGGTAAATAATCTGAATAAAAAAATTGTGATCGTGATTTTACAAACAAAAAATGGTCATTTGATATGTATCTAGCCTATTGTGAATACTGCAAATTCTGACTGATACGGGAAAAAAAAAAAAAAAAAAAAGGAAGAAAAAAATCACAGGATTTTTCTGAGCACAATACAATGCATAGGACATGGTGTCAGGCTAACAAGCTGCTGAAAATGATGACTCCACAGTAGCAATTTTTAACAACGTAAGCAATAGCATTGCTGACCTGTCCCTGTCTAACAGTCACAGTCCGATTAAAATCTAGCCGCTGTTGTTTTGGTGCAGAGGCTCCCTCATGTCCAGTGCACCCACCAACGCAGGGTTAGCTTAGAGCTTCACCGATGTATCTTTTGGAGGCAGATTGGTAAAATAATGCACGTATTTCCACTCGAAGAAGATCGTTCCTGCTTTTGCTTTGACTCGCCATAATTAGCACACATTACAGTAAACAGAGACATGCCCACAATGTTTCTTCCACTTCTGTTTTATCGTGGTTGGCACAGCATCCCGCAAAAAAAAAGTAGACGGTAAATGAGTTTATTTCTTTAAAAAAATATTAGTTACTGTCAAAAGTAACATGGGGCGGTAACACAATACAAATAACGCGTTACCGCCCAACACTGGATATCTGCATCCTTAATCTTACATTTTCATGCTTTAAGCAAAGCTAGATGATGAGTCAATGAATAGATTTAGTTGAGTTGATTTTTTAAGGATACAGGTTAGTGCTTAGGGTGATTCAAGACATGCATGGATATAGTCCACCTGGGATGGTGGAGGAAATTTTTGACATACTGTACATGGTATTTCATACTGATCAGAGACCACAGTACTACAAACACACACACACACACACACACCACTGATACCACAGACCATGACCACCCTGTTGTGAGTCAGCAATACAACCCTTAGTGAAGAGATTTAGATTCGAATAGACTTTATTTATTTAGACTTTATTAATCGCCGATGGGGAAACTCCTTTGACACCAAGTCGCATGGTTCACACACGGTCCACAACATGACATTGTTCTTCTTCTTTTTTTTGGTTATTGGCGTGTTGCAACCAACTTGAATAGGTGCATATCGCCAGGTACATATACCAAATGCCATTGACATGATTTCGAGCTTCAGCAGAACAGTTCACAGGTATGTACAGTATCTATCTATAAAGCAGTAAACACACACACACAGTATTTATAATAATAAAAAAAATATTCTAAATGAGTTAAATAAAACAATAAAAATTTACAATATTTATACAAAAAGTACACAAAACAACAACAGAAATGCACAAAAACATGCAAAAATGCTCCAAAAACACACAAAATGACTCCAAAAAACATACATGACAGGAATATACACCAAACAACAACAAAAAAATGAAAATGACTCAAAATACAGAAAAATAAATATGTATTTTGAAAAAAAAATGCACAAAATGCACAACACTACACCAAAAAAGATACAAAAACACACAAAATGACTCCAGAATCACACTACAATGACAACAAAAAAACAATAACTATAGAAAAATGCACAAAAAGAAAACAGAAAGATACAAAAATACACACAATGACTCCAAAAAACATACATTATAGAAATATACACCAAACAAAAAAATATATAAAATTGAGTAATAAAAAAACCAAAGAAATTTATCATGTTTATGCCCCATAGAATTAAACCAAAGAAATCACACACACTATTTTACTTTGCACCCACTAATAAACCCCTTTATAACACCACAGAGTACAGAGTTTGTACATCCAACCTTCAAACACATACTCATTTGGCCATAATTGACAACTCTACTTAAGCTCCCATTATATGAATACATACTTACGACGAGCACTGTACTAGTTTATTAAAATTACGGATTGCGGTCGTAATAAAAGACCTTCTGCACTGATGAATGGAACACTCAGGCATATCCAAATTCTCAATAAAAGAACTTCTTAGTTTGATAAAAAATGCTGTGAAGATTCAAAGTTTAGCACAGTTCATAATTTGGTTGCAATTCTCTTATTATAGGTGACCTCAAGTGAGTCTGGATGTAGCCAATCACTGAGCCAGCATTTTTAAAAGAACTGCATAAAACACAACAGGTCCTAGGATCCCCTAAAAAAAAGACATTAAGTAGCCTCCTGCTAATATCAAAAGATCCCAGAAAGCTAGCATGTTTTCAGCTTGCAAGATGTCCTCTAAGCTCCACCCCCTCCTGCTTTCCCGTATGCTCCCATTGGGGCTCTGTCCAAAGCCACGCCCCCACAAATTGAATGCGCGTCTGATTTGAAAAAAAAAAAAAAACTCTCTCAAAGTAAAGCAAATACTGATCCGTACAACAAAAAGACAGCAAGCTCTACATCACTTTTCAGGCGCTTTTGATCCTGATTAGTGCTCAATAATTCAGGGAATGGTGTCACATGACAAGTGTGCACGAAGGAGAAGACGAGGCATGAAGGCATCTGATTGGATCCTTTTGGCCTGAGCAAATGGCAATGATTGGTCAGAATTTTTACAGGATTCCAGCTGCTACAGAGCTCTGATTCTTTTTGCTCTTTTGTCTGAATGCATAATGTTTGGCTACTCTCAGGATGGAACCATTTCACTCAGTATAACAAAAAAGGGTTCTGAACTGGATACACCTTTAAACACTGGGCACTGAAACGTGTAAGTTGACAAAAATACATAATCATTTATCTTCTATTTGAATTTCCAACAAATTCCACATATGTTATTGGGATGTGAGAAGACACCGGAAAACCATCAGGCAAGCAAACCCTACACAGAAAAGTCCAAACCTACGTTTCGTTAACAACGCAATAAAAATAATTTGCTTGATCTGTAAATTAAAAGATGACGCTATCTTTTCTGTTCCATGTTTGGCCAAACATATCATCACTGACATGGACAAACACATCAACTGACTGTTTCCATTGTATTATCTCTATCCCATCAATGTTGTTCTGCAGAGTGCAGAAGGTTTGTAGCACTCTGAGGACAAGTATGAGGCTGCTGAGCTCCCAATGAAATATGGTTCAATCAATAGACACTCAGCAATCAACTTTTACTTGTCAGTTTTGATATATCCAATCATAGCTTTGGGATGTTTTTCGAAGTCTAATGTTCTGTGAAGATAGGCTTTTCATATTATTTATCGTTCCTCTCTTGTTTTGCCCCCATCGACAAAAAAATGTGTTCACACTTGTGAAATAAAAGCTCAGAGGGGAGAGAGGGTGGGGGGGGAATGAGTAGCAGGAGGGGGCGTGGAGGGTTATAAGAAACAATGAAATTTAACCCGTTTAAAACTATCATTTTGCGACCATACCTCAGGGTGCGGGGTGTTTATCGGCAAGACTGGGGAATCAGAGATCACCCGACTGGTAATTGTTTCCTCTAAATCTGCTGAGCTCTGAGGAACACCGAGTGCAGTTTTTCATCAGACCGAGAATGAGAGGGTAAAAGGACAACACCAAGAAAAGCAAAAATGCTTTAGTCCATCATGTTGGTTTTTATCACTTCATCTAACAGGTTAGTGAGGCCACGAGGCTCCAACACAACATCATTATAAACGCAGCTCTTGCTGATGCAGAAAAGTTGAGAAATACACAATTTCCAAAGCATCCAAACACAAAATTGTATCTATTTTTTGTTCTGTTTGGAGTATAAAAAGAAAAAATTATGAATCAACACCTTCTTACTTGTTTTGATCTTTCGACTTTTTGAATTTGAGTTCAGGAATACGCTTTATGTCTCATTTGGCTACACTGATGTGCTCTTCATGCATGTGCTCTCCACTTGGACTAATTTGTCTCCATCTTTCCACTCATATACAAACACTGCATTATTTAGCTAAAATGGCATTTCTTTTTCCTTTTTTTTTTTTTTTTTTTCACCCCACTTTATTTTCATTACACTTGCACGCACGTTGGAGGTTTCGATTCTGTGCGTTGCATTTCACTTTGAAAGTCTCAGATTTAGCGCTGTGGTATTGCCTCATTTTTCATATCCATTGTTGGCTTGTCACAGTGTCATAGCTGTTCCACTGAGCTGTTAGATCAGTCCAAATATATAAATCATCCCAGATCTGACACACTCATTTAATTTGGGGAGCCGTGGTGCAGCAGCGGGCCTATTAATGAAAAATCCCTGCCCTGTTTGCTGAGTGGGAACATTCAGGCCTTTTTATTTTATTTTTTATTAACGTGGATATTCTGTATGATTTCCCTTAGTAGACTGTTGGCTGCTGCCATGGCACTTTGTCATTTATCATCGTATGCTATGTTTGTCAATCTGCTGAAGTCATTCAATCAAGTTTATGAACATCACTCGGCGTATTAAGGGGAAACGGGAGAAAAGTGCACAGCTGCTAGGTGAGCCCAACCTCTCCCGTTCCTCGATGCAGCAGTGGTTCCAACCCCAGAGCCTGTGTTATTGTTTTCCATCTGTGAAATAAAGTAACAGGTACTTAATGTACCAAAAACAATTTGTACAGCAGTTCTTTTTCCCCATTGAAGGCGTGCATGGCTCGCTGAGGGCTCCCCTTATCTCAGCGAGGCTAATCCATTTTCACACTGCGCTCCGGCGCTCTCATTTTACAGCTGAGGAGCTCTCCGGCTCCACGCTGGGCCTGAAATGGGACCCCAGTCACTGTGGCCCCTTGGAGTTTGTGTAGGTAAGTGTGCAGAACAAATGCTGAAAAGTCTTTAGAAAGTTAAAGGCACTAGTTTAGCATTTTTTTCCTACCTCACTGTTCCCCTCCGGGTCCCACCTGATCACTTGTTTTTTTTTTTTGGTGTAAATTTCACAGTGTGAGTCTTAGCTTTTCAGAGCTGCCAAAGGAGTGTTTGGAAATGAGATGCATACAAAGAGAAACCCAAACTGTGCACCGTTGTGGACCTGAGGTGGTTTTCTTTAATGCTACACAATAAAAAACTATATTACATTTATCCGTGTTGATTGCAATTTACAAAGATTTACAGTCCATCATCAAACTGAGAGGTAATACATTTTTGTCTCCAAGGTGTCCATTCCTAAACTCATAAATGCCAAGGATTTAAAAAAAAAAAAAAAAGTCAACCTCATCCCAGAAACAGAATTAAATGTAAACAGAAGCTAATAAGGTTAATGGGTTTTAAAAATATCTCAACGCAAAAAATAATACATATAAATATCTATGTTATGTTGAAGTCTGCTTCTCATTTCTATTCAAGGTTGATCTACAGTCAGACACTACTCCAAAAGGGAACCAACTTCAAGACAAAAATGTGTGAATGAATGTCAGAAAACATCATAGCGTTTAGAATAGAATAAAATAGAATAGAATAAAATAGACTTTTATTCATCATTCATATTCACACGTTGCAGCACATAGAATAGCAGACAGTGAGAACAAAAATAAATACCATCATAGAATAATAGTAGTTTAATGTGAGTTTTAAATCCCAGCATAAAAAGCTCCTATAAATGACCTACCTGTTAGTAGGTACCAGTTACCAGGCTGCTGGTTGATGGGATATTCCCAGAGTAAATAAAGTAGAGGGTGAGATAGAGTGTTCAGCTATCAGGCTCACCACTTATGGAACCAGTGCAGCAGGCCAGTACTCTCTCCAGTTTTAAGGCTTAATTTGAGACCAACTTTTTTGAGAAAGCATATAGTTAGGGTTAGCTAAGATATTTCATCTACATTTTTTTTCTTTCCAGCTCAGTCTTCTGTCACATGGGTGGGTCACGTCTAGCTCAGCGGGTTGTGGTGTGTGTAGTCTCAAATATGAGCCGTTCTCACTGTCCAGGTCCTATTTTTTCTCTTTTATATTATTTGGTGGACCAAAATATATTAAATAGATAAATGTTGATGCTGTAACATGTTTTTCCTCTGCAGTCTGTATTTTCCCCTCTTTTTAGTCTTCCTCTTTGTGATCTTCTTTCTCTAGGTATCCTGGTGTTGGAGTTGATGGTCCCTAATCTGTGGTTTTGGGGTTTAACCAGCTTGTGATACCCCGATGGTTGTTCTCTCTATCCTGTTCTGTTCTCCTCCTTCTGTCTACTTACCCAAACCAGTCTGACAGATGGCTACCCCTTCTGTTGATGATGCTTGCACATGTAAATATGTTAGCTCTTTTTTCATTAAAACTTAACTTTATTATTGTTATATGAGTGCCTTAAAGGTAGGGTAGGTAATTTTCTCCAGATACACTTTTTAAGTTTTTGGTTGAAATTGTCTTCATGTTTTGACAGAAGTTAAGATGTTATGTGCTCTGGAAGAAAATCTGTCATCGGTAGCAGCTGTAAACCTGTAAAAACTCTTTATTAACCAATCACGTCTCCCTGTCTCCCTGCTCGTTATCGACCCACTAGCCCACACTCAAAGCGCGTTAAAACTGAGTTTTTAGTCACGTTTTTTAACATGTATAATGATAAAGTTTAGTGTTTACTTACTGCTGAATGAGACATGAGATAACGTAGTTTCTACACAATACAAGCGATGAGCTTAGGTCTGCTTTTCGAGCACCGCCAATTGTGCATGCGAGTGAGGGGCATGGCTTAAGAGGGAGCACAGAGGGGTGGGCGCGGCTAAAAGTGGAGCATTCGGTGGATGCTACTTTCAAAATCATGCTAGTTTTTGAAAATTACCTACCCTGCCTTTAAGATGCGCTAAATAAATACAATTGAATTGAACCCTCTGTCCAAACTCAAACGCAGTGTAGCTAGGCTCCTTAAAAGCCATCTAGCCAAATAGCATTTTATCCTCTATACCTGCTTATCCTCACTAAGATGAACTGTACCTGAAATGGAAAACCACAAATTTGTCGTGAATTGGACACTTATATACCACATATCCTTCCTCTTATAATCACTGAGCATCCCACTCACAAATGTATATTTTTCCGTTCCATTTCGTTGTCTGGTGCAACGTAGAGGAGAGTCTCCCTGGGATAATTAAGATCCTCACCCTATCTCTAAGGCTGAGCCCTGCAGAGAAAACTCATGTCATCCACTTGTACTTGTGATCTTGTTCTATTGGTCATTACCTAAAGGTCATGATCACAGGTGAAGGTTGAAACCATTGCAAGGTTGCATAGTGATTGCCGGAGCAGTGTAGGGGGGTTGGGAACAGTTCTGATTGGACAGAGGGCGAACGTGACGTATCACGTCTTTTGGGAAAAAACACAAAACAAACCTTTTCTTGTCGGCTCAAAGATAAAAGACCACAGGGAAACTTTTTTTCGCTTTTATTTTCATTGTTGTTTTGAAGCAGCAGCTCGACAATAACATACTGTTTCACGTCCACTGAGCAGAAGGAGATAGGAACTAATCACTGGTAAATAAAGCCCAGTAAAACTCCAGAAAACAATAACCAGGAATGAATAGTTGCTCTCTGGTAAAGATAGTAGTTCTAACAACTGGTACAATGATGAACTTGGTGATATTACAGCCTCTGCAGCAGTACAGGGACGCATTTACTCCATCTCCAGGTATAGCATCACCCTTCCGGTGAAGCCTGTTCCCCTTCCTGATGTCCGTGTGTGTGTGTAATTAGTCCATGTGTCCGTGTGAATGTCTGCAGGTTTATGCATCCTTCCATCCACTCTTTTCATTATAGCCATGTCTTCTAAGACTCTTAAATAAATAGTCTTGGCTCAAGTCCATCTTGGATTATGTCATCACCGCGTATCATCGCGACTGGCTGTGCATTCTCAGAATGACCGGAATGAACTTAAAGCGGAATTAAATGTTTATAGGATAGAGGAATTATTTAAATTGGAATTAAAATCCAAATAAACCAGCCACCTAATTCAAATTGCATCATCATGACTTGATCAGGAGCAGTTTGTTGCTATTACTCACCAAAAAGAAGCCTGCATAAATGTAAAATATATTCAACATGAGGTAATCGTGGCATTTCACTTATGTTTTTGGAACGTTTATTGAAATAAAATACTTTAAAGCTGAACTTTACAATATATCCTAGTTAGGATAGTTAGCAGTCCATATGTCTGGTGGTCAAAAAAACCAAAAAAATAAAACATTGTATAACGAGGGAACAATGACCACAACCCATTTTTATTGTATTAATTTATTCCCCCCCAAACAGTTAATTACAGATGATGTAGCTATAGCTCTGTTTGTATCTGTCGAGCCCAGATGAGTCATTAACATCATTTGTATGAATAAATAAAAGAACCCACTTGTTTTTGACATCTTCATCAGAAGTTGTACTGTCATCTTTGGCTGTTGGTGGACAGGCATCATCGTTGGCAACTCCTCAGTAAGGAAAGTCGTTATTGGCTGTCCCAGAAGGTGCTACATGTTGCTAAATGACGTCATCTCCAAATTTGCACAATTGTCCATTTGCATGTAATTGTAATGGCCGCTGCAGGAGAAGAATAACCTCGTGGGGGAGATGAAAAGTTAGTAAAAAACACCGTAAATATGTCTACAAATGAACTTGCTTCTGTTGATTCTTGTTTTTCATTTTTTTTTTCATTTTGCCATTGAAAAAGGCCATTACGTCTCAAAATAACTTCACTAATCAATCAAACTTTATTTGTATAGCGCCAATTCACAACACGTGTTATCTCTGTACAGAAAGCAGGTCTGGATGCAGAGTGGTGTGGGTCAGGGTCTCCTCTGCTCCGACTGCAGCCGGGAGTGCTGCATGAAGCTCCTGTGAGTTGCTTTGGAACGGGGGAGGGGCTCGCGGCACCACCCACTGCTTGTTGAGGACAGTAACTGCAGAGCGATACGCGCCTTCACGTGAGAGTCTGAAAAACCATCTGAAAAGTATCAAATAACACCGGGGAAAGTTGGTAGATTTGTAGCTAGTAGCTTTTGACAAAAACAGTCGCCAAGAAGATCTGAGAAGTTGTCAGATTTAGCGAGAAAGTCACCAAGTTGGCAACACTGTGCGGCATTTTCTGGAGGGGCTCACTTCACCGCTGTACAGTGACGTGCCATGAGCACTAGGCTTGGGTAGGCAGGGTGTTGCAAATCAAGACCACCAATGACAATATCATATGTTTCTGCTGGCAAGTGTTAATCTTATAAAATCAAGATCGTAAAAACGCCATTAAAGAAACAATTATTCAATAGCAGCCTCCATACTCTCCCAACAAGCTATATATATTTATATATCTCATGACATGGCAACGCATGTTTGTGTTAGAAACACAGAAACACGAAGAAAACAACAACAACAACAACAACTCAGAACAGCCTTAGTGAGGCGCATCCACAAAGCCAATCCTACCATTCACTGTGGAAAATACAAACAATTTTCTGACCTTACCTTTGCTGAAGGTCTGGTAACTCAGGTGTTGGTCTCCCATCTTTTTAAAGCTGTCATCTTTCCTCAGAAGAACGTTTTTTTTTTATCGTCTCTAGCGCTGTCATCCTGCCTGTAGTGTAATCCCGCCCACTTGCTAGAGAACGTAGCAGTGGCCACACTTTCAGTAATGCACTTTGAACTTAAGTATAGCATTTTGCATCGCACGGTTACGTCCAAAGGCAACGTAGAGAGCTGCCCTTTTACGTAAATGGTTTTCTTCTTGGGGAACTAAAACACATAAAAACATGCTATGGGGCCAGAGGCAGAGCAGCAATGTGCTTTTGGGAGGGGGTGTGGCCTCCACTTGCATTACAGCGGAGTGGGACTGTGCAGCGTCTCTGCCGTGCCAGGAAATAGCGATATTTAGTCCTTTGGGCTATGAAAAGCACAAAATGTTTTAACTTTAAACTTATAGGTACTGTAGGCTATCGGAAATGGAAAAATAAATAATTTATAGTATAATTAAAACAAATAATCAAAATATCAATTCACCCTTGGGTAGGCACTGCCTACCTTGCCTACCCTGACTGCACGTCACACTGCAGCTGTGGCATCGCTAACATTAGCTAAGCTAGTGGTTTAGTGATTTAGATTCAGTAAATTTAAACAGTAAATGCCAATAGTTGTTTGAATATGTCTTCATCCTACATATTTGTTATGTATTCTAAACTCAAACATTTAAAGTAAATTAATTTGTCTGTTAGCATGTGATTAGCTATTCAGTTCTGATGCATGAAGTTAATCAATCTAAACAGTGGTGAGTACTAGCCAATAGAAGCAGAGTAGGGTAGCTCGTGGCTTTACTATCCTGTGGAAAAATAATGCATTTTGGCTCACAGATAATACTGAATTAGAAGTGGGTAGCCTATATGCAATACTGACTGAAAAAAGACAGTATACGCCGTAAATCCGTGCATACCCTGGACTACACCAGTGGTTGGAAGGTAGATCGACCAGATCACCTCTGGTACAAATTGTTTTTATTCCACAATAGCAAGTATATTTAGAGGAAACGGGATGAATATATGCTAAATTATTCCTTAAATTATTCAAATGAGATAATAAAGTTTGTACATCCTAAAACAGATACAAACTCTTAGAACATGTGGAAAATTAGTGCAATTAAATCTGACTTTCAAAACCATTTACAGACGGTGGTAAAAAATAAAGTTAGCTAATGTTTGGATTTATAATGATCTTAGGATCAAACAGCTTCTATATTATTTTCCATCTAATGCCATCAACAAAAAAGGGTTTGTTGACTTTTCTACATAAGTATATTACCTCAATGAGTATTTAAATATATTTTCAAAGTCCTGGCTTTAACTGAAAACCTTGTCTGAGTTCCAAACTGACAGTAAAAGTCTTTCTTCAACCAAAGTGTGACTTTTTCTCTCTGTGTTTATTTACTTCCTTCTCGACATTTGATGACATCCACCCATCCCTGCTCACATACTACCACGAAAAAAAAAACAAAAAAAAAAACTGTTTTGATTTACTGGTAAGACGTGCTCCTAACCCTTCGCCATCCCATCATGCCAAGTCATTTAAGGCATCTGTGGCCTCTCTGGCCCAGCCTCAGCAACCCCATCAACCCCCCGCTGCAGCACGTAACAGCGCATGCCCACATGTCCTAGCTAGCCAGGAGGGCACCGGGGCCAGGACTCCCAGGACTCCAAAGCTACCCGAGCAGCTGGAAGTCCCATCTTCCCATCCTACTTCCCAGCAAAACAATCAAAACACAGAAAATCTATAATAAATCAGTCTCAGGCTCTATCTGGGAAAATGAAAACGAAGGAGGAGGGGTCTCAGTGAAGGAAATCAGTTGTTTGAAAGGTTGGAATTTTCTTTTGCTCTTTGAAGAAAACACGTTAGACCAATTGGTTTTAAGACTTTGAGGTTGCCAGATCAAATTCCAGCTGTTTAGCGAGAGTAGCAAGGTGCGTGCAGACGATTATAAGCCTTCCTTTCACAAACGCAAAAGGAAAATTAGGAATGTCTTGATAAGATTATTCCAAAGTTGTACATTTGAACGCACAAGTCTCCTGATGTGATTCGCATGTTCTAAACTCACCAAGTTTCAATGAGTTAACCGTTTTAACCTAAACAATCATAATGGAAAGCATGATATACCCCGGTCACCTTCACTTCTCACACACACTCATACATTTGGTCCGACCACCCGAAAGCTAATTCAGTTGACTTAAAGGGTCATTTGTCGTTCACTGTGAGGTTAAAGTTAAAGAAACAAGTCTTCTGTGTTTAGGTGTGTGTCGTTTTTTTTGCAGAATGATGAGGAGAAGAATGCAGAAGGGGGGGTTTGACAAATCTTTGTGCTAATGCATTCGTATTTTAAGAAACGCAAGTTTATACCGCGAGAATTATCTGGATGATTGAGTTTGCGCTGTATGACTTCTATAAGTTAAATCAGATTACAAGTAATAACTTCTCCCTGCAGCAGTGTCTATTTTGGTGGGCTCACCACTGGGACCAACTGTTTACATTAAGATGAGCTGAATTCTTTCTCGCTCACTCCGAGTGATTTGAAGTTCTGCTCTCTCATCCGTGTAACAGATGCCGAGCGAAGGCCAAGCTAGAACACATCTGAATGGGCCTCAAAGCGGCCGGAGGAAGAGATTCATAATCACCCACGACATGACAGGTGGATCAAATTTCAAAACTTTTTTTGTGTGCGAGAAGTGACAGGCCATCAGTCAGCAGGGCGAGGATGGTGTTTTCTTAACCCTGGTGTTGCATTAAGTTGACCTGGTGCCGAGGCGGAACTAGGTGACATATTGATGAGAAGGAAACATAACAGGCAGGAAAGCTTTTAAAACTCAGCAGAGGGAGGGGGGTGGGGGGGGAATCTCAAGCGAAAAGGATTTTATGGGTAAAGTCGAAGCAAACCAACAGCTTCACAGGCTTGCTTTAACTGTCTAGGAACAAGATTTAAGATGGATTAATATGAACAAAAAAGATCATAGTAAAGCTGCCAACCAAAGTTAAATTATAGTTGCTATATCGTTCAGGTAACGCATAGTTTTTAGAAAACAACAACCAGTTGTATTGATCGTCTTATAGCAAATATCTGAATGGACACCCTACAGTAATTTTCTAATTTAGACTCTGAATGGTAATGGCACTTTCCCCTCACCCAGCTCATAAGCTGTGAGGTTCTATTGGTGGCTAAAACCCATGCGTCCAATGAGTGTTACCATAAGCATGAAGACAAACCGCTCTCACGTTTCTAAGTACAGAAGTCAACGGTGACTTACTTTGTCACAAATCACTGCAAGGCTTCCCTCTCAATCCCTAATTTTGGGATTAGCGTGTTTGCATGGAGCCGCTGTTAGCTCACCAGCCTGTCAGCTGCTCAGTGGGGGTAATAATTGCTATGAAATAGCGTTATGGACAGCGAGAAGGAAAGAACTGATTGACTGAGAATCTACTTCAACTCTCACTCCTGTTTTACACTCTATCAAAGCTTTGCTTGTTCTCATTCCCCCATTTTCTCTTCTCTGTTTAAGGTCCTTTCCACTTTCTTTTTAGCACTATGGATTTGCTATGATGGAGGCTTGACATTCTTGCCGACACCTCTGTCAATAAAGGAGAAAAGGATTTTTTTTTCCTCCTTCGGCAGACCCTTGATTGACTATTTGTTGGGTGCACCGTTATCATACAGCACCACTCTCCTGCTCATCGGCTCATTCCTCTGTTTGATGCAAAGGGGAAAAAAAAGCAAACATTTGAATCTGTGTACCGTTTGTTCTTTGGTTATTCTGTTTTAAAACCAAATAAAAATAACAAATAAACAGTGTGGTTATTTTGTTTTACTGACTTAAAACCAAAACAGAAATACAGAAATCTCCAATCTGTTTGTGTGATTTTTGGATATTTACAGGTAAGCGAGGATGAGATCATCAAGTTTTTGAGCTCACCACATAGAGAGGACCCACAGAAGGGGGCGGACTTTTAATCTTTGACAAAAAAGGAGCAACGCTTTAGTCACATTACTGATGAATTTGTGAATTGAAATGTTATTAATACATAAAAAAATGAAAACAAAAACATGGATGTTACGTGAAACATGCTCATGGTATGTGATTAAAGGAACCAGAGGCGGTGCAATTAATCTACTTGTGCTTCTTGTTTCTTGTGATCAACTTCTGTCTGTGTTGACGGCTGCCGTAAGTGGTATTATAAAGTGCAAAATAAATGTTTTTATTGCCCACAAAATGCTGAAATTGTTTTTGCAAAATTGTCAAATCGTAGAAGTTTGAACATTTGTTGTTCCTCACACCAGCTTCACAGTGGATATTCAGTCATCAGTTTACTATTTGGATACTATTTGGACCATAACACTGTTTGGTAAAGTTGGCACGATATTCACAGATTTCCCGGACTTCCAACATCAATAACTCTTTAACGAAATGTCATTGACACACAAATTATGTCTCTTTGCCATCGGTGTGAGGTGGACAACATGATACAAGATGATTTTTATCAAACGCAGCAGAGTAAAAGTCAGCCCCGTCTGTGGGTCATTCTGTGTGGTGAGCTGAAAACGTGAACGCTGTTTGTCTTGTTTTTGATATTTCTGTATTTCTGTTTTGGATTTAAGTCAGAAAAACAAAATAACCAGACTGTCTACTTATTATTTTGATTTGGTTTTGAAACGGAATAACCAAAGAATGAAGGGTACACAAATTCATTTGCAATGCGTTTTGTAAAATTTGATTCATTCCTATATTGTCCAGATTTTTATCTTGGAGCATAAACAGCAGATAGAGACCAGTCATGCGGCACGGAGAGAGACCCTCTGCATGCCTGTAAAGAACAAACAGGCATAAAAATCTCCTGTCAGAGGAAGTGTAGGACAAATCACACACAGCACGTCACGCTTCTGACAGAGAACAAGAGGAATTTGTTTCGCTTAAACACTTGAGACGAAGACGGCGAAGGTCGGTAGAAGGCAGTGTGGAATAGATGAGTGTCAGTTACATGGAGGAAAACACAGAGATTAGAGTGTAGTGGATGCATGTTTTATTAGAAATTACAATGTATAGAACTTTAAATGTAGGCAAATATTGACCAATAGAGCAGAACTATGGGGTGTCGATTGTAAAGTTGTGCATGCTACAATAAATAGCAAAGTTTTGCAAGTGTTAGCAATAAACCACGTTTAAAAAACGTATGTGAATTTTTTTAGGTAACTTTTGACCAGATTTACAGCATTGTCTGTGAACTTTATATATTTTTTCTCATAAAAATACAATGTCAATGTTAAATCTAAATGTTAAATCTAAATGTCAATTAGCTTTTATTTTGGTACTTCCTGTGAATTAGCATATTAGCTAAATATTTAGTTTAATCCGTGATATTTATAATCAACATTTAAAATTTTGATTTAGATTTAACATTTAGCATTTACTATTAGATTAAGATTTAACATATATATTTAAATGCAACATTTAGAGCTAACATTTTACGAGGAAAAAAAAATCACAAATTTCACAAATATTGCTGTAAACCCAGTCAAAAGTAACTAATAAACATAACAATATTTTTTTTGAAAACAGCTTTTTAAGTAACTCAAAGACACTTTACAGATTGAAACAACAACAGCAAATACAGTAATGAAAACATCAGAAAAAAATAAAGATAATATTATTAATATTATTATTTTAAAAAGGCAGGAAACAGACATGAATGAGTAGATTAAATGTTACTGTGATTTGAAAGACGGGAGGTCTGTAATTGTTGCAAAAAGTTGCTGTTTATTTTAGCATGCTCAACTTTACAATTGGCGCCTCATGGGGTACAAATCAATTTGATCACATTTATTAATTTAATTCATATTGGCTTTTTACTTTTCAAAACTAAAATCTAAGAAAAAGGAGAAAGCCTTATTTCTATCTCCTGGCTCCTATTTGTAGCTTCATTTTGCTGCTGGTATTAGTCTCTCAGAAAGCTTGAGCACTGATTGTGATGCTCCGAGCCCAACATATTCTTTTCTATGGCTTATCAGTCGTGCAGCCAGAGGAGCTGTCCACTCTCATTCTCTCATTGGAGAGCACATGTCAGGACCTATTTGCCACTGGTTACTTTGAGAGTGACATCAGCAATGACCCTCTGACCCTCGCAGACGAAGAAATGCTTCTGCAATAGTTTTCCATTACAGAGGCGAGAGAGCACGGACACCACGCGGATATATTGGAATGGGAAAATAGGGAAACTGGAAAAGGCTGTTAGAGCTGTGCTTGACCCATCATGTTTGAGTTTTCTGCAAAAAGACTGTTATGAAATGGGAGTTTGACCCATAATCAAGTCACCCTACAACTCCCTGGTGCTTTTCATGGTTTAGCTATCTACCGAAGGCTATTACAGAGCATGTAACCAGGGCGGTTACATCCAACCACCCTCATTCACTCTTTTTCATTGACTCCTCTTCCCTCAATTTGTGTGTGCTTGTTTGTCACAATGAATCTTCACATGTGGAGCTTTGAACTAAGTTAAATCATGTCATACAATGTGTTCTTCATGAGAAGAAGAAATATTTTTTCACATGAATTTAAGTCAAGATAAGTCAAAAGTGTCACGTGATTCAGTCATTTTGCAGCAGGATGTTATGGTTACAGATACAAATCTTGAATATTCGATGCATTCTTTATGTCAGAGTCTGTTTAAATGCAGGGATTGCCAATGAGCTGTAGGGCTGGGGAATTTTTTTATTTTGTTGAAGTATTGTGTAACACCTCTAGAGTAGTTACAGTCTACTAAGGTCAGTGCTAGGTTCAACTACTGGAGCAGTGTTAGGTGTAGAATGTATTAATGACCACAGACCATGGAATAAGTTTAAATTGCTGGGTTATTAAAACAGTTGACAAGACAATTAACATAACATTTCCAATATCACTTCAAGAAAATTAAACATTTTTACCCTCAATCCTTTTTTCTTCTTATTATTTGGATTTAAAACGATACCATTCTCAATGTACAGTCGGTTATTGTTGTAATAGTTTCAAATTTTATCCTTTAATCTATTTGAGTTAACTGAGTAATATTCTGAATAAAATCTAGTTCTTTAGTTTCAACATTTAGTTCCAGTGTCCCTTTAAGTTCATCCTGTTTTTATTTGTCATTTGAACCAACCAAAACATTTACATTTCAAATAACACTAATATAACATTACCATATATGGTTAACAAAAATAAAATAAAAATCATAAAATGCACAAAACTTTTCTGAAGAGGGTTGGGAGCATTCAGAGACAAGGTACTGGAAGTCTGGGTTCACTGTGTGGAACTGTCCATCAGGTGTGGGCTGGTAGTGGTAGAACAAAACAGTATTGGGGTCTGGGTGAATTGGGTAAATGGGCTGACCGTATCGTTATCTGTATGCTGGTATTAACTGCTGAGGGAGCTGGGAGTAGTCCACCATACTGGTAGTGGGCCCTTCGTAAACTGGTAAGTAAGAACTGATCTGGATCTTGTTAGACAAACACATTGTTGTCCATGTGTTGTATTATCCAGACCAGGTCAGACGTGTTTGAGTGGGTCACACATGTTCTCCTGGTAATTGGGCTGCATGTGGTTTGGGAAGGTGGACTAGGTTGGTTCTTATTAGAGTTGAGCCAGATACTCGGCTGAAACGAGTAACTGGTATGGATAAAGCACTTTTGCCGAGTACAAGTATTATGCAAGTAATACTCAATATCTGTGCTCGGATTGAATGAAAGTCCTCATTGGATGATTGTGTCAGCGTTCTGTGTCAGTCAGAGAGCTCCTCCCCTACACACATACACACAGCTCCGCTCTGCTCGTGTCACTCACTGACATTTCCCTCTTTCTCATGTTTGCGGGTCTTTTCCGTTAAAGTTTAGGGATTCTTCAGCTTCAGGTTTGTTATTACTTTGGTTTGTACTTACTTATTAAACAGTAGAGTTCTGGTAAACATGGGTTTGTTCAGACGTGGTGCTTGGTAGAGCGTGTTGTGTCTCGGCCTGTCAGAAATTTTATTTATTTATTTATTTTTAACCGTCAGATGACTCTAACCAGTTTTTTTTTCACTTCACTGAGTGTCTGACAATTCCTTGTTGTATTTTATAAAAAAATAAAGGTTGTAGTGGTATAAATATCACAACTTAATAAAGCTTTAAACACACAGACTCACTCTCTCTCTCTCTCTCTCTCTGTCTCTCTCTCTCTCTTTCTCTATGAGTTTATTGTTTTTGATTTTTTTTTAAACACACACACACACGCACACACACACACACACACACACACACACACACACACACACACACACACACACACACACACACACACACACACACACACACACACACACACACACACACACACACACACACACACACACACACACACACACACACACACACACATCTGGTGTGGAAATAAAAATAAAAAGGAACCAACATTTTTTTTTTTGTAAAAATCACACTGATCATCAAAAAAAAATATTAAGTTATGTTCTTCATAATTGCAACCCCATGTGTTGTATTCATTGTTGCAAAACTTGTTCTGTAAATAGTTAGTTTGCTATTGTGATCAAAACCATTGATCTGAAGCTCAATGCTGATGTTGTCCTGTAAATAGTAAATTTCTAATCAGCAATAAATATAACAATTTCTGATCGACTCATATCAATCGCATGCTTAAAATAACATACCGGTTAAAGCCCCGCCTATTTCAAGACAACTCGACCCATTTCCTGTTTAGGCCACACTCACTCCGAGTACAGCTACAGATAATTCAAATGCTTATCAGATACAGATACAGATAATGCTGTACTCGCTCATCCCTAGTTCTTATAGAACTCCAGTTGTGAAGACAGCATGGTGGACTGGTTGTTTTTCTCCATCAGCTCAGAGACACACACAGAACCACAACCAGTGAAGAATGAAGCTGCTTTCATCAGAGGTTCCAGAGAAGAAAGCAAGAATCAAAGGTTCACACATGAAAGTCTCTCTCCACCAATCAACAGCACACACAGAACCACTTTGAGTTGTAGTCATGTGACTCACTCGAAAAAAATCAATTTAATGTATTATGTTCAGTTATTTTAAGAAGATTGGTCTTTTATTCATGGAATTTAATGAAATGCAACGCACATTCGCCAAACACATCAACACAACAAAATCCATCAACTAGGCCTTCTTCTATACTTAAACTAATCTTCTTCAATACATTACATTACAGTTTTTAATAGTTTAATTGAAAAAATTTGTTTTATTGACTTTTCCAGTTAATATTATCTATATTTATAGATACATATGATTTTGAAAAGATCCCAACCTTTCACTTTCCTTTCTTAATAGCAGTGTTGCAGGTCAACCCTAGCCTTTACCTGAATATTGTTTATAGGTGCCCTGTGAAAAGCAGGTTTAGCACATTTCTGTCACATTACACACTAAAGCAAGTTGAGAAGAATGAATAAAGAATATCTATCAGCATAGTAAAACTGTGTCTATTTTCTGACACAAAAAGTGTTAGTCATGGGCTCGTTATTCTTGATCGTTGATATCCAATGACCTGCTTATTTTATACTTGTTTGTCTGTATTTTCTTTTTCTTTTTCTTCTTGTTTACAACTTTCTTTTCAAAGAGGTCAAAAATACTGCAGCTTTAAGACGTAAAAAGTACAATAAAACGACACAAAATGACTTAAATGAAAAAGATAAGACATCAAAAACACACAAACCATCTGTTGTTTCTTGTATTAATGTTCAGATTGGTCACTGTTCTAATTGCTCAATAAGAATAAAAAGTAATAATTAAAAAACACAACAATCTGGTGTGTAATGGATTGTGTGGGTTTTTTTTTAATATCTTACCTCTCACGATGGCACTCGTTCCTTCAATGATACATCTCTTGACGTTTTAGTATCGCAATATCTTCCCACAATACATCGTCCCACCTTGGGTCATTAGTGACATCACATTTCAATTTAGGATTTATTCAATCAAGCTGGTCCATCACATTCTTTATATGTGATACTACAACATGTCCTGTGACACTGGTAATTCTATTACTGGTAAGTGACTGTCATTAATAGCATTGAGCTGCTACATTTCCACATGACTGACAAATAATCTCAATCCACCATGGAGTAGGATTTCAATGGCGTTTGAAGATGTTCATTTAAAGTGCTTATGGAATATGACAGGCTAGTTTGAATGGCAGTATTTGTGTCTTATTATTACCCATCAGGCCTCAGTACAGCTCATAAAGACATTTCTCACCTCTTCACTGCTACATAGGTCAGTCTCAAGCGTGCTAGCAAGTCAGCCTCCACTGCTGTCCTTTGGCTTCTTGATAGATTCCATTTATGAAAGCTGCAATTACCTGATTACCTCGCCACTCTGGCACCCACTCACTACCACGATTCATCACGGCCCTATAATTTCATTCAAATTACCCATGAACCTTGGACCTAGGCGCCAACAGTAAATGCCATTGTGACCCTACTGAGTGTAAGTAATGTCTTCTGTGGCCAGCCTACTGGTAAGGGACATAATCATCTGTTTCTAGAAATGAACATCAGGAGATGATACAGAGCAGACAGATATTAGACATGGACATGCTCCGAGGTGACATCCCAATAATTACCAGCGCAGTGATGTGAAAGACATAATTATTACCTACGATGATGTGTGGGGACAAGTCACTATCTTCTCAGCTGTAAACAAATATCTCATATACACTACTCTATTAGAGTAACTAATGAAGTAACCTTCTTTTTAGTTGATTTATTTGAATATATGTATTAATGTACAATGCAATTACATATTATGCATTTAATTAAGGAACAGCCAGAAAAGCAGGACAAAGGTAAACATTTTGAGTTACTTACTCAACCGTTAAGTCTGAGTAAATGGTAGTAGTTGTTCTAAGAACCCCAATATAATGTTTTAGGTTAATTTTCCCAAACTCACCTGTTTTCCGGAGTTTTGGGGCCTTAATAAGGAGTAAGTGAGTTTATCACATCAGCAGCTGAGTCAGTCAGCTGTTTCAAACACTCACCAGAGCTGCTATGTATGTCACTTTTTTGTCATCTGCACTATTCTGACCACAGTAATAGTCCATTTAAGACGATAGTCCACTGTTTTGCCCAACCGCTGCGTTGCATTGGGTCACAAACACATCAGATCATGTCGAAAACAATACGAGGCGATGTAACGGCTACTAAAAATGGAACTGATTGAGCGCTCACATTACACTTTGGATTATCTATATACTGGATTATCTATATACTGAGTGTAAATATATTACCTGTGGAAAAATGAGACTCGTGGTTAATTGCGCAGGTTTGTAATCGTGGGCACACTGGTTCAAATCTCCCTGGGATGTTGATCAGCCCTTAACCATAACTGCTCTATGGGCGCTGTCCATTGCTCTTTAGGGAGGGGTTAAATGCAGAGAACACATTTTGTGTATGTAGCTTTACATATATGACAATAAAGTAGAATGTATATTCTATATTAAACCTCAGTGTTTGTTTTACCTGTGAGGTAGTTTGAAAGGGTGGAGCTCACATTTTTATATAGGTTAGGAGAAGCCAGGATTGTCAGGAGGAGGAGTTTCCGAGATGTGATGTCACAACGCGAAGAAAATCCAACCTGCCCATTTGGAGCTGACTTTTTACAAAATGTGGAATAACAAGGGAGGGAGGAAACAGAACTTTTTTCACTTTGGCTCTCTAAATGAAGCTAAATGAATGTAAATCACTGTAGCAAAATCATTATAAAGTGATTATTTCATAATACTGTCCATTTAACAAAAAGCACAGGAAAAATCTCGTAGTGACTTAAAAATCCCACAAAGTTACATCTGCAGAAATGTTTTAGCTACTTGTGAGTAAATTCACTTGTCGCATGTGTCATATTAATGCAAATTTGATTGATTAATTAGTTTTGTAATACATCCTGAAGTTCAATTCAATTGTAACTTTTGTCCCCCTCTGCTAATGCGGCCACGTTTTTCATGAAATGAAACCTAGCCTATTGCTATAGACATATTTACATATGTTATATGTCCATTAATATGTACTGTCCCTATTTATATAAATAAATAAATAAATAAAATTAAATAATTAAGTTTTACATTTTGATTGACATTTCCTGTCAAGAGGCGGGTTCAAATAATAAATAAATAAATAAATAAATAAATAAATAAATAAATAAAAGCTCATAACCCAAAGCTCATGACCAAAGAACAAGATCGCGGGTACAAGTGGCCGAAATGAGTTTCCTCCGTATATTATATATACATATAAGAACATTAAAATCAGCAGTAAAAACATTTTAAAATCATCAATAAAGACAAGGTAATCCTAACTGTGATGTCACTCTCTACATTTGCATAAAAATAAATAGTTATCTTAAAATGTAGTTAAACTACAATAAAATAAATTAATGAACCGCTGTTGTTTTATATTAATCAAATACCAGAATCAGAATCAGAATCAGAATCAACTTTATTGACCAAGTAATGTATTGAATACACACGAGGAATTTGTCTTGGTGAACTGTGCTCTCTCTGATAGTGTAAACATTAAATAATAACAATCAACTAGAATAAAGAAAAATAAATAAAAAATAAGTATAAACATAAATATAAAGAGTAGTTAGACTAATATGTGCAAACTAAATAAAATAAAAAGATAATATTAATAATAATGTAATAATAATAATAATAATAATGAAATGAAATGAAATAAAAATACAATAATAATAATAAGATAATAGTGCAGTAGTGCATTGATGAGTAGTGCAGGTGAAAATTTAAATGAAAATATTATGTCCATGAACATTCTCAGTGACAGGTTGATCCAGGGTTGTTATGTTTAGTTCCATGGTTATTTTACAGTAACAGAAACAGGTCTGACACTCTATGACTGTTTAGTGTTGATCAGAGTGACAGCCTTGGGGAAGAAACTGTTTTATATCTGTTTCTGTTTTTGGATGAGGAATAAAACTCTTTTTTTATTGTCATTAAAACAAATTATTAATAATACTATTTGCCTATATTGCCAATATAACGGGCCGGCCCTGAACTAGAGTATATACTTACAAACCATGGATGGTGTATTGGTAATATCAGTATCACATTGGCAGCTTTTTTTCACATTTTTTTTTCTTCTTTTTTTTAGGAATTCACGTCACAGTTTCATAACAAGAATAAAGAACAAATGTTTGTTAAAGTACTCTCAATAAAACTGTAATACATTTGATTTGTATGACTTTCTAAAAAAATAACAACAAAAAAAAACTTCAATTATGGTATTTTAGACAGTTTACCAAACATCTTAAGAGAAGTGATCCCATTTTAATATATGAGGTAAATTAATTTATTATGAAGCCACTTGCTTGTTGTCCACAGTTTTCTGTTTGTCTTCTCTAGATGTGAAGTTACTTCTACTTTCTTTTCTTCAGGCAAACTGACCTCCTCAGACCTTCTAATATAGCAGCTCTGGTGTCCTCGGACCAGCTTCACCCTAAGGATTCACATAACAAGTTAACTGCAGGGTCACAGCGGGCGTTCCCTATGGTCACTCAGCGTGCAGGCAAAGGTACTTCTCATCCTGCTCTCACACTCACTATTTGATATCATGTTCAACTTCTGAACTGAACACTTAAGGTAGCGCAGTTGACGAGCACTTTTAAGTTTCCCCGTCACCAGAAGGTGCCTCGCGACGGGAAAGTTAGAACAAGCGCTTCCTCACGCGTTCATAAATTCATTAGTCTAAACTTTTCAGTGTATCAGTTACATTAAGCCTCATTAACTTCTTTTTTCCTGCTTTATATCAGCTAATTAGCTCAGGGGTGGCCACAAATTAATTACCATCTTCTACTGCCTCATGCAATTGCATTGTGTTTATTTAGTCTCTCCTATTAACTTTTAATCTTTTCCAACTCGTAAAAAAAGGCAATTAACATTTTTTGATAAACAAAAATGATGCTAGCTCAGGGATAATCAGCAACTCTGCATGTCGCCGCCACGAAATTACCCTGTCAGCTAATTTGACCCTCGAACCATGCTAAGTCCAGACTCGGCTCTTTGGTCCGTTAGACCAACGTATGGATTGCAGAGAACAGCATGTGACCCTAGTTTCCTCTTTCTTTTTTTTTTTTCTTTTTTTTTGCAGATTTTTTTTTTTTCTTTCCGTTTAAATGCAGGGATTACCGATGAGATGTAGGGCTGGGGAAATTATTTGTTTAGCTGAAGCACTGTAAATATCTTCAAGCAGATGATAACATTCTTATAATGCTGAAGATACGTATATATATATATATATATATATATATAGATATTGTACAAATGTGGGCTTTTTACACTTCATTCTAATTCTGATTTTAGTTTTGATCTCACTTGAGGCTCATATTGTATCTCTCAGACAGACCTACATTTTTACTCTGGATGACATCTGAAATTGGATTTGCCAAGTTAGCATGTCTAGGGCAGTCTATAGGGTCTAAGCAGTTACCGTTAATGCACAAGTTTGATTGCAGAATCCAGTACAAATAAAGGCAACCCTGATGAGGCCTTGGTTGCCGACTTACAATGAATAATTCTGAAATATAACAGTTTGACAGTTATCTAAATCTACACAAAAGCTCTATCAAAGATGTAAATATTTGTTTCAATCGGACATAAAATGGGTTAAAAGTGACCAAAAATGGTGGAAAAGGTGGTGAAATGGGATTTTAAAAACCACAGAAATTAGTTAAAAGTTGCAAATTAAAAAAAATGTAGGGAAAATTGGATTAAACTAGCAAAATATGAGCATTGAAAATCATGAATGTCTTTAAATTGGCAAAAATAGGTTGAGAAACCCTGGTCTCCAGAGAAGTCCACCATATTTATAATGAACTAAATAAATATTTTGAGAGCATAAACAGTAGAGAACAATCAAATGTAACCCTTTTATTAAGAAATAATTGTCCAAACTCCGGGATAATCAGCGTCTCTACATGTCGCCGCCACTAATTTGACCCTCAAACCATAGGCAGAGTTAAAGATTCTTGCCAGCAAAAACAATAAATTAAAAAAAAAAAAAAAAAAAAAAAAAAAATCTATATACATATATATATATAAATATAGATTTTTTTTTTTTTTTTAATGTCTCCAGTTTCACTTCACAAATAAGGAATGAAAGCAAATGTACCAACCTAATTGTTTATATTATTATTTCTCATTTCTGTAACAAAAGTTTCTAAAGCTGTATTATGGACCTGACAAAATAAATCCAAAATGCAGCTTGAAATGTTCAGCACCCACTGCAAATAAAATAATGAGTGAGTAAAGTTGCTCAAATTAAGCAGTGTTATTATTTATTATGTTCTAATTATATATCATACAGCACTTGATACATGTGCTTTAATATGGGAGATACACTTTAACACGGAGAGATAAACTTGCTATCATTTGTAAATCACTAAGTCAAACAACAGGTAGGAGAGAATAAAATTATTCATATGGATTAAAATCATTTAAAAGTCCAACAATGTAGATTATGGCATTAAAAGTCTCTAACAACGTAACTCCACCTTCGCTGATTCAGCGCTTTATATCCAGACAAGTGCGCACTGAGCACAGGGTTTGCTCGTTCTCTGTTCCAGTCACTTGTTTTCTTAGTGCATCACTACAAATAACAGACTTATCGGTCTACAGATCACCCGCGGTGTCCAACGTGTTGTAAACAAACAAGAAAGTGTCTATTTGTACAGTTGCCGTACGGACAACCCCCGGTGCTATTGGTACGGTTACAGAAGTACACGTACGTAGAGTTTTAGGGTTAGGATTAGGATTAGTTTTAGGGTTAGCGTTATAACCCAATATCGCAACACAACCTAAACTGACCAATGACTGACCTATCACGTGACGAAAAACTATCCCTCACCCTAACCCTAACCCAAATATGGGTGCTGCCGGTATATTGATATGCCCCCCTGTCCCCCACAAACTCAGCGTATGCCTCAAATCATGCCTCAAGTCCACACTTTGGTCCGTTAGACCAACCTATGGATTGCAGAGAACAGCATGTGACCCTAGTTTCTTTTTACTACATACTTTTTTTTGTTGTTGCAGATTGTTTTCTTTTTCTTTACACTGCATATTTTCCAGGCTGTATGAGCAGATGCTTCATTAGGTCAAGTGCATTGACTAAAAAGAAATCTATTTTTACCTCTTAGCGCTGTGGGTGAATTTTGCAATCAGGTGAGATGACAGCAGAGCATCCAACAAAGAGATGCACAAAAAAGTCTTCAGCGAATTTCAATACGGCAACACAAAGGCTGCTTCATTAGCTCATTGATTTATTAATGCAGTCATTATTCTTGTTCATATTCACAGAACACAAACAGCGATGATACAAATGGTAACAGTAATGCTAACTCCAGCCATGGTCGAAGTCCTGTTAAGGCACCAGGGAGGCTTCTTTGATAAAGATCCCCATTCATACGCAGTCTTCCAGCACAGGGTCATCCTTCTCCATATTCTGTGTATTGACCCAGGTTGTTCCTTTTATTACAAGCAGGTTTTTTATTGAAGGATGATTACATTGAATGATGTCAAGCGAGGGGCGAACGGATCGACCAGAATAATGACGTTCCAGAGAGGAAGAAGGTGGGGATGGTGAGGGGGTTCGATGGCTGCACTTGCCCTGTCTTGCTGCGCGGCCTCACAAATTGAGTCGCATCCTTGCTCATCCATTATTTAGGGCCCCATTGGACTCTCCTGGCAACTATGGATTTGATAATCATTCCCATGTCCATATTAAATATGTGACATAAATATCACAGGAGGAACTTGTCAATAAAAGCACCGCAGTGTGAAAGTGCGGCATAAAAGAGAAACTAATAGGCTAGGGAGGAGAGGAGACACTTGGGAAAAAGAGTTGTTAAAGACATGAAAATTCACCCTGCACCAAGAGGGTGAATACGTTTCAGGTGAAACAATATGTTGGCAGTGGCGGCTGGTGAAAAATATTCTAGGGGGGGGCTGTGCCATATCAAGTCAAAAGTCAGTTTCAGTAACCATCCTGATACAACTGAACAGAAATGGCTGGATATCAGTGCTCTGTGAAAGAATCATTATTTAATAACTTGAAGCCTTTTTGCTCAAAACATCAACAACATATTGCACAACCACAATTTTGGCAATAAATCACTTAACTTACTACTCGTGTTTACCTTTTTATATACAACTGAGCACATGAAACAGTGCATTAGTGGTAAATCGGTCAACTTAATACAAAGAAAAATCTGGTCAAGGGAATGAATGTGTGTATACAGACAAACGGTACTCTTCTGTTGATGATGTATGAATCTGAAACCGGCCTGAACAAGCCTTCCTGCTCTACCACTTTCGAGAGAAGCCTCTTGTATAAACTTACCTTTTTTGCTGGCTTGTTGGCTTATTTTGACGTTAGAATGATCTGGGCCTCGCTGTTTTCCTCAGTTTTTCCACCAATGTTCTCCTCTCAAAGGGATTTAGAAGAAGAGACTGCATAGTTTCACTGCCCGCGTCGCCCATCACTGTTGTCATCATTGTTGTCACATCAACGTAGTTCTTCTTCTTCTTATTAATATTATTATTATTTATTTATTTTTATTTTTTTAAACTTTCGGCAGACTAGACGCATCAAAGGCACGTTGCTGCCCTCCACAGGTCCCACACCACAGGCACACTTGGCTTGCCGCTTGGGCAATATCGTCCAAGCGGCATCAAATTTGACGTCTACGCTGATTGGATATTCCTGTTGCTATGTTGCATCTCTTGTCGTTGTGTGGCTGCTCTGCCGCACTGGCCGGGTGATTGTTCTATCGCCCAAGCGAGTCAGCTAACATGAGCAGGGAGCTGCAGGAAACCATTCTAGAATGTCTATTTTTTATATGACATGTCATTGCAAATTTAAACACACATGGTGCTCAAAGTTATTGATTATTGTTTATTCTAAAAATATTTATTTTGAAAAAGAAAAAGAAAAAACACTGGACGGGAGGGGCGGCGCCCGAGCGTCCTCTATTGGCCAGGCGCCACTGTATGTTGGTTTGCAATCTTGTGTTTCCCATTCACTTTACCGGTCAATGGTCACAATTTTACTACAAGGGGCCGTTAAGGATATTGTTCAGAAGAAACAGTCACCCACACATATGAAAACGCTCTCACACACACAGGAAGTATATTCTCTCACGCACACGAATGAAAGTGCCTAGAATCATATATAGATTTGCATACGCACATATAGAATCCAGCACGCACATATGTAAAGTGCACGCACATATATAGAATTGTCCACGCACATATGTAGAATCGCGCACTCATACATATGAAAAGTTCTCACATGCACTACTACTGAGATTTCACTGTAACCAGAATGTACTGTATTTGGAAATGCACACTTAACTTCAAAGACTACAATAAATCTAAAACGTCAGCCATTACAACTCATTTAAAATGTCCTACTCGCCCCTAAAAAATAAAAAAGTCCACTTCAAAATTCTAAATGACATTTATCCATTAAATTATTTTATAAATAAATACAATATTTAAACTGGATGTTGACAATTAGTTACTTATGCAAAACAAATTCAGAAACAACAAAACATTTATTTTATTTGTGTGTGAGAGAATATATTTGATGTGTGTGTGTGTGTGAGAGCGTTTTCATGTGTGGGTGAGTAATTTTTCTGAATAATGTCCCTAACGGCCCCTCATATTATACAGCTGGTCAGCGTACCTGAGTTCATGCTAAATGTACCAAGATGGTAACACTTTACTTGAAGTTTTATACATAGGGCTGACATTACACTGTCATTATTCTGACATGACATTTTTCATTAGTATGAATAAGGTGTCAAGAAGGCTGTCATTAAGCGTTGTTTGCTAAATTATTACACCTTTGTCTAAATAATGACACCTTTGGCATTTTTTATGTTAGGTGGAGGGATCCAGTGGGGTTAGGTAGGGTTACAGTTAATGACAGCACTCAAGACACCTTATTCTTGCTAAAATTTTATGTATAAAACTTCAAGTAGTGTTACCAAAAATATTTCAAACCAAATGTGTGTAAAGTAATGCATTACACATTACTTAATTTTTTTTTTTAGTATATTTCTAAATTCGTAATTTTACTTGTCTTTAAGTACATCTTAAGAGAAGTAAAGTAATTTATTACATTTCTTCACCCAACTGTTACTGAGTAAATTATATATTTTTTTTGTTTTAAAATGATCAACAAACATTGTGAAACATGAAATGACCAGACAACAATCAAATGCATCACGTCATAGCCGACCAACTAGATTAAACGCAACGTACGGCGCCAATACGTCATTGAATGGAGGCTATTTTCTCAGTTTTAGAGTTGATAAATGTAGCTATACTTTTTTTTATTTAATCATTTAATAATGTGATTTTATACAGATGCCTTTGTGGAAAATAATGTAAGTTCCAATTGCGTAAGATTTTGTCTCTTACTCTTTAAGTTTATACATGAGTTGTTTACTGTACGTAAAGGAACCGTGGTCAGATTTATTACCAAAAATAAACGTAATTTGCCAGCAATCCATACATATTAATATGATTGCATGGGCAGAAAAGCAGACTGCAAATAGAACAAAAAAGTAAAAAAAAAACTGGGTGGTGGGTTGTAAGTCACCACATAAATAAGGTGCAGAGAGAGGCTGATAACAAGAGCCAGCATCTGCCAGGCAGGCAGGCAGGCAGTATGTCTCCTCTCTCCACTGTGGACTCTTCGTCTCCTGTGATTTTCTCCAGCTGCTGGCCATGAATACTGGCCTATGCACTCCAGATTAAAGCACAACACATGTTTCTCTGCAGGCGAGACTATACATCATCTCCTGATAACCAATGACAAAAGCTCCGATGCATTGTCTTTGAGCAAAGACAGAATATGCAGGGGGAAGGAGTTACCGTAGATGGGAGCTGTTGAGGATTTGAGTTATCTTACTGAATATCTGCTTGAGCTTTAGTACATTTAGAAATTAGGCATGTCATTCATTGTAATGGTCAAGCCTACCAAACAAGGAAATACCCCAAGCATACAAAATACAAAATGATTCAAATGAGAAGTGACATTTTTGTACTTATTAATACCAGGTTTTTTTGGTTTTTTTTCATGTAATAAATCCATCTGAATGATAAACTTTTGTTAATCTAACAACAAAGTACAGCAGGTTCAAGCTGATCTACTCTAACTCACAGCATCATAACCAACTTCAGCTCTGCACACAGGTTATCATGTCATAAACATAATCAATGTTGACCGGCATTTAAGTAAGTAAGTAAGTAAGCAAGTAAGTAATCTTTATTTATAGTGCGCTTTTCACAGGTAAAAACCGCAAAGTGCTTTGCACAAATTTTAGTATCATCCCGTCTAAAGAGAACATGGAAGAACAATAACAAATAACATGGGAGACAAGAACGGGAGAAGTGTGGGTCCCCAAAAACATTGGAGGCGCCCTGTATTTAGATGAAAAAAAGGGAAAACAACATAAGGAGAAGTGAGGGGGAAAAAAAATAAAAAATGATTATGAACTGAATTCCCCAAAGGAGAACAAAGTACAGAACCAGGAAAATAACGTGAACATATACTTAAAAATAAAAAGTGAATTTTCTATAAACAATACTAGATAGTGTGAATCTGTATATGTTCTGTATTATTGTGCATGGGTGAGCTTCTATAGTGTTTTAATACTGTTTGACTAACATTTGGTATCAACCAACCTTAGAAAGCAGGCACAAAGGACAGTGGGTGGGGCTTAAAAAAAGAAAGACATTTCTATCAAATATTATTATTCTAAATCACATGCGTCAAACTCATGGCCCGGGGTCCAAATCTGGCCCTTTAGAGCATCAAATTCAGCTCGCTGAAGAAAATATATTTTTTAGAAAAAACATGAAACATTTTAGAATTACCAACTAATTGTAGATATCTCAGCCCCTCCAAATACAAAAAAAAATCAATTAAAATCCACTATATATGCAGAGCTCAGGTTTCCAGTTCATTCTATAACAATGACGGCAGCCATTTTTTACCTCAAATTGTTGAGAGAACTATACATTTTTCCAAAATTTGGCATATTTTTCTCAAATTATTCTACAAAATTTTAAAAATCCCAAAATCAGGAAAATTTGAGTAAAGTTCCTGCAGGGACTGATATACTGAAATATTTTATCATGTATATATCATACTGCATATACTTGGAAGTGCAAACCAGGGCAGATTAATATTGAATTTGCTTTTTTGGCACAAAAAAACCTGCTGCCCACTTAATATTAAGCTGGTCCGTATTTGGCCCCTATTCTAAAATGTGTTTGTCACCCCTGTTCTAAATACTGCATTCTCATCCTTTTCATGTCTGTTATACAATTTATTCTAATATAAACTGTAATATATATGATTTTTTTTTTTTTTTCTTTTTTAATCATGATGATAATTATGTTAATCCCAACAAACAGTTAAGTGTAACAGGTTTCTGCATTAATGAATGAATTCCAGTTCCTCTCCAGGAAGCCACATTTCATCACCTTAATGGAAAAACCCATCGCCATTGTTGTAGGAAGCTAGAGGTAAATATCAGTGAAGCAGGAAATACAAATTCAATAATAATTAACTTGGGTCATCTACTCATCTGCAATGGCTCATAAACTTTAGGGAAAATTCCCCCCAAGAACTTTTCCGAAGCTTTTAAGTCTCCCACGTGGCAGAGGGAGATGTTTCACACAAACCAAAACTCAACAGCTTGTTTCCCTCCATAATCAATTTGGTTCACATCAGCTTTCTTTATCTGTGTTAACATAAGTCTGACTTCTTTAGATTAGTTTAGCTGTGCTTTTTCCCCCATTAATAATAAAGATATTATGACAACTGTTTTAGCAAAGTTTGGTCAAAAGAAATACATCACTGTATTACAAGTAAATAAAGGTAGAAGACAAAGGTTGGATGATTACTTCACAATGCAGGATATCGGATCCAAATCTTCTTACCTTCATTTTAGAAACAGCTGTTTGCCTGGTGAAACAGATTCCTCTCATATATTTCTGTTTTCTTGGTTACTTTTTGGGTGTAATCTGATCCAAAAGTCCTTCTTTTGTAGGAGGAGCTGTCAGTTTATGGAATCATATAACGCTATTGCATTATTTTGCATAAGTGCAAATCAAATTGAAATGAAAATGAAGTCCTGACTTTACATGGAACCGTTTTGTCTGTCCTCTTTGGTATCAACTGGATCAATGAATTCAACTTAATTTATATAGCGCCAAATACAACACATCAAAACATAAAGTTATGTCATATAATTCATTAAAAAGAATGATGTCCCTTGATTCATCATAAATGTTATATATTTCTCTTTCCACTGCTTACTGAGGAAATTTAGAGGAATAAAAATATATCAGCATTTAAAATGTGTTAAAATGATGGGATGCTCATTGACTCCGGAATCTTTTGACCCCCTACTGCGCTGGATCCTTTTACTGCTGGGATAAGAAACACTTTGCACAGCCACGCAACTTTATCCAATCGCTGCACTTTTCTTGCACTTTTGACCAATCACAGTGTCCCTCTAATTCATTAAGTTTGTTAATAGGCAAGAGTGATGAGCATTTAGTATGTAATGTGTCAAAGAAGTACCGTAAGTGTGTTACCTTACATCAGGGGTCAACAACCTTTCTGATACTGTGAGCTACGTCATAGGTACTGTATAGTCCAAAGGGTTACCAGTTTGAAAAGCACTTCTTAAATAGTAAATGTTCACGGTTTCACTTTAATTAGAGGGTAAGATAATAAGTTAGGCTCGCAGTAACATAAAAAGGTATAGGAAATGTTTAAGTTTCAACATGCAACACTTGATTTCCCCTAATTTGTGCAATTGTTTCATTTTCACTACATTTCATAGAAAAAAAAAAGAAAAAAAAAAACATCTTCCAATTTTACTAGCTACCAACAAATGACTTTTACCCAACCGTATAAAATGGAACATTAATAAAATATTTTACAAAATAATTATAATATATATACTGTATATACCAGATCTGCAACACATAAAAACAACATTTGTCACAATGTTTTAGTCAAAATAAATATTTAAAGACTGTCATTTAATACAAAATCTTTATCACATGCAGCAGTATTTAACGCTACTTAGTACTAACTACATCTGACATATGTATTTATCTTTGTGGGTTTAAATCCTGGAAAGTTATTCAGATTTTAGATGAAGCTCATTGGTGACTAGAGCTCCTGAGGTCACCTCACATGGTCCATGAGGGCGACCTGGTGCCCGCGGGCACCGTGTTGTTGACCCCTGCCTTACATGAAGACCAGTGAAGCCCTGCTCAGGCTTTTAGACAGCTTCAACCTGAAAGTCCGGCTTAGTTTAACTAGGATCTACCTGGAACAGCTGTTTTATTAAAGCCAAACAACTGTTACCATGGTGATAAGGTATACGCCGCAAACCTGCCTCCCTACGCCGTAAACCTGACGTGCTTTTCCCAAAAATCCTGATTTTGCGTCATGGCGACACAGATGGCAAGTGATTGGTCCGCTCCAAACCTCATCCAAATCAGCAAATTATCTTCGATTTATTATCTATGAGGCCTACACTAAGTCTTTGTCTGATAATACATTTTTCTCTCCAGAAAATTTAAGTTCTTCATGAAGTAATGCTAAGTTTCAGGTTCACTGGTTATCAGTGTACGGAATAACAGTGTTTAAAATAACGGTGTTAGGTAAAGGGTTTTTTTTTTTTTTAATTTACAATGCTGTTAATGTTACTGAACGTTAAATGCGGTGCGTTACATGCATTGATTGAATAAACTGTTATCTGAAAGCACCCCTGGGTATTCATACGCAGCTGTAGTGAGGAGGTGGGTTAAAAACAAGGTGAGCGATTATGATTGGCTAAGGCGGCGTCATGTTTCATGGTAGCCTATCAGAGCCTGTGGTTGTACACATGTGCCAGCACACGCGCCACACACACAACCACTACAGATTTGATGAAGCAGCAGAGATGGCGAGCGTGGAGCAGTCCGATGAAAAACTAAGGTGGCGATACAAACACTAAATTAATTGTGGTCAAAGGCAAGAACGTGAAGTGTTCATTATATCCAGGAGTGAAGACTTTCTCGACATCCGTTGTAAGCTGCTGGAATTTAATGAAGCACCTCACAACGACACGCATAAAAAAAATCTAAATTCTTTGACATATAGCAAGTTTTTTTTCTTCTTTTCTTTAACAGTAACGCAAATAGTTACTTTCCTTTTTAATGAGTTACTAATTAAATTACTAACTTTTTGGATCAAGTAGTGAGTAACTATAACTAATTACCTTTTTAAAGTAACATTCCCAACACTGCTGGTTATAATATTATAATGGAACATGAGTCAAATTGATTGCCTTGACTGATGCTTAGTTTAAATCAACAGTATTTGTGGGTTTCCTACAGAAGTCAGTCACTTTCACCACTTTCAGAAGAACATCAGTAAAGCTCCAACCTGATCAAAATGTTTCACTGCAAAATTACCTACAGTGCAAATGGAAATACTAATGTCATTAAATGAACTTGTAAGCCAATAGTGCTGATGTTCCTCAGTTTTTGAGCAATTTAGGAAAAAAGAATTTATGATCTACACATGATGGTAAGTGTAAGAAACTTGTAGCTGTAACTGTCCACAGTTCAATGCGAGCTACAATATTTAAGCCTTTAATTCAGTTTAAGCTTTTCAAACAACCAGGCTGTTAAACAGCATCCAGAAATGGAAAATTTACATAGATTTAGTCAATATTAAAGTACAGGACAATGCACAGAGTCCAGATGGTAAAATCCCACTTGAATTACTTCACATTTTATTTTTTTTAATAATCTATCTATAAAGCAAGGAATCTCTGTCTGTCTGTCTGTCTGTCTGTCTGTCTGTCTGTCTGTCTGTCTGTGTGTTCCTCAAATATGTCTGCAAATCAGGCTCAGATTGACCTGAGACTTTCAACATGGCTGCTGCTTGGTTCAAAGGTGTGCAACGACAAATTTGTTTGGAGTGCAATGTTATCGTTAATGAATCATTTCATAAAATTGTCCAATTTTGTGAAATTTTAGAACGGATGACATCATCACTGTGGATTAAGCCTTTATTGGCTTTGATCACGCTGAGGGTTGGCCGGGTTAGAGGCAACCTGTGGGCGCACCACAGCCAATCACTCTATAGGCAGCAGGGCAGAGGGCGGGCGGTGTCCGGCCGGGGGCAACCTGTCTCGGGTAAAGGCCACCATACATGTTTAAGGAGAACATGCAAACTGTGCACAGAAATACCTGATCTATTCATTTTAAAGGAAACATGTTCATCCTAGTGGGATAATGTCAGGTAAGCTGTAAGTTAAGCTCCTTGGTTCTGCTCTGTTTGAGAGCCTGAAAAGCCATTTCTCCTATCAGTGTGATGTCTTCAACTATCTTTTGCACCCAGGCAGACATAGTGTGGCCCTTTTAGTGTGCCGGCTTTGTTGTTGTGTGTCGTATAAGCTGCCCTCTATGCCTGCTGTCAGCTGGCTGTAGAGCTAATATCAGAGCTGCCTCTCTGGCTGGCAGACCCAATCAGCCTCTGGAAGCTGGGCTGATTGGACTGACATACTCCATCAAACCCGGCATCAAACCTCCTCTGACCGTACACTGGGGTCTGACTGCTGCGGACATGGAGGAGAAAACTGAAGCAATGCACTTCCACTGTAATATAGCTAATACACGCTAGATTGCCTTTGTTTGTTTTTCTTTTATTGTCTGATAATTTAGTGAGCCTTTCCTTCATTTGAAGGAGAAAAAAAACCCTCAATTACAAATTCTGTTAGGTCACATATTTTTTATTTGTGTTTTGTATAACTAAGAAATTGTATTTGACTCCAAAAATAAGCAGCAAAGCTGCTTATCAGATGTCTTCTGTGCAGACTAAGTAGTATTCAATATTAAAACATGTGGCATCAAGACTCACAGGATTAGCTTCTAATCTGAGCATTCGCACCAACCATACCACACTCTCCAAATAAAACTGTGACTAGTTTGACATAATGAAGTATTTCATATAATTGGCGAGGCTTTAATCATCCTTATTCAGCCGCATGTGATTTAAAATGGAAATGTTTATGAGAAAATGGGATGTTTGTGGGAATGATCATAACCCTGAAAGCTTTGGACAAACATACTGAACCTTCTAATTATCCCATACAGTCAAAGGAGTTACGCTCAGCACGCACGTATGAGTTGTATTCATTTCTGTCAGGAGGGCGTAAATTAAACAAAAACTGGTAAGAGTATAGAAGGAGATGTACAATTCAAAAATGTGTTTGTGTTTTTAAATTTGTAATGAGAGCTGGTTTTATATAGATTTAAAAAAAAAAAAAAAAAAGTTCTTGACATTTATTGGTGGTACCACTAACGAATAAGCTGTGCATTGTATTTTCCATGTTAGCTGTGCTGTATAACCAGCATAGCAGCGGTGCTGAGTTCTTCCTAATTTTTGTTTAACATGGGGTTGAAAGGTGATGGTCTTTCCACTCCGTTACCTTTTCGTGGTAACGGAGTGGAATGGAAAACATGAAAGTTGGTCACAGCCATAACACACTGAGGTACAACTCGATGGTTCATGTTATAATACCTAAAGTCCTTCATTGTCTTAAATAATTGACATCAAAAAGTTGTTCTCTGGTTTTCATGGATACGATTGATGGTAACAAAGTGGAAAGGAAAAGTGTTGAAAATCATCAATCAAACCAACATAACAAAAAACTAAATTATTCTGCTTTGTTAAGCAATACACACTTGATATTTCAGTGGGTAAAATTTTTTCCTGAAAACAATATGTCTAAAAGTTTCGGGCCCAGACCAGCTGTTTCCTAAATGTTTGCCATAATAAAAATTTTGCCCATAATAAAAAAGTTGTCCATAATGCGCTGACTTTCCTCATGAAAATGTTGATTCTTGTTGATTTGTAATTTTTTTTTTTTTGTTGCAAGAGTTTTGAGGTTTCATGTCTTGCTAAAACAACCTGAAATTGTACTTTGTATTATTTGTGACCAAGAGTAGGAGAATATTTTCTGAACCACTGTGAATGAATGAAATCCAGCTGTTTATTATCATTATTATTATCATTATTTATTATTATAACACATTTTCTTGCTGACTCGTGGTTTCGCTATCCAGGTCCTGGACCAGGTCTGTTCACACAATAGGACTGTTAAGAATTTATTTCAGCAGTTTTGCTCCTGTTTTCATTCAGTCTGTGGATATTTTAGGTTGTAAAAAGCTGCTCATGTTTATGTTTTGTTTCCCGATCTTACGATCCAAATGGTATCCAGATAAACTGGTGACTGTCTATCAACTGTGAGGCTGGTGTGAGGAACAATAGATGTTAGAACTTCTACCATTTGACGCTTTTGCAAAAACAATTATAGCTTTTTTTTGTGGGAAGTAAAATGTTTATTTTGCACGTTATAAATACCGTTAACAGTAGCCATCAGAAGTTGATCACAAGGAACGAGGAGCACCAGTAAATTCATTACACCACCTCTGGTTCCACATATGTGCATGTTTTACGTAACATCCATTTTTTTTGGTTTTGATTTATTTATGTATTAATAACAATTCAATTCACCAGTAATGTGACTTATGCGTTGTTTCTTTTTATGTCAGGACCAGGAGAAAAAGTCTGCCCAGTCACCAGTTCATCTGGATACTATTTGGACCTCAACACTGTTGGTAAAGTTGGCAGATATTCACAGATTTCAACTCTTTAATGAAACATCATCGACACACAAATTATACCTCTGCCATCAGTGTGAGGTGGAAAACATGATATAAGATTATTTTATATCAAACGCAGCAGAGGAAAAGTCCGTCTGTCTGTCGTTCTGTGTGATGAGATTAAAACATGAAGCTCTAGTCCGTGTTTCCACGTAAATATCCAAATATTACACAAACAGAACTAGATTTAATTTTCACAGAAAAATGCTGCTTGTTTGGTTATTCCGCTTTCCTGTTTCTGGTTTTAAATTAATTAATAGAAAATAAAAAAAAATTTAAAAAAAATTTTCTATTTTTTTTCTATTTTTTCTAAAAAAAAAAAAAGAAAAAAAAATCTTTTTTTTCTATTTTTTCATTGGGTTTTAAAACTAAATAACCAAAGGATAAGTTTTAGTGTTGGTTTTGTTTAACAATTATGCTGTTTTTACTCTTTTTGACTGTGGCTGGCATTATCAATAAATAATCTGTTTAATGTCAGTTTTTCAGAGTAAGCATGCCTTCTTTGTGAACTGTCCATAGCTAATAGGCTAAGTCTTCACTACTGTATGTTCAGGTTTGTCACAATGGTACTGGGAGAGCTCGATATTTTCTCAGGTGTTACACACTGTAAAAAGTTTCCCACAGGTCTTTCAGGCTGAGGAGCTGATTACAGATCAGCAGCAGGTACAGTAGGTTGATCACTGTTCTGCTTCAGGTAATGCTGAACCTAGACAGCCTGAAACAGTGAAGCCAACCAACGTAAACAGGAAACAGGATCTTTACACTCAAATAAGTCACATGTTCAGCAATTATAGGTGAGTTTTATTGACTTAATAGTTTTTGTTTTTTTTAGCCCGAAGAAAATAATAAAATAATGATAATCATATTATTTTTATTATAAAAACAAATGTTTACACACAATACCATAAAAGAAAGAGGTGATGACTGCATAAAAGTAAAAGAGGAGGGCCTTATAGAAAACAACATATTTGCACAATATTGCTCTCAATGTTCTTTTTTTTTTTATTCCCATTTTTTTAATTCTATTTTATTTATTCGTTTGAATTGTATTTTGTTTATTGTTACGGTTGCCGGGTGAATTTGCAAAGTAAGATTTTAATTGTTCAACATTTGTGTGTATTTTACAATAAACTTTGTGAATCTTAACTGTGGGAACCAAAATGGACATCAAGTAAAATTATGCAAAGTGAAAATTAAATAAGCTACTGTCATGGATGCAGATGGCACCGCCTGATGAGCTGGTCACAGGCTCCACCCCTTTTTGCCTCGCTAGGATGATACCTCCCACATGGTATGTAAAATAAATAATAATAATAATAATAATAATAATATAGCAGCAAAAACTACTTATGTAACTCTAGGCAATAATTTTTTTTCCTGTGCAATGTATTTACATGATCTAAGTATGTTGCATTTGTCTGAGTGTCATGGACCATTATTGGTATATTATATGGGGTACTACCTTTACGTGTCATGTATTGTGATATTTTGATATTTTTTTAATGACAAGTACTTTTTATTTATTAAATATGTCAAATAACTTAGCGTTAGTGATCGTGTTACTATTTTTAGTGATTATGTTTCAGGGTTTAAAGGTGTGTACTCCATTCATACAGTGTGTAACCTATCCTCACATTGTGTTAGCCACAGTATTAGGCTTTTTACTGTCCTGTGTAACACTTTCCATCACTGGAAGCTTCATTAAGACTGACACACAATAGACAGTAATGCCTATCAATAGAGACTTGGATCATTTTGCACACAAACACCTAAAAACAAGGTTTTTACGAATGCAAAAAATAAATATTAGGTGACTGACCTTTGCATCATGTTTTTTTCCAAAGTGTAAACCAAAGGCTCAATTCTAACAAATTCTTCTTGGTAAACATGGCGACCATTTCCATTAAAGTTGTGGCTGCACTGGGGATATATTTATGCATTATTATTTTTTAATACAGCCATGTTGCACAATCAGCCACAAAACGGGCAGACACAGTCAAGCAAACAAATTAGAGGAAAGCCTAAGGAATATTTGTCAGCCTCTATTGTGCATCCTCGTGGCATATGGCTACCTATTTGCAATAAGAGTTCATTTGCAGATATAGAAAGAAATCAGTGCAGGGACAAATAAAATTATGTAATAAAACTCAACCAAGAAGAAATATTGCGTGTGAAACATATGGCATTGTCAAAAATTATCACTTGCGACGCTGAACACAAATACTGGCAAGTCCAATTGCAACACGTTTGAGCCTAAATGAATTAATTCACTTCATTATAGAGTAGAAAGGTAGGAATTATAATCGCCTCAATTAGAACAGAGCCATAAAGCGAAGATAATGTATATGTAATTTCTTTTCATTTAGCTGCCATCTGTTTGTTTCAATTGAATGCACTGTAATATTTAGCTTTTCATTAGTTTGTTTTCCTCTCAGCCAGACAGATTATTGTGTATGAACATAAGACTTTCTGAGTTCAATAAACTCAGGATGATTGATTTCATTTTGATGCTCTTTATGCTCATTACTCAACTAAACGCTTTCTTTGTTCAGCATGTGCACGGATGATAAATCATGCACTTCAGGATAATTGATGTAGTTTTGACAAAGTCTACAATGCACGATGCATGGAAAGCAAAGGAAGGGAGAGTTACTGTATTCACCACAAGAGATCCCGCCGGGTTACAGACTTTCTTTTATCTGGTTTGTCTACTAAAAATCACTCTATAGTTCTCCAGAAGTCTCTCAAGCATATGTCCCCTCATCTGCTTGTCTTGGCAAACACTTGGTTTCGTAGATGGAGGAGAGTGAGAGTGGAGTCTGATGGCCTCACAGGCCTCGCTGCTTCACACACAGCAAGCGACTCTACTCCCCAAACAGCCATATGGGAGCCATAGTGCTTTCCTTTATCATCTCTTCTTCTTTTTATGCTTACTGGTTTGTGTGGTTGCTTTTGTTGTTCAGGAATAATCAAATGTTGATAGCATAGTTCAAATGGACCATTAAGTATGTGTGAACGCTCTATGGAGTTGGAGCAGATAAGAAAAAGCAGGAGCCAGGCAGTCTGCCATGTTCAATAGCCCAGCCTAGTGATGGTGCTAATTTGATTATAATATAGTCATCTCCGAAGATTAGAGCTATTCAATTACATATTCTAATTAACCTGAAGTATTCTGCAAATGATGCTAATTACAAATATCCTCAAGAGAGCCAGGCTGGATGAAAGGCTCAGCTCACGACTGATACTTCAGACCACTGTCTCGAAACAAGATGTCCTATATCATAGACTTCGGCGAATATTAAATTCCAGGCTAATTTGTGCAGTCCCCATTTGTTTAATGGCTTTTGCATTTTGTTTGAAATTGTAATAAACATGTGTACACAGCTTTTAAATTTAAAGAGATAGTGCACTCTTGGGGTAGCTTAGAATTTGTTTACACAGCTTCCTGGAACGTTCTCTCCCTCTCACAAAAAAAAAACAAAACACACACACACACACACACACATGCACATGAATAACAAATACACAAACACATAGCCTGGACCATTACACTTAAAGTGCCCATACTCACTGCAGCGTGACAAGGATTCTTTTCAGGGAACATAAACAACATTGGATCAATTTTTGGAAAGTGTGTGTTTCTAATAATTCTGAATATATTTATCTGCTTTTCTTTTGTCATTTCATTAAACCCTCACTGGGTGAAGCCACAAAGTGTCAGTGTGTGTTTGTGAAACCTTAAACCCAAAGGCTTTGTCTAAAATCTTGAAATCATCATTTTTGACAAAAGGTGGGAGAAAAAGCAAAGCCATCATGGTGGAGGAACATGTAGGTGCCTTCAGTGATTACTTTATATTCATAGTTTTTTCCCTCTACTCCGAGGTCTTGAATATGTCATGTGCATAATGCTGGCCCTCAGCGTGGCATTAAAGTCACTCCAAGCAACGTGTTTCAATAAGGCAATTTTCTCACTGCCTAAGAACATCAGCGGGACGCCATTCTCAACAAAGACAGAGTATGACATGTTATCCAAGCATACATCTGCAGGACACAACTATACTTTATTAAAGGAAAATAGGATTGCGTAAATGTTTTGACAAGCCATGGTGGTGGTGGTGGGGGGGGGACCTAGGAGTGTGTGTGTGTGTGTGTGTGTGTGTGTGTGTGTGTTTGTTTGTTTTTTAGGTACAGCTACGGTGCAATTTGGAGACTTTATGCATGATTTGTGAGCAAGAGCTGTGAATCATGCCAGTTTGGGATTATAAAAATAAGCAAATTATAACCTTTTTATTAGTGATGTCCCGTTTAATTTCCGATATGATACCGATATTGCAGCCTTGCATATCGGTCGATACCGATATTGATCCAATACGATATCAGCATCAATCATACATACTTTTTTTTTTAAATAAAATAATAATAATTACTTATTTTGTAGTGTGGAATGTTAGAAGTGAGTCACTCAAACAGAGAACAATAGTCAGCAACAGTAGGTATGAGAAAAACTGACCCATTTAATATTAACCAATTGGTTACATACATTTTAACCTTCAACATAATATCTACAGTATTCTACGACAAATAAAATACATAAAAGATAAATTGAAAAAAAAAAAAACAAAAAAAAACAGAAATTTGAATCCGATATGCGATATTCATTTTCAGGGTGATATCGGACCAGGGCACCTGCTATACCAGTTATTATAAAACATAACAACAGTAAACATGAGTTAATATTATTCCCTCAGTAAAAGTGTATAGCCTATGTCAGAGGTTTTTAACATATGAGTCAGAGCAAAAGAGGATGTTGACTGCTTCGTGGCCTCTCAGCCTGCTCTTCTTCATCCATCTGAGCTGAACACCTGATTTAAATCAGTAATCAGGTGAAGAGGGAGGACAAAGTGTTCAAAGGAGGAAGAGGTACAAACATTGACCAGCAGCAGACATGTGGGCAGAGGTTGGCCTTGCCCTATTCAACATGTGTTGTCATTTTGTTATTTTAGTTTGGAGTAATAGCCCCACTTTTGGTTTAGTTTGGTGTGATGGCCCTAAATGGGGTAGGCCCACTGTCCTCCCTACTTTTGTCCAGTCTTTTTTTTTTTTTTTTTCTGAAGTTGTTTTCGTTTCTGTTGGGACTTTTCAGGACTTTTGTTTTAATAAACAAGGTTTCCATAAAGCTGCAGTCTGTAAGTTTTTTTTTGGCATCATTTGATTAAAAATCCATAATAAGTTTTAAGCATATTGTAATCCAAAGTGTGGACACAGTGAATATCTTCTCCTTCTCTTGGCCCTGTAAATGAGATTTAGAAATCCATGAGTGTGAAGCTGAATTTCTGTCAATCAGAAATGTTTCTACCAACATAGAGCTCCATGAGCTGCTTTGGGCGTTACTATTGGCTGTTTGAGCTGCTTGTCAAAAGTATATGCATGTTCACGAGCTGAGAACAGGGAAAGTGTAATGGTACACGTTCTTGCAGAAGTCCCCATCGGGGAGTTAAGCACAACGTTTACACAGCAAAGCAAGAGGAAAAAAGAAGACCGAGGTGGAGAAACAACAGTTTAAAGGCACAAACATACTCGGCAGGAACGGACCGCTTTGTGTCCTCCTCGCGGATCCCCGTGACGGCTCAGGGTCTGCCACATGTACTGGTGTCAGAGAGAGAGTGAGAGCAGACGGGATACATTTTGTGTAAACCGTAGAGAAGCAATTCATTTTACATTCTGGATGCAGAGCGATGGTTGTAACTCTGCTCAGAGCTGCAGGAGCAGCTGAGATCACAGCCTCCTGCGAGCAGTGACAAGCTGATGTCAGCAGCCGCTGTTCAGGACAGTAACTACAGTGATACAAGTTTTCACATCACAGTCTCTAAAACACCAGAAAACTCCAATAACACAAAACAAAGTCCCTACATTTGTCACTAGCCTCTATTGAGAAAACAGTTGCTAAGAGAATACTGGTAAGGGAGGTTAAGTTTTGGTTTTGAAACAGGGAGCGGAGGGAGGATTCTACACACTGCAGCTTTAATATGTTGAGGCCCTTAAAGCCTTCGACATACGTCCTAGAGGGAGCCATAATGTATTTGGGGGCTTGTCCAGGATTTGAACCCAGGACCTCCCAAAGCCCAAGCAAGAATGAAACTTATCCTTGTCTTGTCCTAAAGGGGCTGAAATATTCCTGATGGATATTTTTTTTCTCCTCTGATGGCACAGGTATAGTATATTCCAAGGTAACAATGGATTCATTAAACTCAAATTGTGAAAGATTGGTTCAAGGAACATTACATCTTCACACACGGATTGGTCACTACAGAGGTCAGATCTGTACCCTATTGAATGTTTGATATGTGCTAGTCCGAATGTCCTGTCATCAATACAAGATCTTGGCAAAACATTACTGCTACTCTAAACAGAAATAAAGGATGTAACAATGCAGAACCTTGTGGAAACGATGACACAGCAAATACCCGGCATAATCAGAGCCAAAGGCAGTCCATTGTAATAACAGTGTGTGACCGTTTTTTGGCCAGGGAGTGTAAGTCAGCACTCAGGGCAAAGAGGATTTTGAACATCAAATTAACACTGAGAATGGAGATGTAATGTTGTGTGACATAAGTGGGCATGGATTATAATGGGTGTCACAATACCTGTATTGATTCGTTGCCATTCATAAATTTGCTAATCTGCCTGAAAGTGCAGAGGGTGAACCTTGCTACTGAGAGATAAAATAACTAATTACCAATCAGAGATGATAGACATTAGCAAAACCAAAAATTATGAAAATTGATAGATTGATAGAAATTAAAGTATTTTTATTTATTTTTTTTACAATTTGAGAATTATGTTTGTGAATGGTGAACCACTGAGGAAAATATTATATTTTAGAAAAGGTATATTTTACATGCCACTTCGTACTTCTTTTCAAACAACAGTGTTCCATGACTCGAAATTAAATTTTCAAAGCTGCTTTGATTTGTAAGTCAGTAGCTGTGTTTCCATTACCCTTGGAAATGCGCAAAATCTAAAGAAGGCAAAAGAAACTAGTAATGGAAACATCTGCATTTAAAAAAAAAAAAACACTCAAATATTGCTAAAACGTTTTGACGCTTTCATGAGGAGGTATTTCAGACATTTCGTTATTGAAATGTGTTGCAAAAGCGTCATTGGAAACACTTTTTCCGCAAATACACATCACATGACGTGAGGTACCTGGTCACGTGACCACTTCTCTTCAAGAAAACATGACACGGCACGTACGGTTGTCGTATCAATATACCGATTCTATCCGTACATAGCGCCCCTATTTGGTCAGTTTAGGTCACGTGATAGGTAAGTCATTGGTCAGTTTAGATTAAACCTTACCCTGACCCTAACCCTAAAAACTGTTGCAATATAGGGTTAAAACATAACCCTAACCTCAAACTTTACCCTAAACCTAATCCTAACCCTAGGACGCTACATACGTGTAGTTTGGTAACCGTACCAATAGCACTGGGGGTTGTCCATACAGCAACCATACAAATAGACACTTTCTTAAAATGATTAGTGCCACATTAGATGTGAAACAACAAAGGAATACAGAGTGTTATAAGGAGGTTCTGAGTGTCCGTCTTTCTGCAGCAAAGTCTCGCTGGATGAGATTCAAAGCGCAATTATATTTTGCCGACATTTAGAAACATCGCTTTTTTTTCTGTAGTGAAAACCCAGCTACTGTTTTTCACCATAATTTAATAAAAACAAGAACTAGCTAATATGGGGTAAGCTACATCTCTAGCCATATGTGTGAAAAAAGGATGTTATTGTACATGAATATATGAATGTGCACATGAACACAACTGCAATAACTGCATTCGAGCAGGCATCAAACCACAAATCCTTTAGGGTTTTGGGTTTTTCCCCAAAAAATTAAAAAAGAACTTCTGTACTGTAGGTCTACAAATGTCACTGCTTACACTTACATTTAACAGAAACAAGCATATACAAAGGTATTAAGGTCTTTCAAAAATGTTTTGTGTTCTATTTTATTCAAAAACCAATTAGCATCACAAAATCCCACCATGCCGTGCTGCTCCAATCCACCAAGGCTTCCTGGATATCTGCATTAGGATTGATACAGCCATTGTATTTACTACTGGGGGATATCATATGAGTCGTGGCTAAGCCGGCAGGGATGATATCAGCTTTTGTTTGAGCCTCTGCTACGTGGAGAGACAATCATAAGTACTGTACACCTGTCTCATTAGGAGAGCAATGTTGTTGACCCAGTGTATTAGCCTGGGCCTAATCCTGGCAGATCTGAACAGGCTTCCCTAAGCCTCTCATATGGATAAGTCTTCCCCTGAGCCGCCATGACAAGGCTGCAGCACAATGAAGAACTGGCCCATGCTAACACATCACTGCGCTCAGGCAAACACAAACGGATTATGAGCAACAAGATGTGTTTGTTTATTGGCAACATTACTGTCAAATTATTTCACTTACTGGGAATGACTGCACAAGGCTGTGGTCAAAATATCTGTTGTGTTCAATTTTTGGACAGTATTGAGAAGGCGTAAACGTATCCACCCATATTTATGTGGTTTTGTTTGGTTTCTCACCGTGCCATAAGGAAAAATGCTTTCAAAGACTAAAGAATCTGTATTCTTTCACAAATCACCTTCAACCAAATACACATGCATCAGTGTACATGGAGAAGGTCACAGCTGCCTGTTAATACACATGTCACCCAATAGGTGGTGGTGTGCAGAAATAAAGTCATAAAAATGTTTAAATAATGCAATTACCAATTGTGAAGTCATTATAAAGTATAACTACCATTTGTCACTTTATTGTTTTGGTGCATGTGGTTGAGCCACATAAATTGGGGGTGTTGGGGTTCACCTACACTGTCACCTGCTGGCAGAATAAACTACTTAAAAAGGAACATTAACAGGTGATAAATTACACAACTGGTAAATTAAGGTGTCCCAGTTACAAGTCCATCAACAATATGGGTCTATTAGCAGATCAATTAATTAACATTCCAATACTAAAATACTGAAATATTTAATGGCTGATAATCTTATCTTTACCATGTAAACTTTGTCTACCAATTTCACTAACACTCATTCACTCATTATTACACATTATCATTCTAAAACTTGCGTATTTTTTTGCTTGGCATCTACATTGACTATCAGACAAGACCATAACCTGCACCAGAGGGGCCGGCTCTACGCAGGGGCAAGAGGGGGCAGCGCCCCCTCAAATAAATGCCTTGCCCCATCAAATTAAAGATTATGATTCAGCACTCCATGCTCAGATTTCACGAGACGCATCTATTGCACTCTGTTCCTGCATGTTTTTACACGTGTATTAGCGAAGCAAGCCTACCTGAAGAAGGTCCTTTTAAGGACCAAAACGTTGCGTTACCTGTTTGCTTATTCTTCCTTTTGGCTGTTTTACTCCTGTTATGGATAGATGGGGATATGAGGGCAGGTGGACAGTGGTCCCCTACCGTCGGGACCGTGATAAACACTGCCACGCTCCTCAGACTGCTTCTATAACCGGCGCACCTATGCATCTGTCACACGGACCGGGGGCCGCCGCGCGACACAGGGCTACAGAGAGCCAGGCACCAAGCACCGCACACACACACCCCACAACACCAGGGACTTTGGAGTAAAATTTCTGAAATAATAAAACTGGCCCACCATCTGAATAATGTTTTAGCTTTTAGGCCCCTTCCCACAATTCAAAGGCTGAATAATCATTTATCCAACTTTATTAAACCTGCTAAAAATTGGGAATATACCACCATGCTCATTATCTAGGACCACCACACGGTGGTCCCCAACCAAACCCAACCAAGTCCCACCATCAACACCAGGGTTGAGGTTCACGTTTCAGCTGACTCCAGGGCTGTAGCAGAGTTGGCCAGGGCCCACCTGTTTTGCTAAGATCTTGTATTGATGACAGGACATTCGGACTAGCACAAATCAAACATATCCAATAGGCTGCCATGATGACCATGACAGAGCCAACAGGGATTGGTCACCATTTAGGGTGTCTGAAACAACCACTACTAACCCCCCCGGGTGAACTCATCAACACAGGATCAAAATATAAATTATCCAGTTTAGATATATGTTATGTTGTTGGTTGATAAAATCTGAATGAAGGGTTTTTATTCATTTTATTTATTTTATTTATTTTATTCAGTTTCCCCCTTGAGGGATTGCCACTTTATTGTGGTCAAGGGGTTTGCGTGCCTCAGTGACTTTAAGAGCTAGACCAGAAGGAGCTCAGTCTTCAGGTGGGACACCCAAGTTGGACAGGTCTGAAGGTAGAGGCCTGACTAAGTGCAATCCACTTCTCTAGGTTGGGGTTAGACACACAGCTAACAACCCAATTAAATGAAGAAAACACAGTTACTATAAGCACATGGAAAACAAAGTGCTGGAGCATGATGTGTACATGTGATGCCCCCTTCACATTTCTGACTGCCCCCTCATATATGCCTGCCTACAACCGGCCCTGTGCACCAGTGTTTCCAGTCATGCGTACGACTCATGTGTTCGCCATCAACTATAATTCCTCATCTACAAGCAGAATAAATACATTGTTTGCTTGTTTTTTCTTCCATAAGACTAAGCTGTACATCTTACTGGAGCCCAATGTGCTAAACTAAGCTAAGCTAAGCTAATCATTACTCATTGCTGAAAGTTGTTCAAATCACATTTCTGACCAAAGATGAAGCAGCTCTTTTTATCTGCTAGAGGAAGAACTATTTAAAGTGTTTCTGAAGTCGCACTTTATTTTTCAGATACGACTAATTTTGTTCTAATGCAGAAAGTTGGGCAGTGAAGATAAAGTACCTCATTTTCCCTAATTAAGGCACAATTGATTGAAATTACTCTTGCAAATTAAATTCTGCTGTTGGGTATGAAAACTTCAGCTCAAAACAAGGTGACAATTGTGAGTTCCCCCCAGGTGGCAGAAATTGAGTTTTCCGCCACGCTGTCAGTGGGGATGAAGTGTGCGATCCATGCTCCTGTGTTTGACATCAGTAAAGGAATGTGTTTGTCTGTGCAGATGCAGATGGTCTTTGTCACGTCTTACTGTCATCGATGTCATATTGAGAGTTGGGGAAAGCTGAGAAAAAGACAATAATGTGGGATTCTGACCAGTGGTGGCAATCAAAGCTAATCACAAAGCTCCCGCTCTGCTTATTGATGGTTTTTGTAAGCATCAAGATGAGGCGATTGATTATTGAGAGAAGGTAAAGCACCATCAACTGCTTCTTTTAAAGTGTCCTTGTCATTTTTTTTTTTTTTTTTTTTCCTCATTGTTCTTTGCCTTTATATTTGTTCCACCAAATAGAAACATTTTTTTTTTTTTCTGGCTGATCTTATATTTTTGAAGATGTGTTTATTTAAATACATCTAAATTCTAGATTAATTGCAAAATGTTAAAATTGGGATTGATAAAATATTTCTTTACATGTCTGTAGGACAGGAATGGGAAACTATCACAGCGGAGGCCACAAACATGTGAGTGTATCTGATCCGAGGGCCATATGATCAATATTTACGTCAGCATTTAGAATAATGACCAATCGGCATTAACACGGGAAAAAAGGGTTTTGTCTTTTTTTTTTTTTTTTTTTGTCTTTGTCTGTAGTTTAGACATTTAGTCATTTTGTGTGCTTTTGTTATTTTATGCTCTTGCTGTAATTTTGTGTAATTTTATGCATTTTTGTTGTTGTTTTGTGTGTTTTTGGGGTCACTTCCTGTACTTTTGTTGTTTTCTGTATTTTCCTGTCATTTTGTGTCTTAAGCTATTCTGTAATGCATTGTCGTTTTGTGTGTTTTTGTAGTCATTTTGTATGAGTCACTTTGTGTATTTTATGGAAATTTTATTGTGTACTTTGTGTATTATGTTGGGCTTCATTTTCCTTCCAACTTGTTGAATTGCAATTTTTGGGTATTTGCTTTGGGGTCCACAAAAAAATTAGACTGAGGGACACAATGTGGCCCCCGGGCCACCAGTTGCCCATGTCTGCTTTAGGAGATGTATTAGCCTGTTTAAAAATAAATAAAAAATGAGGCTCAGCAGGAGGACAGCTGAAGAGCGTCCACATCTTATCATTTCCAATCTTCCATCTGAAGCTTGTTGAAGATGAGAGGCGCTCAGTGAACAAAGCGCTCAGTGGAAGGAAGCTGTCGGGCCTCTGAGTGCTGCGTGCGTTGCAGCGCCGCCTGGTAAAATGCAAATGTCAAGTGACACTCGACAAGTCTGTGATTAAGATTTAATAGAGAAAAATGTGAGGCCAGGATATTAGCCTAACTAAGACACATCAGCTGGCTCTCTTGGGGTGCCCCACCCTTGTCTCTCCTCACATCCTCTTATAGAAGCTGGAGTCCTCTCGGACCATTATCTGTAATGTAAAATGTTTGCAGCTGCTAATGGACCAAGGCTATTAAGTGGATCTGCTTGTTTTGTGCAGTAAACATTGAGAAATCTTGTAATTGACCTTGAACATGTTCAGATGTTCTTTTTATCTTTGCACTCACATTTTTGACTCTGGGATTGTCACATTGTCACAGAATTTCTAGCCACCTACAGTTTTCGGCCAAAAAAAAGGCCCAAAAGTGCATTTATGGCCAAAACACTTTCATCACCGAAAAAATCCAACCGAAACAGGATGTTGTAAAGATGCGAGCAAACAGGTCACTGTTCGCGCTTGTCTGCAAATAGGCCAACTTGCGGAACGTCGAGGCACGTAACTACAGTGTCACGCCGGCACTGTAGTTACGTGTGCGTCTTTAATTTTTTTTTTTTATATTGAGCATTGTTGGAATGTCAGTACTAAATCAATATTTTCATATTTTAAATTGCTTTATTCTTGCAATGTTTTAATTGTAGTGAAATTAGTACACGTTTATACCCATAAATTCAGTGGGAATTATAATTTGCATAATAATAATTGGCTTTCTAATTAAAATTTTGGTGCATCATCAGACACAATAATAATAATAATAATAATAATAATAATAATAATAATAATAATAATAATAATAATAATTTCTTAGATTTATTATAGCGTTTTTTTTAGGAGACTCAAAGCGTGAAAGAAACCATTATTCTTTCAAATCAGTCACTCACATCAGTTATACCGGTGGTGGTAAGCTACACTGTAGCCACAGCTGCCTTGGGGCATACTGACAGAAGCGTGGCTGCCATTTTGCGCCTCTGGCCCTTCAGACCACCACCAACATTCATGCACAATTCATACCCATCATCTGAGAAAATGTGGGTAAAGTGCCTTGCCCAAGGACACAACGATAATGACTCGGATAGAGTGGGATTCAAACCCCCAACCCTTCGGTTACCGGTCACAAGCCACTAAATCCCAGTGGCACGCTCGCAGTCGAAGGTCAGCGTTTCTCTGCTAGCACTTAGCAATGTTCCGCCATCACCAACCAATCGCTCGGCCGCAAATCTCCTCTGAAATGTAAAAAATTTAATTTGTCAACATGTTTCTATCATATGCTCCATCACTGTCCGAGCCTGTGGCAGGGACCAGAGGCCCAGGGGGAGGGGGAGGGGGGGTGAAGGGGGGCACTGGGGAGGTGACGGGCTGCGAGGACCAAGGCAGCTGCACTCAGATGGGAAGACGGCGCTGTGATTAGGCCCTCACGCTGCCTGGAATTGTACCGGACAGCCTAGAAATCAGATTATTAACTCTGATACCAGACACTCCATCTCCTGACTGGGATTAGCATGAAAATTTTGATATGGATCGATAAGTAATCTTTTCCCTTCTTCACAATCTCCCAAGCCTTCATTAATCTATGTGTACGTTTATGTCAAGGAATTAAGACATCGCAGTTACCCCTGTCATTCCCGCTGCCAACACACACTCACACAGCCCTCGTGCACAGCCCTGCTCTGTTCTCACAGGATGTTAGATGGGAGCATCTCATAGAGATTTATTAAATCAAGCACTGACTCTACTTACCTCAGAGAAGATTGCTCCTGTTCCTTTAGCCGTCCTCTCAGGTCTATTCATAAGTCTGGGTATCACTCTAGTGCTGTAAGAAAATCCATTCAGTTGGATACTTAACACAGTACTATACAGTAAACCCTCGGTTCTTCTATTGTGAATCAAATGAGGAAAATGAAACATTAAAACGGACCCTCAGAACCTCCTTATAACACTCTGTATTCCTTTGTTGTTTCACGCCTAGTATAATGATACATTTCTAAATATTGACAAAGTATAGTTGCACTTTGAACATGTTTCCATTGAAGCTTGTTTTTGGCAGGAGCCTCGGAATTCTCGTGAAATCTCATCCCACAAGACTTTGCAGAAACAGCAACAGAAAGACGGATACTTCAAACTTGGGGTGTTGAAAAAATTGATTCGGCGATATACCGCGATATTACGTTGTGTGATTCTCGGATCAACGTCGTGCATATTCTAAATGCATATACTGTATATATATATATATCTTTCTTTCTTTTTTAACCTTTATTTAACCAGGAAAGTCTTTTTTGTAACTGCACAAAGAACGTGCAACTACTTGTTGTTCTAGGCATTTACCTCAGTTAAGTTGCACTAAAGTCAAAGTTGGTTTAAAAGCCACAGGCAGATTGTATGTTATTTCTTTTATTTTAAGTTGTTAGCGCATGGCATGTTAAAGCCAATGTTTTAAGTGTAAAATATACCAATAAAATATATTTCCTACATAATGTTCTCATGAAGGTGTACACATTTACACATTAGTTGTTTCTTAAATCATAAATAATTTTTTTTTTTTTTAAAAATCACAATAATCGCCTTATACTTGAATATCGGGATATATCTCATCGTATTGCATCGTATCGTGACCTATGTATCGGGATATGAATCGTATCACCAGATGCCAGGCAATACACACCCCTACTTCAAATCTCCTTATCCTCCATATTCCTTTGTAGTTTCATGTCTAATGTGGCAATAATAATTTTAAAGTATAATGATTAGAAATGTTCCGTCAACTCTTCTGTTTACACGTATCGGAGAGAAGTGGTCATGTGACCAGCAATGTCATGTGACTGACATCATGTGACCAGGTACGTCACGTTCTGTTACGTGTATCGGCGCAAAAAGTGTTTCAATGGTCTGAAATTCCTCCTCATGAAAGCGTAAAAACTTTTTTGCGATATTTGAGTGTTTTTTCAAAATTCAGGTGTTTTAATTACCAGTTTTTATTGCGCTGTTTAGATTTTGCGCATTTCCATAATATCTGTTTCCTGAGACAATGTTTACTGCCTTGTTTAGAGGATGTCTACATTTTTTCACCTTTTTTTTTTTAACCACAGAATGAAATATCGCACTTGTTCTTCCTTCAGGTCGAGCATGAAGACAGAAAACGTGACCCTGATAAATAAATATGTCACATTATATACGCTGCATGAGAATGTTTTGATGGATGATGTGAAACCCAAGGCATGGACTGTGAGTGCCCAAGCACGGCTCCTGTAAGGGATCAATGTGCGTATAATTATGACCCAATACACATAGCATAATTAATCTCATCTGCATCATTAGGAAACACGAGTCGCTCCATGTCATTAAAGTGCTTTTAGTCGTCCTACTGTCCTCCCTTTGCCCTGACATGCTCTGTGTTTTCCCAGGCCCAGCGCTGGTCATTTACAGAAAGAGCACTCATCTACGCGGCAGCACGACTCCTCACATATTGTCTTTATGTCCAATCATGGTTATTGATGAAGAGCTTTGGAAGGGAGGAAATGTAGAAATGAAAGTATTGGACGGGAAATATGGAGTCAAGTTTGACAGTGATTAAGCCTTTGTTGAACTCAGGCTATTTTATGATTTGATGAACTGTGTCGGTCAGTGATTAAAGAGAAGAATAACGTCATCAGATTTTTCTCCAGATAAAAAAAAGAAAAGAAGTCTGTTTTTATGCAAAAAAATGTTTTGAAATTCAAGTCAAATGCTGCATAATTAGCTTTGTTTCCTCTCTGGCTTCCAAGAATCCTATTAGTAGAGTCATATTATTTACTAAAGTGCTAATACTATTCATCCATGGCCATTAACAAAGTGAGGTATTTGTATAGGTAAGTGGATCCAATTGGCTAAGAGCTTGTGGTTTCAGCAGAGTGCTTTTAAGTCTGCACGCTTCAAAGTATTGGACTAGGGGTCAGGTTCAAATTAATTAAAAGGCTATAAATGAAAGAGCCCGCTAATGACTGCAATCTTATCCACCCAATATTTAATATTTCATCATTAAACAGTAAAATGACCCGATATGATCCTAATATAGTCCCAATTATGCAGCATTGATCAAAGTGACCTTTTCATACCGGAGTTAGAAAAAAATCAATCCTACACCTCCGTTTTTTTCCCTCCCGTCACTGGGATTTACATTCCCTGCATGCTCCACTTCCACTGTCCATAGAGCCGCCTGCTTCTGTATCTGTTGCAGGCCAAAATGCTACTTGTCGAATCAACATCGAGCTCGGAAAGCAATCTCCCCACAGCCGTACATTTAATTCTTTTGTTTACAAGCACCTCTTTGTGTTTGTTTGCTTTGTGTTCCCCCCCTCCGTCCGCGTAAACCGCCACCCACCCACCAACGCCTTGACACGCAGCCATGTTGAATCCCAGCAGCCAAGACAGGTGACGAAAACGGGGCCAGACTTTTCTGCCCATCAGTGCAGATGGAGGAGGTGGTGGGCTGGGAGCCATCATAAAGGATAATTCCTCCCCGCCCTGCCCGGGGAGCAGGAAAAGAAGCGAGACGGGAGGGAAAGTGAAAACGGTACAATGCCTAAACACATTTCGCGGCGGGATCTGTCTTGATTTGGTGTACTGCTTGACACTCTCCATTTTCTGTTTGACTGGTAGCTGCTGATGTGCCTTTTCCCTTGTCAAATCACCATGAAACAAGTCCAATGTATTTCTAAAGATTGCCAAGTTTGAACAATTGGGCCAGTCTACATGATTAAAGTTTCAAAGGCAACACAAAATACTTCTTTCTTTCTTTTTTGAAGGAAAACATGCTATGATCAGAGTTCAATATTTAAGACAGCCATTCAAACAATCCACATACAGTAGCATGTAAAGTATACGACTCATATCACACTATTTAACTAAAGTGAATTTTTGTAACAGAAAGTTAGACGTGTATTATCTCAAACACTAGCAAGCATCTCATCTTGCCATAGTGTTTTTTTTTTTTTTTTTTTTCATTCCACACTAAACCCAGCTCAAATGCTAATTTTCATTAGCGTTTATTTGTTTGTCTGTTACAAAAATACTGAACAGAATCTGACAAAAGTCTAACCAAAGATAGACCTTATGCTACAGAAGATTCCATTAGTTTTTTGGAGGGGATCCAGATCAATAAGCTGATTCTTTCAGTTTAATTATTGGCAAAATTGTAAAAAAAAAAAAACCCATAGCTCAGTTCATAATTAACTGATCTTTATGGAATTTGACTCAGTTATGTCAGATTTGCTGCTCAATTACCTCGCCAAGTTTCATCCAGATCGGATCCGGATTGTGCTTTGTGATTTTTTTTTTCTTTTTTAAAGCTGATAACCGGAGTTTCTGAGAAATCTATGTTTAAAATAGGTCGTGCCTGTCTTTATCCGTGCTGGGTCGGCAGGTAGGCAGGGAAAGCAGAATCATTTACTTTTACTTTTGCTTCTCCTTTAATCGTCCCACGGCTTCACTCCATTGACTCGCATTGAGGAGGACTTACTGCGCATGTACAACTTTTAAAGCTGATATCTGGAGTTTCTGAGAATTCTATGTTTATGTATGATACTTTTGAAATGCAAAAAAAATACCTAATTAGTCTTTTACTATGGTCTACTGCCCGTGGTCATTCATATACATTAATGTATATAAGTAAGTATATAAGTATAATGATCGCCGAGTGCACCCAGCCAATAGGCTTTGACTTCCTGTTTTTGAGTCAGCCAATCAAAGTGAATGCGGAACTGTGCACGGAAACAAGGCACAACAGCAAACAGGTAAATCTGATTTTGGCACTTACTTGACTCATAGACCTATATCAATGCGACTTTGTTATGTTCCGCGATGCGCGTGCAGACCAGTAGAGGCGTGGCTTCTGGTAGATTGCAGAGGCAGGGGGAGGAAGTGGAGCTGTTGAGGGAGGGACATCGAGACGTTTCTCAGAAAATCCGGATAGCAGCTTAGAGGGCTTGCCCAAACGTTTAGACCTGATCTTGTTATTTACAGAAGCAGACATTTCTTACAAGCCTTTAAAGTGTGAATAATCACAGTACTATGATCAGAATCACTGATTCAGATAACTGCCAATAGTCTGCGCTATTGTTATTAATATCATTGGACCAGAACACACGTCTTAAGATCCATTTTTTTTTTACCATCAGTCCTATTCCACACAACTTAATATAAGACTTGTGATATCAACATTTAAATTCATTTTTTTTTTACAAATCACACGACATGAAATACATGTGTTTTGGCCATATTTTAATTTTCTGCCTAAGGAACAACAATTATAATCCACTAAGTTTTTCTTAATCAAAGTTCTCTGTGCTGCCGTGATAAGGTCTTAAGAACATGGTAGATATAATCTGTGTGAAGCCCTCTGTCTTCCCCTGGAGCAGATTAATTATGATCTTTGTAAGTCATAAGCACATCTTTTTAATTATTGATGGCTAACCCCTTTGCAAAGGAAGGATAAAATGTAATTTGGTGATTTACAGTGGCAGTCCTATCAGCCTTATGAGCTTGGCTTCTTTATAGACGCTGAGAAGCGAAGACGACACTTGCATAGAATATTTCATTGGCTAAATGAGATGGTCTTTCATGCTCGTGTTAAAGTTTTAAATTAAGTTAATCATTGGTTTTAAGGTGAGCAGGTTGGTGCGTGAAATATGTGTGTTTGTGTGAGTTTGGGGGGGAAGGACCAAGGGGTTTGACATGACAGCCCTGCTTGAATCGAGTGTGGCACTTTCATATGAGTGAAAATAATGGAAACCCATATGTCTTTGAGCATGTCAGGGCTTTGCAGAGAACCCAAATGGAAAGTGACTGCTGAGGAGGAAGACGGGAAGGCTGAAATAGGAATCGGGCGACCGCGAAGCTGACCCTGTGGGTGACCTGCAGTCAGGCAGAGGCCCGGCTTGCTGTCATGCAACATCAAGCAGCTAAAAACTCCATCCCCTCATTTTCTCTCTTGTTTTTTTTTTTTTACTGTGGATTGGGCAGGTTAGATAGAATATCTGACAGAGAGTTAAGGCCATAGATGTTGTCGTGTCTGAAAATGTTAGCTGCATGCTCATCCTATCTGGAGGTTGCAAAGCATTTCACTATATACAACACCCAGCAAACGCTGGAATCCATTTTTTATAGTGCCTTTCGCTAACTAAATGGGCCAATAATATCACGTGAACACTTGGGATGCAATGATTATATTTTTTTGAGTTACAATTATTGTGAGGCAAAATATTGCCATTTTACGATTATTCGCGATTATCGACACAAAGAAAACAAACAGAGATATATGGAATTTTTTGTCTTTTCAAAAATGCTTTATTGACATTAGAACTTGGAACAAAACTTTTGGAACAAAATTTTAAAAAAAAATAAAGTTTTAAATGTATTAAATAATCAATAAATAACAAACAAAAACTAAATAAATTCCACCATAAAATACTCAAACACAAATTGGTGATTTAACATGTAAAAAGGAGAACAATTATTGTATTATTATTAAGCAAAAGTAATAATAATACTGTTTACTGTAAAATGTAATTTGTTATTAAAACTAAACTCTCCATTATCCATATTATGGTTAACAACACTTTCTAGACACTTTAATCAGTGGATTTATACTTTTTGTACCTGTATGTGGACAAACAGGGAGGGATGAACGTCTTGAAGATGTTATATCATATTAGACGTATTGGTGCCTTTAGCAGCAACTTTTCGTCAACATGTTTTGCATATTGGATACCCGTCGGCTCTTTCTGCAACCTGGTCGTCTGTAGGATATCCAACATAGTCTCACACTGCCAACTTTATTTGTTTTCTGGGTGGATGTGACTCCGGCAGTGCTGCTCCTTGTTCTGCCATCCTTCAGAGGTGAGTGAATTTCACTCTCTCCGCTGACCTCCACGCAGTGCTACGCTCTGACCATAGACTGGAGTCCCACGACACCAGACATATCTGCGGTTCTAAAACCCCCACGGTTAACCTACCGCGGTCCAAAATATTTGCGATTATTGAAAAACTGGTTAATCTTTACATTCGTAGTGAACACAAACAACCAATCAGCAGCACACACAATAACACGTCACAGAGCATCCGTCTCTCGCTCTCTGAGTGACAGCTGTCAAAATCTGCCGTGTTTCAGCAACAACAGCAGCACAAGATCACCGCTCATTTTGTCACAAAGGTCACTAAACTTTCAGGACACAAAAACCCACAAATGCAAAACAATTACAAACTTTTACACCCATAATATAAGGCCACGACTCATCTAATGAATCAGCAGCAGAGCATAAAATACGTGCTTACCTTTTATTTGTCAAAATAGTCAAAAAAAAAAAAAAAAACAGCCATGGAGAACTTTGTATCCTCTGAGCTTTTTAACATATTTAACAGCCGAGGCCTGCCTTGTCTTTCATAAGCCAGGAGTCATCCTCATGTCCACTGGATAGGTGCAGGACAGATAATGCTAGTCGCTAAGCTAACTGCTACTGTATTGCTGCTGCTGCTCTACTCTGCGATTTCCACAGACACAACTTTTACCTCAGGCTTAGCTTCACTTATTGGCTTAAAAAAAAACTTTTTTTAGCCATTTTCTACTGTCTTCAGCGCTGACAGACAAACTGTTTTTGCGCAAAATCACCCTCGTAGCGTGGGGGCGTGGCTTGACTTTCCTCTCTCTTCCTCACATTCACACTGTCTACATTCAATTTTGTGTTTACAATGAAATTTCCAGGAATTTGCAACTAAAAAAAAAGACACAGCAAATACTGTATAATACTAGTATAATACTTACTATAAATTTTGATTAAACACCTATAAGTGAAAAAGGGGTTCGAATTTGTATTTATTTTTTTAATGAGGTGCTGTATTCAATCAAATAAGTGCCAGTCAAAATCTGGGAGGGGCCGGATCCTGCTCCGGTGTTATGTACTGAGAGCGCATCGTACTGAGATTGTATATGCACCGAAAAATGACTTTTTGACAAAAAAATAATAATTCATTTTTGTTTATCTTTGTTTTCAAAGTGAACGGACACATTTGTTTATTGGATTATGTTAGGGTTAGGGTAACAATCTAAGTACGGAGGTAAACTCCGGCAAGATCCGGCCCAAATGAAGCTCTGACCATAAGCTCATAACTATTGTTGGTGAGAGTGGTGTCTGCTCACCAGTAACAACTCCATGTCTCCATCCATCCATCCATTCATTCATCCATCCATCCATCCTCTTATACAAAAAGGTTGCAGGCTAATAAATCACCATCCCATGATTCCTGTAAATTACAGTGACCATATTTTGTTTTCCAAAAAAGAGGACACAACTCAAAGTGCTCATCCATAAGGTTTAAAAATGCATGTGTCTCTTCATAACAAAGACTTAAAAAATGCATTGTAACAACATGTCCCTAAAAAACTCATATATACCTTGTTAAAATCTCTCAATCAATAAAACAATGAGAAACATTTCCTCCTAGACATTAAAACTATGATAAAAAAAAAAAATTAAAAAAAACCCTCAAAAGTTACTTTAACTTTCTCTAGGCTAAGTTTCCTTCTTTGTTTGCAAATCCCTAATCTCCATCCATGGAAGTTTTTTTATCATCCAGGAGAATCTTCCTTATCAATTCAATTCACCAGTATTTGGTGTTTTTTAATCTCTCTCTCTCTGACTTTGGTCATCTTTCTCTTTTTCTCGTGTGCGACATTTTCATCCAATAAAAGCGGCATCTTTAATGATTGCGTCACGTGTAAAACTTGAAGAGCAACTCTCTTTCACAAACTGGTGGAATTTCTCAAATAGAGCAGATATTAACGGAGTTTTGGTCTTTTAAATTAACGTGTTCCTTGAGGTACGTTCAGGGTCCCTGGAAAACCCATACAAATTAATTCATTTATAAATTATTTCCGGACGGTCCGGACGAGATGTGAAAAGAGGACATGTTCAGCTATAACCGGTCGTATGGTCACCCTACTGTACATTGGTCTAAAACTACCTTTACCGTCTCGTGGCGGAAGCGCGACAATAGGCTACATGTAGGGTTGCTAACTACAACAAAGTTATCTACCTGTCCCTTTATGATAAGGAACACACTTTGTCCTGTATTTCTGTGATAGTCAAAATGTATTGTTATGACGGGAATGACAATATAATGTAATAATAATAATTGCACTCACATGCGTGTAAAGGACAACTTTGAAGCAGCTTTTTTATATAGTGATGGCACCAAATGCAGAGAAGAGAAACACAAAAAAAAGAGCAGCAGATTTTGATAAAAAAAATAAATAAAAAAATTTAGAGCTTTTAAACTTATGGAGGATAGCTAATTACTAAACTGTATATTTCTATTGCAACAATGGTTTTCAACATTTGGGCCTAAAATGTTAGGAAATTAGACATTTGGACCTGTTTGTTGTTAGAAAAGAATGAAAAACACTTGCTCTTAGTTTAGAAGATAAGTTTGAAAAACAGATTTGATTTTAAATACATTTTTTTTTTTTTTTTAATTAATGTTGTCTAATGTATCAACTTATTGTTACTGTTGTCCTGGTTTGTTTTTTCTATCATGTATGTTTGTCATGTTAATGTATTTTAATATATTTTATTTGCTTTTTTAACATCATGGCCAGGGGACTACAGATGAAAAATAGCCTCCTTGGCTAATTCTGTTTTTTTTTTTTACTCACGTTTAATCATGTTTTATTAAATTGCACTGTCCCCTATTGAAATAAACTAAACTGAACTTACTGTATATACATCTTATGTTTTTTTTTTTTTTTTTTTTTGCTTTTATGTTTAAATTATCTGGAATAACTGCCTTTTGTTTTTAGTTTATTTTTTAGTTAGTTTTGTTTGTTTTGTTTTGCTATTTATTCAGGAAAATGGGTTTGTGTTCACTTTTCTTTCTTTTCTGTTGCCCTTCAGATTGGTTTTATTTATTGAATCACTGAATTTTAAGCTGTATTTAAGTGAAAGTCACATATACATATGGCTAACATTAACCATCCAATGTTTTAACATGTATGAACATTAGTTTTCACTTTTTGATCAATATTTGTTTTCAGCTTGTGGGGAAACACTTGAATGGCCACAATTTGAAAAACCTGAAACATGCACAAGGAAAACATGCAGAGCAGACACAGTTTATAAAATGTACATCTTCAAACTATGAAAAAGGTGTCTTGTGTCCATGGTTTTTATTCTTTTTTTGTTTTGTTTTTTTTTTTGTTTTTTTAACTTTGTCTGCACAACACTACAGCAAAGCATTTTTTTTTAAAGTAAATTAAATTTTTATTCTGAATTCAATGAGAATTGAAGCCGTAATTTATTTGTTTTTTATTTTTTTTTTTCGAACTCTTTCCTTGCACTGCTGTATTCAAAACTATTATTCATACATTTATCTGCTTTTACGTGTATTTTATTGCAATGAAACTAAGATCATGTTCACTCTACTTCGAGCATTAGCTACTCAAACATTGTTTTTTTTTCAATTTTACAGCTGTTAACTTGTAAAGTGTCAAAAGCGATCAGGTTTGCTATAACCAGAGAATTCTAGCTTTATTGGATGTTAAATAAACACTTCTTCACTGAATCATTCCTATTCTTTTTGTTACATTTTTGGTATAGAGTTTTTGTCCTACTGAAAAATGTAAGGAGTTATTTATCGTTGTTATTACCATTTAATCTGACTGTGTAACCGGATTAAATGGGCATGTAATGTGAAGGCTGGAGTATGGAGCTCTGTACACAGACATGCTGTTACATCTCTGTTTTATCCTTCAGTCTTGTTTACAAAACCACCACAAATATAATTAGAAACCTCCGGCTTGAGATAAGAGGCAGTGGTGTAGGGGTGATTTAAAGCATTGTAGGAGTTTTGGGCGTTTGTGGCTCTGGGCAACATGCTCGAGTAAGTATGAGGCACGGACAACCTGGAACCACTTTACAACAGAGAGGATGTCCTTTTTTCTTTCCTATCGCCAGTTTCCTTCCACTGTACTCTTACAAACATTAAAACAACAACACACTCCTCCTCCTCCTCCTCCCACTCCACACAAGGATTCCTCAACCTGCGTTCACATGACTAAGCCATTATCCCACACCCATCGCCCTCCGAGGCACCACCCACCCTAATCAAAGATACAGACATGAAAAAGGGTTTATTAATAAAAGTCTCCCTTCGGGAGGATGGGAAACTAAATGATTGTTCAAATGTGCCCAATTTGAGGCGGATCTGCTGGCAGGCCGGGCATCTGGACAGGGCGGGGCGTGCAGGAAGCTCCTACATCTGGAAGCTGTTTACTCGGCAGAAATTAAGAGACGCACCACGCACAGATATACCACCCGCAGTCACTAACTGTTAGTGTGTGTCTGCGTAAGCAACACATGTTATTTCCCGGCCCATTTTCGCTCTTCTTTATGCTTTTAACCGAACTTTAAGATTCTGGCGTTCCAATACCGTCTCGTGGCGGAAGTACTCCCCAGTGTCCAAACAATACTGTAGCTTCTGCTTGTTTTAATGAATGTGGGGTGAAACAGATGCAGCTTTGATGCTTCATAAAAATCCATTTGCTCACAAGCTGTTACGCTTCTGCAAGAGTGAAGGTAATCGGAAAAAACACGTTCCAGAAGATGTGGAATCTCAGCCTTTACTGCACAGCCGTGTTTGGCTTCTGTTTTTTTTTTTTTTTTTTTTTTCTTTTTCTCGCGCCCATACAACTTTTCTGCTGCTCAGAGGCTTTTCTCTGGTTGCTGTGGTGATGGAGGAATGTCACATTTAGTCTGTGATTATCTCTATGAAGTCTGCATTCGGTTTCCTCCAACTTGAGTAATTGCATTTTTCGTCTTCCTTCCTCTCCTTTTTTTTTTTCCTCCTTCTTTTTTAATCAAACTCACAAAAAATAAGCGGGCAGGCGCTGACAGAAAGTCAATGCGCCTCGGACAGCCGTTTGGTCTGAGAAGAAGGCCCAAAGCTGACGCCTTTTATGCTGGGGATGACGAGGCCAAGTGGGCCCCATCACACAGCTCGCCAGGTTAAACAAAAAGCCTCTGAGAGACGGGTTTCAGAAGGCTGGAGTGAAATCCGGTGCAGCGACACAGACAGCCACAACTGTGCAATTCTGCTGGTCTGACAAAAGACTGATGCTATCTAATAAAGAGAACTGCATCCATCTCAAGCACACAAACACCACAGACAGCACAGAGAGGCAGACTGGGTGTGTGTGACGACAGGAAGGAGTGACAATTGTTGACTTTCAGGAGCCATGAATAGTCGTTGTACTCTGTCAATAGGAAATAAAGAAAATAAATGAAAAATAGGGGAGACTAGCGTGAACGACGCGTACATTCATGAGGTCACTCTGCGGTGTTCAGCTCAGGTTCTACAGACTTTAAATAAACTATTATTGAGCTCACTGTGGTTTGGCCAAAAGTTCAACACTTCAAACATAAAACCAAGATTTGACACAAAACTTTTTTTGTTTAGGAGTTTACCATGTACTGTATTTTCACTAGCATTTACAGTATTTATTTGCTGTCGGCGCAACCTAAACACAGGTGGGTTAAAACAATCCAGTTTGGGTTATTTTATTAACATAGCACCAGCCCAACAGTAGTTAATTTGATCCAGAAAGATGGGTCGGTCCATTGCAATCCTGCAGATGAGTTAAATATTTGACCCAAATGCTGGGTCAAATTAACAGAAATTATGGGTATTTATATATACTGTATGACAAATATATATGTCAAAATTCCGACTCAAATTTTGACTAATTTATCTAACAACAATAACTAAAGATAAGCCTTAGACCAGGGTAACTATATCACAGCAAGGGCCACAAATGTCTGTTTGTGTCTGATCTGAGGGCCACATGAGGCCAGCATTTAGAATAAAAACCAAACAGAGCATTACAGTAATAAAGGGGTAAAAAAGGTTTTGTCTTTTTGGGTCATTTGTTATTATGTTTTTTGTTTATTTTTTGTGTTCTTATTGCAATTGTGTGTTTTTTTCTGTCATTTTTCTGCATTTTTGGGGTCGCTTTTTGTATTTTTGTTGTTTTCTGTATTTTTCTGTCATTTTGTGTAATATTGTTGACAGTTTTTGTGTCTTTGGAGCTATTTTGTAATTACCACCGCCAAGAGCGAAGCGGAGAGTGGTAAGGTTATGTTTTACCTTGTGTGTGTGTGTGTGTGTGTGTGTGTGTTTGTTAGCAAGATAACATGAAAAGTTATGAATGGAATTAGATGAGATTTTCAGGAAAATTGATAAATGGGACAAGGAACAGGTGATTACATTTTGGTAATGTTCTGGCTACCAAAAAAAAAAACTATATATGTATATATAGGTTCAACAGCTCAATGTTGACAGGTAGTCATGGTAATCCTGAGTTTACCATGTAACCGGAGCGTGTTTTCTGAGTTTGAGCTGCTTGGCGGAGGTCTACGCTCTGAGTGCTTTTCAGTTTATTTATGTTTTTGTGTGTTTTTGTAGTCATTATGTTTGTTTAAGTGGCTGCTGTGTCTTTGTTGTCATTTTGTGAGTTTTTGGATTTCTTTCTGTGTGTTTTGTGTACTTCATGCATTTCATAATCAATTTGTGTGTTTTGAGAGTTATTTTGTGTATTATGTTTGGCTTTATATTTATTATATTTGCTTTGAGGGCTGCAAAAAATTTGACTGAGGGCCACATGTGGCCCCCGGGTTGCGAGGTGCCCATTTCTGCCTTACGCCATGGAAGGTTCCATTACATTTTGGATGGCATCCGGATCAATATACTGATTTGGGATTCATTTTAAAATCTAATCTTTGATGAAATTCAAAAATTCATGTCTTGATTTGCAATTGACGGATCTTTGTGAAAATTGACTTAGCTATGTTACAGTGGTTCTTCAATTACTTCACTGAGTTTCATCTGGATCGGATCTGGATTGCGCATTTTATTGTGATTTTCCCAAAAATGTAGGGTGCTCATACATTTGGACCTACTGTGTCATTATTAATGAAAATATACCTTTTTTCCGAGCCTTTAAAGTGTGAATGATGGTGGAAATTCAGGGTATGACAAAAAAATAAAAACATCTGGTGTCTAGCTGCACGGTGAGACAAAAATGACGTGCATATGTTTGCATGGCAATCGGATTCTAAAGCGATAGAAGAGCCCAAGAAGAGAATGAGACGTGACTGCTGTTAAAATGGAACACTCCGTAAGAGCGCACGTTCATGGCAACGCGCGGCTCACTAACGCGTCCGCACATCACCGCTAACATATGCATGACAGGAGGCCGTGTGTAGAGATGTTTGCTAATTTCCCTCCATTTTTTAAATTCCATTTTATTTGTACTCATTGATTTTGTGTAGAGATGGGAATAGCCGGCCATCAGGGCTCCAGGAATAAAATGCTGGCACTGACCTGTGCATAGATAATTCACCATGAAAGACAATCAATAAATAACAAACACTCCCTAATCAGCCAAGGAGGTGACAGAATGACATTCCATTATCCCCATCTGGCCCAGTATAGTCAGAGCGGGGAAGTCTCAGCGGGCCAGGTTTACCCCAACTCATACGGTACTCACTTACCAATGTCTCTCCACTTCCTGTCATGTCAACAAACAACACACGTGCACAAACAGAGAAATAATTGCAATATATAAACACAAACTCCAAAATGGAAAACAAATTACCTGTGAATATTTTGCCTCTGTATTAATGTGACAGTTTTATGGGATTTTATCTCATTAAGTTTGAAATAATGGGCATCATCGGGCAAGGTTTGCATGAACATTATGATGGAAATAGAAAATAAATATTATACAGTACTATAATATAACTAAAATAGGGCGGATAATACATTTGAATTAATTTAGAGTAGTTTTAAAGATTTTTTCAAAACATCAGTCATTGCCAGACAGTTACACCACGTGATATTTTGAAACTTTGAAAAACAGAATAAATAACAGAAGTTATTTAGTAAGTAACGCTAAAAAAGTGTCAACATACAGACAGAATATTTCGGTGTCACGTCATTGACCCGGCCTAATCCATTTAAATATTGCTTTTTTTTGTGTAAATAGACTTGATTTATATAGCGCTTGTTTGAACACTGAAGTAATCCTACAGTACTTTACAATGTCAGCTCACTCGCCTAATTACACTCAAAATAACACACACACACACACACACACACACACACCAATGGGACAGAACTGCCACACAAGACGCCACTCGACCAATGTGTATTTTGTAGATATACTTAGAGATGAATGAACGTCCAACTAAAAGATTGGCTTCATTGTCATTTGAAGGGTGTATATTATGCTCAATAAATTGTAAAAAAAAAACTGGCAATGGATAGAAATTTGGTTTTTCTCCAGTATGGCTAAAATTCTACCAACTGCCAATTGATGATGTCAAAATGCAATTTTTTTTGTTCTCAGTGAAAAATAACTTTTTGCCCTTTTTGCTCTACATTTATCTGTATTATTTTACAGTTTCTTTTCAGATTCAATTGCATCCTCTCTCCTGGTATCCTGTAGCACAGGTTTCTCAAATGGGGGTACGTGTGGTCCTAGGGGTGCGTTGTGGCACTACAGGGGGTACTAGAGAGAGAGAGAGAGAGAGAGAGAGAGAGAGAGAGAGAGAGAGAGAGAGAGAAAACATTTGACAAAAAAAAAGTGTCTTAGTCCAACCCCAGGCGTGAGATGACAGGAAATGATAAAAATTATGGGGAAAAAAAATCTATGTTTTAATTATTATTCTTTTTTTAATTAAAACAACATACACTTTTATACAACTGTATTTCTAAACGTCCACTTTGTAAAATATAAATCTAGTTAAACTAAAAGAGCTATATATATATATATATATCTGAGCTCAAACATGATCAAAAACTAATTCTAAAAAAAAATGTTTTTGGGAAATTCTTGATATCAAAAAGGGGTCACGATCCAAAAAAGGTTGGGAACCACTGCACTAAATACGGTTTCTTTCCACTCATTTACTAAATGAGATTCTTTAAAATGTGTGTTATCACTTGTTTATTCCATCATTATGCACTACAGTTGTTAGCAAATAGTTTTCTTAGCAAAATGTTGTAGTCGGACAAAAGGGGGTACTTTGATTCAGAAATAAAAGAAAGGGGGTACTTGGGAATCACAGCTTGTAGCGTATGTACATGTACTTGGTGTATGCAAAGTTGAGTTACTTTAAACAAAAAGACAACAAAACTAGACAAAAGTTCAACATGATCACTGGTAGCGGTTTAGTGTGTGCAGTCAGTGAGGCCTCGTTATGCTGACATAGGAGAGTGAGAATATAAAGGCTGTAAAGCCCTCCATGTCTAAGAGGTTTACAGTGCACCCCTACTGGGAGGTAACAATACAGCCAGTGAATGTTTTCTCATATTATCACAAATGTGTGAGCGCTGGCCAGTTGACAGCAGTGGTAATCTGTCATTGGCCAGAATTATTCCTATTGAAAACATGATGAAAAGGGAACAAATGAACAATTACCAATCTGGCTTTTTGTAAAGGGACAACTTTAGCAAAATAAACAAAGCCTCTTAACAAAACCTCACCATGGGGTGGGAAAAGACTAAAAAGACAACACACACAGGTATATTGTGTGTCATCGCTTGTGATTTGACAGATTATGTCTGCTTTGTGGGTGTTTGAGTGTGTGTGTGTGTGTGTGTGTGTGTGTGTGTGTGTGTGTGTGTGTGTGTGTGTGTGTGTGTGTGTGTGTGTGTGTGTGTGTGTGTGTGTGTGTGTGTGTGTGTGTGTGTGTGTGTGCGCGCGCGCGCGCGCGCGCGCGCGTGGGCTCCCAGCGGTTGTTCCTGTTTCAAATAGCAACCTCATCATTCATGCTTCTCATGAACAGCAGCTACTTTTCATAAAGTACCAAGTGCTCTGAAAATGGAACCTGTATCATGTTGCGTATCCTCGTGCCAAACCATTAGCCAGGGTTTCTTTATTTAAATATATCTTTAAAGATAGGATGGAAATGGCAAGCTGTGAGTCATGTCTCCGTCTCACGCTTCATTTTAGAAATTAAACATACCTAATTAATCTAATGGAGCTAATGTGGCGATACTTCCTGCCTGGAATCCTCTGCCTGGATCCTTGTGTAACCTGAGAGGCTAATCACAAAAGGTGCTGCAGGGCGAGGAGCTACAAACTACCGCAGGCCCTGTGGATGTACAATGTTTCCTACTGACATCATAGCTACGGCTCCATGAGCTGCCTCAGGCTGCCCAGGCATGGAAACTCACTATTTGGTATCAGTGAATAAGTAACACTCTGATTGTATGTTTGAAATCTGAAATGAATGGGCACACCACAATATAAATGCTCATATACTGTACATACAGTGTAAAATGATAAAGGTAAGTGCTAGTTTTAAAGTTACAAGGGCCATTTTTTTTTGTTATTAAAATATTTTTCACTATCATGATGTCGATGTTTTAAATTGTAAATGGTTACTGTATGGTGGGGTGTCCAATAAGTTGATCGCAATTAGAGTTGTCCCGATTCAATATTGATATTGGATATCGGTCCGCTATCAGCCAGATAACGGACTGAATCGAAAACCTTCGATATAGTCACTCCAATAAGTTTTTGTTGTTTTTGTCCCCGCCCTCAGTTGTTCCCACCGTATACTGACAGTAAAAAATAACTGGAGCGAACTTGAATTGTTTGCATGTGAACAATATCCTATCTTTATTATTGCTTGCTAATACTCGGCTAATGATAGAAGATCATTTGAAAAGTAGGTTGCAGGTTGAAAAATTGTGAGCAACCTTGCTGCATAGTGTTACAGTGTATATAACACTATGCATACATATATATATATATATATATTTTTTTTTTTTTTTTTTTTTTTAAATCAAAACAGTTTTTCATAACCCAAGACCAGAATAAATGCATGATGATAAGGTAAGAAGAAATATCTGTGTGGTAAAGGTGTACTATTATGACCAAAAATTATTTAATTCAATTTGTTTTTCTTTGAGCTTGTTTTGCATTGTCGTTCTAACCATTTTTTCTTTCATTATTGAAACATTAGTAAATACAATTAGATATACATTTTGCAGCAGTAGCAGCAGACTCCATGAAACCAAGAGTTATCATGCATTGTGTGTATTTCTTAAAGAACACAACAACATCCACATCCAAGTAACCAAGTTGTGTAGCTGCTGGTGTGACTGTTGTCCTTCACTGCTGAAATCCTCTCCTGGCACGTTGTTAAGTGTCATTATGGGGCAGATTTCTTTGAAGAGTTTAGGTTTAATCATTCAAATGGCTCAAAGATCTCCGAGTTTTCTTTTAATCTTTGCTCAGTTCCACCATCTTTCACTTCTCCTCCACTGCATGTCACACGTTCTCTCAAATGCACTCAGGGCCAAAATGAGTTTCAGTCATGGATCATGGCAAGTAATGAAATAATCCCAAAATGATACTGTGAAATTGCTGGACGAGAGGAGCTGCTGTTTGTCAGGCGGCTCATTCTATTTCACCTCCTTCTATCGCTGATCTGATGAAGTCACACACTATCAGGGAGAAAGGCCACTGCTGTATACATATGTTTGAAATGTGGCGGCTGGTGACAGGGGGTGAAATCAGCCCCCACAGTTATCGGATGTTCCAGTTTGTGCCCCCATAAAATGGACATGGGGACACGCAATCCCATGGATGGTGGATGGTTAAAGGTGGGGAGTAGAAAGAGCAAACAAGAAGGCGACGGCCACTCACTGACTTAACCTCTGTCATCCCAATGCTCCGGTGTCAGCGCCAAGAATCAAATCAAGATGAATGGGGCCTATCCCGTTCACTGCAGGCTCGCCTCATTGGGCCCAATTTCATCAGCGCCAGTAACTGTTCATATAGAAAGATTAATAGAGCGTCTGAGCATGCGGCTGTGCAGGGAGAAAACACAGACGAATACTAATAGGTTCCTGGTGGACGGCAGAGGGGGAGTCATTAGGGTGTTACACCGCAGGAAGAATAGGTAGGAGCACTTCAGAGAGGGTGTCCACTTTGATGCCTAATTGATAAGGTTCTACTGTGACATGTTCATTTGGGAGACTTTATTGTTTTCATACATTCAGTTAGTGAGTGAGTGTGTGTGTGCAGCTTTCACTGTGCAGTTCTTCTTTTGTGGTTTTTTTATGTTGCTTGGAAAAGGTGAATATACAAAGTGTCATTTTGTAAAGACATTTGAACCCTAATGTATAGCCAGGGCTCGACACAAACTTTTCCAGTGGTGGCACTGGTGCAACTGACTTTCTCAGTTGGCCGCACCAGCACAGAATTATGTCGCTCTTTCACATCCCTTGGCATGTTCTTCAGTTTGGTCAGAGTTTCGAGCCCTGCTAGCGTTGTCGTATTCAAGACCTGTCTTGGTCTTGTTCGACTCAAGAATATTTTTACTCGGTCTTGTCTCTCTCAAACTGGCCGGACTCAGGATTTTCTGCTAAACCACCACTGATCTGCTAGTCTTCATCTTCCTTGATGTGATAATAACGTGAATCACATGCAGACAAGTAAAAAAAATAAATAATGATAATAATGTGAATCACTTGGAACTGTTCCCAATTGATTCATGTTTTAATTTGAATGAAAACTTTTAGCGTTAGCTCACTGATTGTTCTGCCTCTTGGAAATCTTTTCCAGTGCCTTAAGTTTAGGCCTCATTCACCTCACAAATATGAAGCATCATATTTTCAGATATTTAAAATAATTCTGGAGCTATCCGGTGTTAATAAAATACGTACAATGATTATTTTTGCAATAATTTAGTTGAACAAATATGTCATGGTTTAAAATTGTTGCATGTTGCGCTTTGAAAGAGGTGCAGAAACCTTGTTTTGTCTGTCAAATGTATTTAAAAAGAAAACTAAAATGAAAGATAGAATTATTGACAGTGTAATCTTGAGAACAACACTACTATTGTCACTTGTTAGCATCTCACCATACAACAGGGTTGTATGTACTAAGATTATTTATTTGATGTCTAAAATCTAAAAGAGGATCAAATGTTTTAAAGACAGTAACACATGTGTGGTGATTAGACCAGCGTTGCCCCCTACAGCTATCATCTTTCCACAGCCATGTCAACAAGCTCATGTTTATGCTGCAACAATAACCATACTATGGCTCAGGATGTAAGCTTATTAAATGCATAAGCTGGTTTGTGTGCTATTGTATCCTAGCATTTCACTGTGTGTTCTGTGTCCCCATTTACACCTTTTCCTTTTTTTTTGTTTTCTTTTTTTATTGCAGTTAGCTCTACACTGACCTAGCTGGCCAATACAAGGTCTGTAAATACAATTGTAGCCTTGTTAAATGACTCCACTTTTCCATTATAAAGTAAAGTTTGTGTTTTGTTGCCCTACGTAATAAGATTAAAAGAAAGTGGAGGTGTTCTAAAATCTTATTTCCCACTCACATTCCTCACTTCCTGCAGACACCCGATATGGGTCACTTGTGTTCAACATGTATGGAAATTGATTGTGGGATCAACCCGAGATGATGATTACTCTATTCTGTCACTGCGGTATCACTCATATTATAGGATAGCAGAGGTTGCCTCCATTTCCATGATCAAAAAAGCCATATATTATGGTATATCTGTGCAAAGGAAAGACATCTTTTAGGTCTTTCACTGAGATTGCTGGTTTGTCATTCAGAACCAAACTAAGCAGCAGGTTTAGGAGCTTCTTTACAAATATTGAAATAAGTATTTAACATTAAAAAAAAAGCCTTTAATTCATCTTCAATTCATGTGAATAAGAGGGTAAATACAATACTTTTGGGAACCAAGTGGGTGAGCAGCAGATGGGAAACTGTCGTTCGTGTTCTCTTGTAATGTAACCAGAGATTATTGAATATAGAATTTAAAATGTTAAATAGGGGTTGTGAATACCTCGAGCAGTATATGAAGGTTTGTTTGAAAATTGCATCCTTAGAAAATGTATTCCTTGCATTTTCCAGTCACATGATGGTGAATGATGGAAACACACTCTACAAGTCCCCAGTCTAATACTGGGCTAACACACTTTGATACACAAACACACGTACTGTATTTACTCTTGGTGCTCATTCAGAAACTTCAAAAAAACTTCATTAATAAACTACAATATAAAATACAGGAGCATATTTGTTGGAATTTGTTGAAAAAACAAATACGTTTCCTCTGAACGTATTCACGAAATGATTCACTTTTAACTGTACAGTATTTAAGCAGTGGGAGGTTTTTCCATATTGACGTGCTTTTTTTTTTTTGGTTTCTTTTTAAACATATTTACTCATTGTAAAATGTTTCATACTTTACCTTAAGGAGGACTGGTGATGCTCACAACTATAGGCATTATATGCATAATAATCCATTTATTTTTATTTTATTTATTTATTTATTTTTTGGATGGGAAAACATGCATATTTTGGTCGCAAAATTATTGCACTACATGTGGAGCTTGTCCATGGAGCCTGGACAAAAAAAGTTGGTAACTGATTTATTTGCATTACCTGTTTCTCATATAATGATTTTAAGTTTAACAAAATGTGTTTTCCTACACAATGGAAGACAGCTAAGATTATTCCTCTAATTAAAAACAACAAGGACTCCTTATCAGGAAAAATGGACTAAATTCAAATGAATAATATACATATAAAGACATATAAATAGACACATGGACATATAAATCGGGTCACTCTACCACAACAGCACTCACTCAGATCACAGATGACTGGCTACAGGAAATTAATAACAAAAAATTAGTTGGTACTATATTTTTAGATTGAAGTGCAGCCTTTGAGGTTTTAGATCATAACATTTTGTTAAATAAAATGAGCTGTTATGAATTTGAATCATTTGCCTTAAAATAGACTGAAAATGATCTTAGTGATGGAGAATATAAAGTTTTTGTCAACGGTAGCTATTCTGAGGTTGAGGGAATGAGTTGTGGAGTACTCCAGGGCAGTTGTCTTGGACCCTTTTTGTTTTCTATTTTTACTAATGATTTTCCATTGGTACTAAAACATGCAACCATGGCTATATATGCAGATGATACTACATTATATGAATCTGCATCTACATCTAGAGCAGGTCAACTAAATCACATTTTAAATTCAGAATTAGTTGTTGCAAAAGCAAAGGACAGTATCCTATTGAGCCATGGTTGCATGGAATGCATTGCCTGTGTTTTTGTTGCTGGAGAAAAAACAAACAACGTTTTCAAAAGAAACTAAAGTTGTTCCTTTTCACTCAATAAACATTGGTTTCAATTATTTCATTAGAAACCATGAAAGAGGAGTGAGGAGACGGAGCGCCTCCATTTTGTTGTTATTATTATCATCATATAAGTATTTTGAATCATGACTTCAATATGAATGTAAAAATACATATGCACTTATATCTGGGACTGCAACAGATAATATTAAGAATGTAATTATGCAATAAATGAATAGTTTCTCAAAAACATAAGCAAGAAAAAAAAATTAAGAAAAAATAAATGTAGCCCTGTTGATATGTTATGTAGTTTTTTTTCACATTAAGCTTCCACGTGTGTGTGTATGTGTAAAGTAAAACATGATAAAATGCATGTAATGAATTTGATGAGACCCCAGGAAGAACAGCGACATATTTCAGAAGCTAATGGGGATCTTAATAAAATGAAATGAAATGTGGTTCCAACCTAAAATGACAAATGCAGATATGGTGGAGGAAAAAGTATGCACATTTTATGCACATTTCATGAACTCTAGTCTATTGTTAATGTTTGAAATGTAAAACTTTATGATAGACCTATTGTATGCCTTTTCATTTTAAATAATTACAGCCATCTGTCAGTTTTTGGCTTTATGTGGGGTTGTTTTGTGGCAAGGCATCAGGTGTAGTCAAGAATACAGATTTAAAGTCAAGGCTTTAAAACCAAAATCATGATTTCTATTGATGTAACTGAAGCATTATTCATTCTCTTCTATTGTTCTGTAGTCCAGTTCTGGCACATCCTCATTATTGTTCTAGAACTTCTAATGGAGGTTTTCATCAGAAATTATTTCTATTGCTGTATCCAGTGGAAGATGTTACTAACAAACCTGTTGGTGGTCATAATAATATGGTTGATTTCCCTCCTATTTAATACACATTAACACATTTCAACATTAAATACCGATCGTAACCCTCCCTCAGCCCCAGGCCAACACCCCTCCTGTCCTGAGGGTTGCATTAATGAATTCAATAAATGAATTGCCACACCAACCCATCCATTACACCCATTGGTTTCGGAACAAAACATGAATCAATCTCACTGTATGTACTAATGTAGCCCACCCAATCAATCCCAACTTCTTATGACAATTAACGCAGCTTTAGCGGCCACTCAGGAACATGCTGACCCATCAATTACTGCATCCATCACAGCGGTTGGCACTAATGGCAGCGCAGACCTCCACTCCTTTTTTTTTTTTTTTTTTTACAGCTGGGAGTTTGCAGAAGCACAGCAGCAGGCCATCCACAACACAGGGATCAATTCATATCAATTATACATGCCTTCACAAAATGTGTTAATTCTCATGAAACCCCTTCCTCATCCCACACAGACCATCGTTAATTATCCTGTTAAGCATATTAGAAATAATGTTGGTGCACTTTTGGATTTCCTCTTTCATTAACTCTTGACAAAAATCGGATTTGCTCAAACGTATTCATCTTCATCCTTTGCTCTCCCCCTCCTTGTCCTCCAGCAGCTTTTCTTCCCTGGCCTCAGGGCTTTGAACCCATGTCACCGGCAGCATGTCGGTACCAGAGTTCACCCCAGAGCAGGTCTGATTGCATAATTAGAGAAGTAATCCAACCTCTCTGTTTGGGAAAGAACAAGGCGAGCCCTGCTCACCCCTAGCACGGCCGCCCTCTCCAGAGCGTGCCTGTCTTCTGTACGCGGCTTAACAAGAGTGTGTCGTGACTATAACAAAGGTGAGCGGAAGATGGTAATTAAAAATTAAAGTGGACAAGGGGGAGGCTGGATACACCTCTTTTAACAGCAGGCAATCGGGGTGGAGGGAACGAAGGGAACACAGCCAGGCTGGTGGCAATCCAAGAGAGTGTGTTTCTCAGAGAGATACCGTACATCTGCTGACACCTCAGAGCTCAGACTGCTCTCAGCTGCTGGTGAACATGTCACTGTATACATACCAGTACTTAAATTATGTAATTTGTACATATCTGTATCAGCAGTGCCGTCAAGAGATTAAAAAAAAAATTGATTATGCTCTGCAAATATCTCTCTTTGCCCCCACCTGTAAATATGTATATACCTATATTCTTCATACTTTTTATATATATTTTTTTTCTATATATATATATATAGCCTCTTGCTGTTCATTTTATCTCCTTTATTGCGCTATTTTTTGGGTGTCTTTTGTGTAACCATTGAACTGTATATATAGATAATGTGCTATACACCAGACACTATATATAACACTGTAGTTTTTTATTTTTTTTATGCAAAATGTACAAACGTCCCATGACTGTTCACTTTACTGTACTATTTATGTCCTATGTTTATATTGTATATCTTGTTTATTTCTTTATTTCTTGCACTGTTACTTGTTGGCTTTTTTAATCTCATCGTACATGTGTACAGTGACAATAAAGGCATTCTTCTTCTTCTTCTTCTTCTTCTTCTCCTGTTTGTTGCCTTCTGTGTTTTTTTCTTGGACTTTATCTGAGCTGTAAATTTCCCCACTGCAGGATCAATAAAGCTAATCTATCTATTAAATCTATCTATCTATCTCTATTTTTTTTTTTAATCTCTCCTAAAAAATTCTGAGAAAAGCCCTCAATTTGAGGTATTCTCATTTAAATGAATTACATTATTGTGGCAGATCAAAATATTGATACTGTATGTAACGAAGTGGCTTTAGAAAGTAATGTATTGTTTTTAACAGATGCTACCACCTTTAGTTTTGACCATCAGGGAGGAATATTGCTGTCTTCCTTTGTCAATCTCCAGATAATAGAAAATACTTTTTTATATTATGCTTTTATTAAATTATATTTTTTTAATGCGTTACCTTTCCTGTAATTCGTTAATCGCAATTAACGCTTTAAAGAGACAGCCTTAAATCTCATTTAATATGTTGTACATTTGGGTTAATTTCAGATTACAATCATGTTTTATGCACCAGTAACAGCAGGGATAAATATTGGTACTTGCATTAGCAGCTGCTATAAGAAAATGGGTTGATTTACACTCAAAGAAACATTTGGGGAATCAATTGTGGTCATGTGAGCTTGGAGGAGGCAGAGTACACCCCAGATTGGTATCCAGTTCATCACATACTGTGCACACTGATACAGATAAACACACAGTCACTTTAATAAACCCAATTCCCCTAACACACAAGATATGGATGTAGCACAAAACAAACCATGAATTTAAAGTCTTTTAAATGAGCAACAGTGTAGATACACTGAACAAAACTATAAATGCAACACTTTTGTTTTTGCTCCCATTTTTCATGAGTTGAACTCAAAGATCTAAAACATTTTCTACATACACACTATTTCTCTCAAATATTGTTCACAAATGTGTCTCAATCTGTGTTAGTGAGCACTTTTCTTTTGCAGAGATAATCCATCCAACCTCACAGGTGTGGCATATCAAGATGCTGATTAGACAGCATGATTATTGCACAGGTGTGCCTTTGGCTGGCCACAATAAAAGGCCACTCTAAAAAATGTTGTTTAATCACACAGCACAATGCCACAGATGTTGCAAGTTCTGAGGGAGCGTGCAATTGGCATGCTGACTGCAGGAATGTCCACCAGAGCTGTTGCCCGTGAATTGAATGTTCATTTCTCTACCATAAGCCGTCTCTAAAGGCATTTCAGAGAATTTGGCAGTACATCCAACCGGCCTCGCAACTGCAGACCACGTGTAACCACACCAGCCCAGGACCTCCACATCCAGCATGTTCACCTCCATGATCGTCTGAGACCATCCACTCGGACAGCTGCTGCAACAATTGATTTGCATAACTAAGGATTTCTGCACAGTCAGAAACCGTCTCAGGGAAGATCATCTTCAAACTCGTTGTCCTCATCAGGGTCTCAACCTGACTGCAGTTTATTGTCGTAACCGACTTGAGATGGTAAATGCTCACATTTGATGGCATCTGGCACATGACAGCGTGTGTGGCGTTGTGTGGGTGAGTGGTTTGCTGATGTCAATGTTGTGGATAGAGTTGCCCATGGTGGCGATAGGGTTATAGTATGGGCAGGAGTATGTTATGGACAATGAACACAGGTGCATTTTATTGATAGCATTTTGAATGCACAGAGGTACCATGACAAGATCCTGAGGACCATTGTTGTGCCATTCATCCGCGACCATCACCTCATGTTGCAGCATAATACACGGCCCCATGTTGCAAGGATCTGTACACAATTCCTGGATGCTGAAAACATCCCAGTTCTTGAATGGCCAGCATACTCACAGGGCATGTCACCCATTGAGCATGTTTGGGATGCTCTGGATCTGCGTACACAACAACGTGTTCCTGGACCTGGACCAACATTCCACAGGCCACAATCAACAACCTGATCAACTCTATGCCAAAGAGATGTGTTGTACTGTGTGAGGCAAATGGTGGTCACACCTGATACTGAGGCACACCTGTGAAATAATCATGCTGTCTAAATGGCACACCTGTGAGGTGGGATGGATTATCTCTGCACAGGAGAAGTGCTCACTAACACAGATTTAGACACATTTGAGTTCAGCTCAAAAACAAAAGTGACGCATTTAAATTGTTGTTCAGTGTAGTTTACACATGGCTGAGCTGTGTCTGTGTTAAAAAATAATTAAAATAAATAGATGTATAAGAGCAAACATCTTATTATTCATTATATCTTTATGCCTTAAAAGTCTATAAAACAATGTAATTGTCTAATTTCATTTGGTTGAAATGGAACCTGATTATTAGGCAAAATTCTTTATAGTACCAGTCATGTGCAATAACAATCAGTTACAGTTGCTGTATTTTAAGTTGTTGGTTTATCTGAGGTAGCTTCTTTTTCTTCTTGATTTTTAACATGATATGTTTTCACAAGTCTTTGAATGATGCATTCATATTTTTAATATTTCTATATCTTTTATTTTTTTACATCAATCAATCATTTTTTATTTGTCTTTGCACATTTTACAGAGCAATAAAATTACGTTTTAGTTTCATCCCGTCCAAGAAACAAAAGACAATCACATATAACATGGGAGGACAGTGGGTCACCACAAGGGCGGCGCCCCGTCTTTCTTAAATGAGAAGCGAAAAACAGGAGGTAAGACAAAGGGGAAAAAGGCAGGTCCCAAACTATGCCTTTTTAGTGAGGGGCACAGTGTGGTACTAGGAAAAAAAATGTTCATTAATATCTATTGTACCTTTTCTGAATGAATGAATGATTAAATAAATACATTTATGCGGATTGAAAACAAATCTAAAATTAGCTTTCAGTAAGGTGACTGAATACAACTTTTAATGACGTAAAAAAAATCCCCAACCTCTATAAATAAATAGATAAATAATCTATTGACTTTAAATAAGTCATTCTATCAAAACCTTAATGAAAAGTGTTACTTGGACTGTCCAAATCCAATGCTGTGCCTTTTTTTCCCCAATCTATTTGTCTTTTCTCATTTCTTCTACTAAACTTGGATTAATGATAAAGTGATACTGTTAAAATAATATGAAGCTCATTCATCCACTGTCACTAAATGCTTGTTCATATGGATATTGTTGGCTTCTTTCTTTCTTATTATGAACTTTATATTGTTAAGCGGTTTGAGATGACTTTGTTGTATTCTGCGCTATATGAATAAAGTTAAATTGAATTGAATTATCTTCTAAAGTATAGTGAAGGAATGTCAGGGACCCTTGCTGCCTCCTACAGGAGCTAAAGCTCTGCCACAGCCTGTCAGGACCCACTTTAGTCTGACTGAGAAACACTTTGGCAGAAACAGCCTCAATAACTGTCACCGATAGTGTAAACTGAAGAACAAATGTACCTGTCAATTTGACCTGTCACAGCTGTCAAATATAGAAAATAGGGGGGTTATGATTGTCACTGTACACATGTACGATGAGATTAAAAAAGCCAACTCCAGTAACAATATCTACAATATAAACATAGGACATAAATAGTACAGGAAAGGATATACACATGTATGCAGTAAACACTGTATACACACTTATAACTGCCTTAAAGGCAAATACCTTTGTGTCAGCACTTAACTTTGTCCAAATTAGTCTAATCATTTATTATTCCTTTAATTTTTTCTTTTTTTTTTTTTTTTTTTTTAACATAACTACCTTTATTCAAATTACAATCGCAACACACAACAATAAAACAATTCCTAAAAATGGCGAGTTTGTTCAGTTATTTTGTCATTTGGCTGTACAAAAAGTGGAAGATAATAAACAAGTATCTTAAGTATGGTGCAACTTATGATAAATCAAAAAAAAAAAAAATGTGTGTTCGAGTCCAAAGTAAAAATACAGTATGCTTTAAAATCAGATATCACAGTTAATTTTATATTATTTATTTGGTACAACAAATCTATTTCTGAGTAATTATTACCGACTTAAATCTTAATTTTTCACAAAAGCTTCGTTTTTTGCTGATATTCAATATGCATGCAGCAATTATATAAATATGTCTCCTGAACTTCTAAACTGAGGCTTTCAAACAGAGTTAGGATGATCTGCTAACATCCACCTAGAAGGCGAGAAAGAGCATCGAAGACACCAAACTTTCTTCCACAAGCTTTCCTTTTAAACCTGTGATGGGAACAATGAGACAGAGCTGGGAAAGCTTTAACCTGGAAGTCTGTCCCACCACCAGGGAGTCCAATAAAGTGATCGCTGAAAGCAGTCCTAAATCATCCAAATGATGGAAACACTTTGCCGTTATTTGCCGCGTCCGTTCGGTCACCGGTGCAATGTTTTAAAGAATTACCTTAAGTATTTACATAGCGGTGGGTCACAGTTGGCCTATTGGATTTCATGTGCTCTAAATATAATTTGGGGTCTCCAAAGACAAGACGCTGCACAGTGTTTTTAGGAGTGATAACAACCTTTTTGCATTTACATATACATTTACTTAGTCTCTTGTCACAATGTCTCAACCTCTGCGTCCCTGTTGTGGCTGTAAATGAAGCTGTCTGAGATTCCTTCCCTGCTCTCCGTATACACTCACACGCTCTCGGTCACTTTCCTTTCATTCCACCTGATCTTCGTCCCCCTTCTCATCCTCCTTCTAAATTGCAAGCCTATATTTCTGGACCTCTGATGCAATTATGCCACCTCGATTGCCTTGACGTTGAAGTGGGATGAGGTGTAGGGCGAGGGAGGGGAGAAAAAAAAAAAAACAACAACAGCTACACACAAAGCCTGCCTTTTGTGTATAAAGAAAATAAAGGCTTGAAATTGCTTCGGACCACCACTCTGTCTCTGGTATTCTCTCCCTCGCCCTTCTCGTGGACACAAACACGCTCTCAAAGCCTGTCCAAGTCACACGCACAAACACGTTGCATGGCCAGACAGCTCGACTTCCCTGAGATTGGACGGGATAGAAGCTGACAGTTTCTATTATCAATAACAAGATAAAATACAGAGGTCTTTTATCTCTTAAAATGTAAATTTATACAAGGCTCCATGCTGTAAATATCTAACATCTCTTAAGACCACAGAACGAGACTCAATTGATTTCCCTCCCCTCCTTCTGGTTGCAACCATCTGCAAAATCTCCAAGTCTGGCATAATATCAATGATGAAATTAAAAATCTTCTATTCTCCTAAGCCATGAGGGAGATCACCTCGGTTCAAGCCATTTACTCTTTAAATTATATGATTGATTTCCTTTAAGGTTATTTGTTTATTTCAATGTTCATATCAGCTCTATCTAAATCATTTCAAGTTTATTCTATTGATTTCTCAGGGACAACAGCCTTTCCCTCTGTCTTTTCTCTAACCTTGCCTTAACCATATCAGTTTCTGTCACTGCTCATTTGCATGAAATAAGCAAAGGGAAAATGCATTGATTTCCTCCTTTACACTTTGGTGCTTCGTCCCTGTTTATTTGTGATGAATGTGCCCAAGTATTTCATGGAACTAAGTCTCAAGTATATAAAAGATCTTCTATGGGTATAGGGTATTTAAATTGCAGAAGAACCTTCAACATAATGTTTACATTACATTTGGAGCCGCTATTAAGTGATTTGTAGAGCTATTTAGATTCTAATATATACTATATTATTAGTAACTATTTGAGTAATTCTGTTGATAAAAAAAAAAAAAAAAAAAAAAAACGATTATAAAGTGAACCCACGGAAGTTCACCTCCTTTTGAATCAAATGTGATGAAAAATGAAGCTGGATTACACTAAAAAAAACTTGGTTGTAGAATTAAATTAAATAAAATCTTCATTGTTATTGTCATCAAATCCTACAAATTTAATGTATCTTTCTATCCCAAGATCGGAACGATTAAAGTTGAAGCGAATGTCTCATTGTATTGGCATCCATTTATTTATTAAGGTAATAATGTTTAAAGTATACAAGCTCTGAAATAAACAGGCCTTGTTGAAATTCAACCAATAATCATTGTATTTTTCTCCACTGAATGGACTTATGTGTTGAATTATTTCTAAGAATCAGTTTTAAAGTTAATTCAATGGTATGTTACATTTTTAATAAGCATAAAAGATACAAAAAAAAAAAAAAGGATTATGCATCACTTTCCTTTTCACAACTCTTTTACCTCCAGCTGACGGCAAGTTTTTGATCACCTTTTTTCCTTCCTTTCTTACATACAGTTTTACAATTGATCATTTTAGTAGACAAATGTAATAAATAATCATAATAATACAAAATGGAACTCACTCTGAAAAGTATTTTGACCAAAATTTGAAGAATATAAAATTAGTTCATTTCAATTTTCAATCCTCTAATTGTTAACATATAATGGGCAGTGGCGGCTTGAGCATTTTTCTCCAGGGGGGGCTACAACTCCAAAATAGACAAACAACAAAAACAGGGTTTGTGTAGCTTTGCTTCGAACAAATAAGTAAGGAAATATGCAGTTACAGAATTGCTTTCAAACTAACCACATGTATTACCACAGAACCCAAACAAGCAAGAACAAATGTAGTACTGTATATACAGTATAATAGAATGAGTGAGTGATTGTTTGTCAGGGTTATTATACTTCTTGAAATATTATTTATTTTGTTTTGTTTTTTATTTGTTTTTCAGATTTTATTTGTTTTTAAGTTTTAAAAATATAACAGGGGGTGACAAAGGAAGTAGTAAATGAACATACTATACATAATTTAAGACCTAGTTTACAAAATACAGACATATTCAAAATTTGAAATCATTAAATTTAGTTTTGTTCTTATTTTGTTCATGTTTCTTTGCCTTTTCTTCACTTGCATTTTCTTCAGAAAATGAAATATTGTAGTTGTTCTGATTATATATTATCCCTCAAGAGGATAGGTACAATTCACTGTAGGACTACATTGTATATGACATTACATTATTATGTTTTTTTTATGTGTGCAAGAGTAGGGGGTACATGGCTTCAGGTTAAATGTCTGAAAGGTTACGGGACTGTGAAAAGTTTGGGAAACACTGCTCTAACTTGTGCAAGGTCAACTAAACACAAATCAAATAGGCCTGTGTTACTCGTGACCTTGAGAAGTAGAGGTTATCCTCTTATTTATTCTTATTTTTAAATTTGGAGTCATCGAGGTAAGTTGTTTGGATGGCAGCAGAGGGCATGAGTAAGACTTCCGAAGTATTTGGAGTTGAATTTTACCCGAAACTTAAAGTCCATTCATAAAAATACAAACAGAGAAAAACAAACTATCTCGCTTGAACCCACAACCTTCATAACACAAGAATAAAGACTCTTTGACCCCAGCTCATAACACTTACGCAACTCTCTAACTGTGCTAAACATTTATCTAATTAATAATCACATTTCCACCTAAAGGGGAATCAAATGAATGTCTTCAAAAATCCTGACAGACAACATATTCCACTCAGTTGTAAAGTGATGTAATGCAAGGTGTCTTGTATTAGCTTTTATTCAATATTTTTTTTATTAACCTGTTGTCTTCTTGCCTTGCCAAGAAGCTTGACAAATAAATGATGCGTTAATAAGTTCAATACACACAAAGTGGTATCACAAGGCTAGTTGCATCGGAATTAGTTCAAAACTTCTGTGAAGTTGTGAAGTATATTTTTCTCTTTTTTGAAAACCATTTAATTCCTAAAACACAGAGCTTTACTATCAGCCGAACGTGATCTTATTAAAACAATACAATCTATGAATTTCTTTAACCAAAGCAGCTGCTTGCCCCTTCGCTTCACATACAAAACCTTTTGACCATCACAATTACCAGCACCCATACACACAAATCCACACCCTCGTATCGTAAACGCCACTTTCAATGCACTCAATACCAACAGCCTAGATTTATACAATGGCACAAAAGCCACACAATATCATGCTAGAGTCTCCCATATAACCAGTGACCCAAGAACTGGGCCAATCAAAGCCCATTCAGTTTATGTCCCTTTGATTTTTTTTTTTTTTCCTTCTTTTTTATCCTTGTCGTTGATCCTGTTGCAGCTTTTAGATAATGCTAATAGATCACAGGCGGAGCAGGGACGGGGCAGGATAATGGAGCTTTCATTGCAGCCTGATTAACTTGGCTGTAGGGTTCCACCTCACCCTTTCGGCATGATGGCCCTAATTAATAACGATTGCTCCCCAAAATGTGCAAATGGAACGATAAACGAAGGACCAACTAATTAACTGCAACCATTTCTACTAATCATTAGTTAACATCCCGTTTTGTCATCATTACACTGATGCGTGTGCAAGGGCAGATAAAACAGGGCAGCCTTTTTTCCTGCCCCACTATAAACCCTAGCAGCCATATTTTCTGTCCTTATAAAAAGGCCAAGAAGTAATTAAAGTGAAGGCCGAAGTCAGGTTGAAGTTGAATCGGTAAATACTCTTCTACAGGCTGGACATTTTGCATTTTCGGGCAAAATTAGCAAAAGCTGCTCCATCTACTCTGACGCTTCTGCTGTCAATAGATAGATAAGAGGAGACAAAAAGCAAATACACCAAAACTACTCTGCATTCTGCTGTCAGCACTCAGCTTCTCCTCCTCTGCAGAGTCTACCAACTCATTTATTTTTTCTGATTTGCCAGTGTCGGATAAAGGCAGCAGCTTTTCTTTATGGTCCGTGTGGCAGCTCTTGCAAGAAGGATGCTGAGATGTACTGTTCATACTTTGAATTTATTGTGTTTGTTCCAGATGCTGAGGAATCGACGGCAGCGTCAGCTCTGCTGCCAATCACAAAGTTAATAGTCTGTCCATCGACGAAAGGAAACGACCCCCTGGGCTTCAGGACGGCACTTCTCACTTGTACAGAACAACTCAAATCTGACTGCTTTTGACTTTTTTCTGCATGCAGACGGAGAAGTGGTGTTTTTTATCAGGCCTTCACCTAAATCCCCCCCTCCATACCCGTGGAACTCTCCCCAAAACTTTAATAAATGTTTAAAGCTGCAGGAGACAATATTTTATTGTTTTACTAGGCCTAAAGAAAGGTGAGTTTACACCGAACGCTACCTCAGCGACTATAGTCGCTCAAAGTCGCTTGGAAAGTTTAACATTTTCATTTTTAAGTGGCTTTCAGCAACTCAAACGCACGCATCGCATCGTTTGAAGGGAGATAGCTTGATGTCTCTTGATGTTGCATCATTTACATTGATTTTGAATGTAATCTAGTTGCCGGAGTTGTTGAAGTCGCGATCGGTGCGAACGCACCTTTAAACATCAATTAAGCAAAGATCATTTGCTCAAAAGTAAAAAGAGGTAAGTTTGTTTCTCCACTGTAAACTCTCTTATTAACATTGTGGGAAAAGCTTTGCCCATTGCATTGTGGGAGATGGAGTCCTTTAGACAGACACATAGAAGTACCATGAATTATTGTGTTTGCCAACACATTTCTGGTGTTTTCATGGATTGAAAGTTGCTTATTTTGGGTTTTACAGAGAGAACTCTGTATCCAGAAGAAAATGTGGCTGCATTCATTCACACCGACGGACCCTAGAGTGGTTAAAACGCTCTAGGATTTGTTTGCACAGATAGTCCGCCACGTTTGGGCAGTCTGAACACACAAACAAAGTCTAGAGCGGATCAAACAGGCAAATTCTAGAGCGGTTGTTTCTTCGAGCGGCGTTAACACAAACAGACTCAGCGCAGACAAATAACAGGAAGTACGGAAGATGATGTAGAGCGCACGGCATTGTGGGTGGGCAAGAGAACTGGCTACGTCGCGAAACGGAGATTTTTTTTCTACTAAAAGCACGGCAGCTTATTGCTGCTTCATTGTTTGATGTTGTGAAAGTACAAAAGGAGGAAGCAGAATTTTCTGCACGGTTTATACGTGCTCGCTTTGACCCATAGATGAGAGCCTCTTTTTTTAGCTCATGCAACCGCACCTCACCTCCTCATCTGGCGAATAAACACAAGAAATCACAGCTAGGATGAAATAAATCCACTTCTATGCATCCGTCTACTGGACTCCACATTCCACAACACAAATGTCCTTTCTGACAATGTCATTTAGAGTGTTTCCAGTGAAGATCAAAACCAACTTTTCAGCATCAATTTCAACCTTTTCTATCTTTTTTTCAAGCAAACAATTTTCAATGTATTGATCTATTAGGCTCAAACGATGTGTCTATCTGATAAAAATGATTGTCTCCAGCAGCTTTAATACGCTATTGTACCACAATCTTGGCTTTTTAAAGTTAAGTCAGGAAATTGAGAAATCCCTCTTGAGCTTCTTTGTTTTCTTTTGTTTCCTTTCTTATTCCTTCATATGTGTCTCTCTCAGCTTTGAGAGCCAAAGGCACTTTTTTTGTCAATACTGAATTGGAAAGTAATCCTATTTTAACCTCTCGGAGGTTATGTGTTTGGCTGGTTGATGAACATCACTGCAAATATTCCAAAGGTACCATTATTCATCCGCCCATGATTGTTAATACTTAACAGCACTTTTCAGAACACTATGTATGGTAATGGCCAAGCTGTCAATAGTCCTTTGAAATGCTCCCTTTTTAGTAAAACTTTTATGTAGACAGTAAATTTCATGTCTTATTTCATCCTCCTTTTCCGTGGAAGGACATGAGGAAATCAATAGCATATCAGACTGGCCCTGAATTTTGCACATCTCTAATTATTTTCTTGCTCTGGACATGATCAGTGAGAAAATGCAATCGGGGCTTCTAATGCCAGCCACAGGATTAATAGTGAATGACTGAGCATTAATTCTCCCAAAGGAGCATTACTGACCGCAGTAAAAATGAGAACTGATATAATTTTAAGGCAATGTGTATAATCAGCGGTGCACAAAAGTAATAAGTAAGTATTTAAGTTTTAAGATACTCAATGAGAACCAGATCAGATGATATAGTGCATTTGTCTACCTAAGATTTATGGATAGGAAAACAACATTCAATGAATAATCATACATAGTATTTACGTAGATGTCGCAAATACTGCTACCCAATTGGAACAGCGTGCCAGAATACGCCACTGAAATCACACCCCGCTTTTGAATATGCACTAGAAAGCAATGCAAGCAATGCAAAAAACTAAACTAAGGGACCACACCCATTTTAATCAAGGCCCACCCAGGTGCTGTTCATCCAATAAATAGCCCAAGGAAAGCTTTTCAGCCAATCAACGGCTTGCACCCCAAACATGGTCTGTTAGGCCCCCTACAGGCTGCATCATCACCAGGAAGTTGCTGTCGTCATGCTGCATTCAGTGCAACTCAGAACTTTTGTTTAATCACCCGGGGGTCGCCACCTGGAGTCGGAGCTCTAAACTAAGCTCTAATCTAAAATAATTTGTCTGACATCCCACAACACACAAATCACTGCAAAATGTATTGTTGCTGAAATATGCTACATGATGCTGCCTTGCTGTGCTGGGCCAAAAAAAATAAACCTATTCAGAATAATCATCATGAATTTTCAACTGAGAGACGCAAAGTTCAGAGTTGCCTTGAACACAGCGTCAGTGTCACAGAAAAGCGCTGAAACGGAAATGAAGGGAAACCATTTTTTTTTAAGTTTTATTTTTTTTTTATTAACTGACCTCTGATTGTGGGGCCCACCCACAATCCAAACCCTGGCACCGCTACATTAAGTGCTTAAAAACAGCGGTCCTTTTATTTGGCTTTCAGTTATTGATTTAGTTTTCGGCCATTCCATTGGAATGTTTTACATTTTATCAGGATTTTAAAAAGAAATGTTGTTTTGCATCTTCTGTTCCTTTACTGTTTCATTTAAAGCAAAACATTACGTTATCCACGCGTTCCTCTGTTCCTCTCGCAGATTTTTATTTTTTTTAAAGTGAGAACAAGCAGAAACCACAGGTTCTCCCCTGAGCAGCATCAAACCAATATGTTATGTACACCCCTGTATATAATACATGTTTCAGTGTTTCAACCTGTGTGTCCAGTATCAGTGTTGTCACTGTATTTGATCAAATCCCGGTTTTAATTCATTGTCTCCATTGTAATGGCCTCTGTGATCAGTGAATTTAATGCTGCTCATTTACAACCACACAAAAGAACAAACAGCCACATTCGGTGTTATTGATATTTCACTGGCTGCATCATAAAGCTCAGTAATCACATTTGTCTACAAGGTTCATTTTGGACACTCAAACTTAATCAAAACAAAAATGTAATGGTTTTACAGTGTGGCAAGGTATAATAGTACAAGTATTACATCTAAAAATCTACTTTAACCATGGTTAGATTTATTTTGTGCATATTTTTCTTTTCCTAAACTTGTGAAAAATAGCATAATGCCATGCAGGTTGCTGTGAAGGGACTACTTTAATAATGTCGAGTGCAATGTGACTTTAATTGTAGATAGTTTGTATCACAGGTATACAGACGAACTCAAATGCAACGCAGGAAGGAGTAGAAAGAAACTGAAATATCTAAATAAGATTGAATAAACGGGCCCCACACTAAACAAGGAGGATAACTGAAATATTCCCCAGTCGGATTTGTTTATTAACAAAGAACACAGATTCCACACTTTACAACCAAAATCAGGAACTCTCCATAATTTCTAAGAGCTTGAAAGTCTCTCTTCACAGGTTGACCATCTAGCAAGAAACTGACTGAACTGAGGGAGTATATATAACCTCCTCCAACTTGACGAGGGAGTGAGGAGCAGCTGTGGAGAGCAGGAAAACTGGGCAGGCAGGAAAACATGGACAGGAACAGGCAAAATCAAGGAACAGGGAGTGAATAAGGAGGTAAACCAAGACTAAATAAGCAGACTCATGACAGTTTTTTTGTCTCCAAGAAGATTCAGTTTTTAGCTGTTTATATGAGTTAAAGTAACCACAAACAAAACATTTATAAACAATAAAGTCCTCTGTATTATCAGTCACATTTTCCACATGCTGCATCTATCTGCGTGTCCTGTATCTTATTTCATATTATTTCTCCCAATATTATGCCAACAATGGCAAAAATTATTCTTTGGTACCTATTTTGCCAATCTAAAGCACAGTGCACACAGCCTATTTAAAGACTGATTTTTTTTAAATTAATCAAAGTGTAGTTAGAAGGTCTGCTTCCCTAAAGAAGAACCTTGGAACATTTAGTACTAGGCCATGATCCCACCTCACTCTCCCTCAGTTCGATCCTGGCTCACCACTATTCCTAGGAAAGTCAAAAAGGAAAGACTGTTAGTGAATGAGAGGAATTTCATCAGCCTTTTTCATTTGTTTCTGTTACACACACATACACAACCACAGTGTAGGTGCACATCAGCGCACACAGTCACATCAGAGTAGACCAGTGTGTTTGGGCCGCATCACGGGAAGTTGAATTCCTCTGGATGCTTCAGTTGGAGCGCAAATATATCTCTATCACTGGCCACGGTGACATGATGTTTTTTTAAATTCTGAATTAGTTATTACGAATAAATCATTCGGAATTAAAGTGTTCTGCTTCGTGTTTACATGGAAATAACAATTCCTGAACTGAGGTTTACATGGAAAACCGGTTTATTCGGCTTTAGGTAATTCAGAAAGGAACTAATCACCGGTAAAAAGCCCAGTAAAACTCTGGAAAACAATAACCAGGAATAAATTGTTGTTCCCTGGTAAAGATAGTAGCTCTAACAACTGGTAAAATGATAAACTGGTGATATTACAGTCTGTGAATGCAATACAGGGACGCATTTACTCCGCCTCTGGGTCCTAGTGCCAACCGAGGTGTTTATTAAGTCTGTGTGAAAGTCTGCATGTTTGTGCCTCCGTCCATCCACTCTTTTTATTATCTCCATGTCTTTTAAGGTTCTTATTAAATAGTTTCGGCTGGAGTCCGGGCCTCCGCCATCTTGGATTATGTCATCACCAGCGCATCATTGCCGCAGTTGTGCAAGCGCAAAGTGACCCAAATTAACTTAAAGCGGAGTTAACCAAGTTAAGTGTGTGTGTGTGCGTGTTTTATAAAAATTAAAATTCACAAACAAGCCTTTGTTAATTCATGAATATCAGCTGAGAGGTAAAACACCACAAAGGCCTCTTTGATTTGAATCTACAGGCCGACACCACGACTGGAATCACTGCACCTTATGCTGGCCCTTTAGCGTAACATTCGGCCTGCAGGAGAAAGTAAAAATGACAGAGACAACATGAATCATTGTGTAAAATAACATCTAATTCAGTTGGATATAGTATCTCAGGCCCTCAGAATACATAAATTCACTGACACGCCACAGTATTTGCAGGACATAGATGCTTCCCATGCTTACATCACGTGATTGCTGTCATCTTTTAAATGTCAAATAATATATATATATATATATATATATATATGAAATTCCCCAAATCCAACACTTTTCCTCAAATTATAAAACAGATTTTCCTGCAGAAACTGATATTTTTCACTTATTGAAGGTAGCAAAACACTAATTTAATCTTGCAGGCACTGAAGACAAAGCACACCCCAAAGATGCGCTATGCACTGCTAAAATAGCGTCCTTTGAGTTACGTGGTTATCACTGCGTTATCCTTAGAACTGCTAACTTTGCAGTTATAGGGCAAATAAATTAAAGACAACAGAAAAAATGTGAAGAACTGTCAATGGGGTCAGATGACACTGATAGGGCCTGACATTGGTACAAGCATCGGACAGAGAGGGAGGGGCTGGGCGGGGGTGACAAATAATAGGGGAATTAGAAATTAATGATTCTGCCAGTATGTAAATGGCAATTAAAGGACAAGCAGTGCTCCAGGCTCTCTGGCCCAAACTGCCTCCATTTGTTTGGATAGGGGCTGACACACACACACACACACACACACGCACACACGCACACACACACGCACACACACACACAGTTTGTGATGCATATTGAGGCTGTGACACATATCCATATGGGCATAAAAGAAATAAATCCACGGTGCCCTGGACCAGATCAGATCAATGGGCCGTAATGGCAGGCCTGATCATTATGTGCTGCTTTTGTTTGTTTAAATGAAGAGTGAGAGTGTCTGCCATATCGAGTTGGATTAGGCGGTCGAGAACTGTTGCCTGCAGCTTCAAACGCCGTATAAGAGACGCCACGCCAGGCTCCACCGTAAAACACAACGATGTCCCTGTTTAGAAATCAATGTCAAACTTTCATTAGTAGGGTCAACAATGTAGATATATCGTCCAATCGCTGTGGGTCAACAAGGCATGAGAAGAAGCAGAGGGAGAGATGTAGCTTCCCTCAGGTTCCAGGGCAGGAAGGACAGATTTAAAGCTATGGATAAAACATTCAATCATTCGCATGGGCCGTTAAATTTTGGAGAGCATTCTTGGTTTTTCTTTTTATTTCAGGGGAAAAAAAAAAAAAACCCTGAACTCAGACAAAATCTGGCTGGTGTGAGTCGTTTGATGATAAATGTTGATCCCCACTCACTGATGGAGGGCGTCACTCATTGAGCCAGTCAGCACTGATCTAAACTGTCATCGACAAACCAATGATGTTTCTGCTGTTTTGGCTGAAATTCCTCTGGTTGAGCATTTTTGTCAATCAGGAGGAGGAGAAGATGAATGGTACACTGAAAGGTGAAGAAAACAGATGCTGCTCATATGCAGGGATGCATGTGTATATATGTACTCACCGAAAACAACATTACATTTACATGCACATCCTCCTTTGAATAAACACATCGTTCAATAATGTTAGATACCTGCACATACTGATAAGGGATTACACATTCAAATCTACAGTCAACTGCTAGACCAAATAACTGTGAGTATTCGATCTTTTTAAGGCTTGTAGGATTCTTAAAAAGTAACTAAACCCCGTAAAAGAACTTATAAAGTTGCTTTGTTGATTGATTATTGTCAAATTCTTGACATTTTTAACAAATTCTTTCAACTTGGAGTATTTTGTCATAAAATGTAAGAGTAACTGCCCTCTATGGATTAAAACCCAGCTATTACAAATGGTTTCACATTTGAACAGATACAGTACTGATACTCGGTACCTAAGAATCGGCATTGGCACTCAAAGGTACAAATTTGTGGTACTTTTGTGTGTTTTTGTGTGGCAATAATTGCAAAAATAATAAAATCTCAAAAAATTCAATATGAAACATTTAGAGATAACATAACATGTAGACTTAAACAATACATCAAAACAATATCCAACTGTTTGTATTGTAACATCGTATTTGTATCACACCCTTAACTATAAAGTGTATTTTTTTTCTTTTGAAAAGGGAGTCACTGCTGCAACTCTCACTTTAACTTTAAAGGAGACATATCATGCATTTAAGTCCTTCCTTTTTTACATATAAATCATACAGTTGTGGTCTATATAAAGCGGAACTGCAGTGCTTGGGTCTGAATTCCTCATTATTATACATTTACTTTTCTACCCTTTTTCTGATGAGCTTCTCAGAGCAACTCGTTTTGGTGCTGTCTCTTTAAATGCAAATGAGACACTCCATACCCCGCCCCCTCTCCAGGCTGCAGAGGTGACACTCGGTTCAACTCCAGCCTGTTCGGCCATTTTTGTAGTTTGATAGAAGAGATACGATTATCTAGCGGCGCAGAAAATGTTTATTCACACGTTATTTACAAAATGTCAACAACGGAATACTTGTCCATCCAGCCTTACATGTTCGAGCCAGAGTCTGACCCAGCGGAGCGAGATGAAAATGAAGATGATGAACTTGCAGAACCCTAACAAGTGAGCTAACACAAGCACCGAGCTAATGGTAGCGCCAAGCTAACGTCACAAAATGCATTTTAATACAGTCTTTTTGGAGACAAAAACGGCAAAATGAAATGACTGATGAAAACTTTCGACTTAAATTAAATCACGTAGGCCATATCATCAAGGATCTAAAACAAGCACACAGCGCTAACATATGAAGACGGTGCAACTGCTAATGCTAACAAAACAATGACAGGGACGTCTTATCACCACACTTTTTAGCGTTATTTACAGCTTACCGAAGTGCTCTGTTCATCGTCTCCAAAGATAGAAGGAATTGAACCCTCAATCAGACAAAGTCTTTCGGCAAATCCTTCTTTATACTGGCGGAGGTTGCTGAAGCAGTCATCCTTGAAGTGCTTTCCGCACACAAAAATGATCTTACCCACAGATGTGGGTACATTTCCGTGAAAAATAAAACTCAACCAGGCACTTTGAAAAGGTTCTGATGCTGGGAGACGGTGTAATGAAGCGTGTGGGTTACTACATCCAACAACCAAACATTTTGACTTCTCCTCTCGTAACTTCGGCATCCTGGAGCTTGGACTACAAAATAAAAGCGAGAAATAAAAATGGCAGATTGCTCGAAGTGTTGGGCCTAGAGTCGATGTCCTAATTTGGCAGTTCCGCTGCAAATACTGTGACGTTATTGTTCAAAAAACGTAACAGAGAATAGAAAAATCAAAACAGATTGAAAAATATGACCTAAACAGAATATAAAGATATCAACGGAGCACCTGAAGAGACTAATTTGAACTTTTCCGTACTTCTAAATACTCTAAATATACAACAAAATGCATTTAAGGGCTAAAAAAAGTGGATTTAGCATATGTCCCCTTTAAGGCAGGTTGACAAAGGTTCAGACAGACCTGTAGATGAAAACAAGCATTCACATTTACGCTACAAAGCACAAAGAACTGAGCTTATAATAGTATTATTAGATATAAATGTATACCTTTTTACCTGAAGCAGATGAAGATGATGATGCCTCACTTCCATCGTCAATGTTGTGGTTTCTGCCATTAGTGTTGAGGCTATTTTGTCTCCCGTGTTGCTAGCTGCAGACGACGAGTCGCTAACGTGTGTTTAACTCGTTGCTTCCTCAGTTTAGAAGTATTCCCGCCGCTGGCGTTACACATTGTATCACAATGTTGTGAAAGCTGAGCCATACTTTCAAGAGCATTTTGTCACCCATTGCTGAACAGTTACTGACGTAATATTGTGCGTGTTTATGCTGCATTTAGTGCCACTTAGAGAATGGGATACTCTTCACTCCCTCACAGTCGCACAAAAGCGTTTAGGTACCAAAACATGGTATCGTTTGATTTTAGTTGATTCGGTATAATACCGCAAAGTACCGATTAAATTAGTTTGTGTCCCTAATTACAATCAAATTTTGTGATACATTTTCTTACCTTATGAACCACCACTGTTGGCTCCGCCCCTCCGATAAAACCTAGCACCTGCAACCTGTGAACTCTGTGCAATATGTGGCAACTAGGTGGTATTGAGAGAATTGTGAATATAGAGGTATAGTGACAGTTGAGCAGGTGGTTAGCATAGCATAGATTGTTCTTTGGAGAATTTATAGTATAGACTGAGCGTGTCTTAACTGCTCCAGGGGTCCAGCCCACAATCAAGGCAGTTTTTGAATTTCAAGCCTAGACGTTCGTCAGCCAAAACACTCTTTAAAGTATGCAAAAACATTCAGTTTTCATCAAGTCATAATCAATTGGAAAAAAAAAAAAAAAAATATGGCTTCAATGACTCAATGTATTACTTTTGTAAACTACATTAACAATAATGAAGATCAAAGTATTTTGATTCCATTGAGATCATAGTTTACTTTTATCTTTATTTTTTGTAAGTGATTAGGTCATTCTAGTTAATATTTGTCTCTTTGAAAAAAGAAAACAATCTGATGTTTTTTTTTTTTTTTTTTTTTCCCATTATGCGCTAATGGAAAAAATACTATATCATTTAAATAAAAGACATTAAAATTTAAACACACATAAGTACTACCTATAGCCTAATGCTTAATAACTCATTGATTTCACTTCATTTTATCAACCACTGTTTTCCCTGCACTGCTTCTGGCATCATCACCCCCATCGAAATCCTTTTTTTTTTTTTTTTTGATCATCCTTCATCATTCTCGATCACCAGGGCATTAAAATGACAGAGTATTAATTAATCCATCATGGTGGTTAATTGAAATGATGTATGATAGTCATTTGTTTTCTTTGATCCCTGAGCTATTAGTGCATTGTAACTGTATGAGTAATTATTCCGACAACACTTCTGACATAATTGGCTGTAATTAATATGTCAGCTGTGTGGAAAAATGACTGCGTTTGACAGTTATGACTAATCGCAGTATTGATGTAATTATGCAACGATAGTCCTGTATTGTGACTGTGGTGTAAAATCCTGCTTTATTCTCGTCTTTTCCCACCACTTTATTTATTTATTTTTTTGCTGATGTCTCTCAATGGTAGATGAATCTTTTTTTTTTTTCAATGGTTTCTATAGTAACCATGTCAAGTGATTGAGGTCGTAGGTCAAACTGACCAATAGTGAGTAAATTACATTTCTCTGAATGATTCCCCCTGAGCTGCTATTGAAATGGAGCTCCAGCCCTCTGATGGATAAATCTTGTCATTCACAGTTTAGAAAGGCAAGAAAGGAAAGTACAAACATGACAGCGGAGCGGGGATCTTAGCGCGCCAAGAGGTTAGTGAATGGATAAATACAAACACACACCTAAAGTCTACACTAGGAGTGAAATACATTGCCCATATTTTTAGATTGTGTGCCATTTCTTTAAAGAAACCACCAAATGAGACAGAGACAAGATCCAACAGTGGGTGTTTATTAAGGGTGCACAAAAAAAGGAGTAAATAAAGCAGTTTTCTCCTCTACAAACAGCAGGCCTGAAGGTCAGCACTGTGTCTGAAGTGAACCTCACGCAATCCCTCAGCCAGAGTTCAAGTGCTGACGCTCACCTTTCTTCGTATTCATCCTCCCTTCTTCAGGGACCGTCCGACCATCGAAGGAAAACCAGAGAAAGAGGAAAAAACTCAACCCATTGTGAAAATACAGCTTGATGAAATCCATTTCAAATTGAATTGTCTTTGTGTGAAGCCAACCTGGTTGAAAAGATCCTATGACAGAGGCCATAAATGACACAATAATCTACAACGCCCTGTCTGAGAAACTGATAAGCCATCACTAAAGGGATGATCGATACTAACTATTCATTTCTGAAATTATCTCCACATTGATCCGGGGACAAGTGCCAGCGAGGCAGGGGCACACTGGCCTTAATACAATAATTATATAAAGGGTTACAAGCTCATCCTGTGGACCAATAAAGCCTGTCAGCAGTAGCTACCATGGTGAAAACCCATAATCCATCAGCACATTGGCCTCTGACCTCTGGGCTCCGAGGCTTTTTGTGCAGCCTCTATAAAAGTTGCTTACCAAAGGACACAATTGCCCGTTATACCTCAATGGGCCAGAGGTGGGAAACCAGATCTGTGGAGTTGATGTAATGACGTGGTGGCAGTTAACCTCCTATTGGCTCTGTTAATGTACAGGACCTCCGCTTGGACCAGGGAGGGAAATGCTATTTTTCCCAATCAAATGTCCTTCACCCTGTATCCTTGTATTTCATTTTAAAGCTGTGTGACAACAAAGATCAAGATTACTGTATGTAAAAAAAAAAAATGGAAAAAAGTTACTATGAAATGGATTCCATAATAACAAAAATATACTTTAGTACATTGAGCCTTACAAAATGTAAAAACCTGCAGGTGCTTAATTAACGATAGCTTATTTAAAGGTCCAGTATTATGCTATTTTTCATCCATCTCCAATTGTTCCCTCTGAAAAGTCACTTTCAGACTGCAACTAAAAACAGGCTGTTTTTGGGCCTCCATGCATTTGCATGAGTAGGCGTGTCTGGAGACGTCGACTTTACACTACGGCTCTATGACCATAACCATTGTCTTTTGCTATCCAGTGTATCCACACACTGTTGTTATTGTTAAACACTTGGCAATTTAAGCGGCTATTGTGATTGTGAGTCCAACAAACGCTGCTTCAGCATGTGTGTTTATCAAAGCAGCAGCAGCAGGAAATCATTAATAGTCACTTCCTTCTCCTCCTCACCTCTCCTGACCACAGGAATAGTACATTTAAGACAATAGTCCATTATTTTGTCTCACCGCTGAGTCGCATTGGGTCACAAACACGTCAAATTATGTCATAAAGGCGATACGAAGCGATACAATGGCTACTAAAAGTGAAACTAATTGTGAGCGCTCACGCTGCGCTTTGAATTATCTATATACTTGAACATAAAGATATTAACTGTGGTATCAACCTGCCTTCGTTATGTTTGTTATACCTGTGAGGTAGTTTGAGAGGGATGGGCTCACATTCTTATAGGGTAGGAGGAGCCAGGATTGTCAGGAGGAGGAGTTTCCCCCTTATGAGTCATAAGTGGGGGAAAATCCAACTCGCATGTTTGGAGCTGAATTTTTACAAAATGAGCCATAGGAAACATAACTTTGAGGCTAAAGGGATGTATATCACTGTAGCAAAATCATTTTTTCATAATAGTGTCCCTTTAAATGTTTCAAAATAGCTTAAGATTTTATTTTCTTGTGTGGCTAATAATATTACATTAAATGGCACCTCCATCCAACTCCAGAGTAAGAATCCAGTAAGTATTTGTTAAATATTCTTTCAAGTGTGTGTCGGAAATTCAAATGTAGAGGCTGCATTCACTGGCACAGATTATTCAAGACATCTTAGAGAAAATGTTAATGAGTGAGCATCATATTTAATGCGCGTGGCCCAATATTATTAACAATCAGGAAGTAATTGGGATACCTAAATGCTGTCCAGCCAGCAGGAAAAAAGTTTATTTCCCTCAACAGAAATAAACCACAGAGAATAAGTCAAACTTAACCAAACCAGTTAAAGGCTTCCGAAGAATAAAATGTCCCATGATGTATTGTCAAGGGTATGAATGGTATTATAAGAGGGGTGGGGCATTCAGATTTTTAAAAAATGTACACGATCTACTACACACCATATTGTTATTGATTGTTTTTATTTTCTATATTTCTATTGACTTACTCAGAGTAAGCATGTTCAGAGTTAAAGTCAAATAAAAGCATGGTTATTTTATCAAAACCCTTTATTCCATTCCAAAAATATTGTATCATTATCGCAAGCCCATTATCATCTATTGCATTGTATCGTAAACTCAATGTAATGTCCTACCCATTTACCAGTATCAGCATCCAAACTTGTTCTACTCTTCTAGACCTGACTCTTTTTTGCACTTCTATATTTGGCTCTAGTTCTGGCACTAAAGCAGTGATCACGTATCTATCTATGATCATAATCACGGGTATCCTAAAGCATCAACCTGTTATAGATTGGGTGGTGTTATTATGATAATCCTCCTTGGTATAATGGCCACAATGACATAAATGCAGTGAATGTAGCACCGTATACATATTTATTAGAATTGTCGAAAAACATATGCAATGACATCTCTAGGTTCTCTAACCATCTGTTCTGTCTTTGTATTTTAGGTTGATAGGAACACATAAATCTTGCTGGATACAGCTTTAAGATTGCTGAAAAGTAATCTGTGGAATTATCAAAATGAAATGAAAATTCAAGCCACCTGGCAAGGCTCAAGCTGAATCACTTACATACAAAATAATACGCGGGCTGCCATCTGTCAGTATCATGGATGATTAAGGACATAAAATATGCATACCAATTACATGCATACAAATCCCTAATCTGTGTCATTAGTTCTTTCCACCCTGTAATATTTCCTTCCTTTATGCAGTATCCAGGTTATTTTATAAATACTGTAACGTTAAAGTGTGTTCAAGGGTTATTTAAGAAATGATGACAGCTGTCTAGCTTTGTATTTTAGAAGCCAGGCTACTGGGCCCTTATGTGCCTGGTTATCGCCATAGACTAATTGATCGACTATTGAAGAGGCTCATTCCTCTGAGCATCACTGAGACAGGCCGGCTCCAATCAGACAGCCATGGGTTATCAAACTGGGAAGTCAATTAGAGAGAGAGAAAGAGAGAGAGAGAGAGAGGGGGGGGGGAAGCAGACTGGTTCTAACAGAGGGAAGGCAGGATTAGAGACTCACTTCAGACAACAGACATCCAGGAGTCAAAGTTTCTCTGTGACACTGTAGAATATTGTCTGCAGTGCAACCTTGCCTTAGCAAACCCTATCATCTTCCAGCAGTGTATACGTGACAGTCTGCAGCACAAATCAGAGGTGACATTATGACTACCTGTTCTATATTTTGCAGCAAATTGAGCTAAAGTAATGTTTCTCTTAGATGAGACCACACAGGCCAACGTTCACTACATCAATGAGTCTTGGTTGCCTTTGACCCTGTTGCTGGTTCACTGCATTTACTTCCTGTAGTTAAAAGATTTCCTGCAGAGCGGAAGTAGCTCAGAAAAGCTGCATAGTTTAGATGTAGATGATCTGATGTTGCCTTAAGGCTGACAGCTGTTATTGGTCTAATTTATAAAATAACATAACAACTTTTTGACAACCGATATGATACCTACCGATAATGCAACCTTGAGTATTGGCCGATACCGATATCAATTTAATCCGATCATCATTCATGGTTTTATTACTTATTTTGGAGTGTTTGATCAAATTATCTTATTCAAACAGAAAAGTTAGTAGTTAAGAGAAGTATGTATTATTAACCAGTGGGTTACATACATTTTAACCTAAATATACCCTGAAAAATAAGCCCAATAACCAATATAATCCAATATAAACAACATATGTTGGAGTTTTGGATTGAGGCTGCTTTAATCCTGTATTCATTTTTTTGTTGATATTGGACAAATACCAATATCGGCTCAGAAAACCCTTATATTTGTAATTGCTACTGAATAAATCCATGCCGTGAAGTGTTGCAATGTATTCATCTTATAATGATGTTTATTCATTATGCATAAAAACCTTCTACAGAAGCAAATTATGTCTATGCACAATTAACAGGCCTGTAGTAACTTGGGCTGTCTTTTCTGAATAAATCCAAACACTAACTTCCTTTTATTAAGATAAAACAAACACATTTTTTAATACTCCTTATACTGTACACATTCACGCATAAAGAACATATCAGAACACATTTTTCATTAAATCAATCATTCTAGTTTCTCTCACTTTTTCGATGGTAATACATCATCTTTCATAAACCCTTTCAGAAATGTATTTTTACTAACTTAATCATCTCTGTAGTTCGAAAGTTGTATTTCTGGAAACATACATGTAAACAGTAAAATTGATAACATGTTGAAAATCTTGGTAGGATTTTATTTAAAGGGACAGTATTATGATAAAATCACTTTATCATGGTTTTGCTACAGTGATAAACATTCCTTTAGCCTCATTATGGGGGCCAAAGGTGAAAAAATTCTGATTCCTCCCTCCCTTGTTATGCTCCAAACGGGCAAGTTGGATTTTTCGTACAACGTGACGTCACATAGAGGAAACTCCTCCTCCTGACAATCCTGGCTCCTCCTACCCTATAAGAATGTGAGCTCCTCCCTCTCAAACTACCTCACAGCTAAAACAAACATCGCTGTTTATTATAGAATATATATTATATTTTATTGTCATATATGTAAAGCTACATACACAAAATGTGTTCTCTGCATTTAACCCCTCCCTGAGGAGCAGTGAGCAGCAACGGTGTAGCACCCAGAACAGTTCCATTTTTAGTATCTGTTTTAGCCTCGTATCGACTTTGGAATGATCTGACATGTTTGTGACACAATGCAACGCAGCGGTTGGACAAAACAAGTTATTATCGCCTCAAATGCACTATTCCTGTGGTTAATAGAGATGAGGAGAAAAAAATGACTTAGCAGCTTAACACTCTGGTGAGTGTTTGAAGCAGCTGAATGGCTCTGCTGCTGCTGTTGCTGTGATAAACACAGACCCTGAAGCGCTAAGACGGACTCACAATCACAATAGCCGCTTAAATATCCATGTGTTTTACTGTAATGTGCAGTTTTTTGGCTGAAAACAAGAACAGTGTGTGGATAGCAATAGAAAATCACTTTGGTGATCACTGATATCCCTCGCAAGAGCAAGGCATGGAGTCAGCGTCTACAGACACGCCCACTCATGCATATGCATAAGTATGACCCAAAACAGCCAGTTTTTAGAAGCTTCATGAAATTGACTTTACAGAGGGCTAAAACTCCAGAAAACAGGCAAGTTTGGAAAATAAACCTCAAATACTATGTTGTTGGGGTTCTTAGAACAAATCGAGATGGGTGAAAAATAGCATAATACTGGACCTTTAGATTGATTTAAAGGGTTAAACATAAGAAGAGCTAATGTCTGAGTGTCCAGAGATCATTGTAAACAGTAGATAGAAAGAATGCATTCATTCCTTTTCCCACACATTGTACGTTTCTTCTCTTATCTCTGTCCTGTGGAGTGCCGGGGTCCCCTCTAAGGGCTGACTATTACCCTTAATGTGTATTCTAAATGCAGTTGTAATTGCATTAGAGATCATTTCAGATACAGAAGCTAAACAGTTCTTTTCACAAAGAGTATGCAATAAATATTAAAGGGACATGGTGAAGCCTTAGACACCGTTTTACTTAATTGCTTCAGACTGTGGGACAATGGTGGGTTACCAGAGTGTGGCAGAGGAGCGCTGCAGCACAAGACAAACATCTGATGTAGCTATTATGTGAGCTGCACGCAGGTCGTGGACCTTTGATGAGCACAGGATCGCCAACATTGCAGATCACGTGCAATTTGATCTTCACAAAAAAGAAAGAAATAAAGAGGAAAGGGACAAAAAAGACAACACAAGCAGCAACACAAAGGAGGAAACTAAAGTACCATCCTGCAGAGCATTCTACCCACGAGTGACTTGATTTTTCTATTTAATACTTTACTAGTTCACCTTTAAATTAGTTCAGTCTACTAATTGGTGTCATACTGGTGTCATCAAAAATGCTTTTTTTTTTCTTCGTTTTTTTTTAAAAACGCATGAAAAGTAAGCAAAAATAATGAAATGATCAACAAAAGTTGCAAAATTTTGCGGCAAAAGGTATATTCCGTCACTGCTATTGACCTGTTAATGTGATCTTGGGTACAACTTTCTGGAGTATTAAAGAATTAGGGGTTTTTTTTTTACTTTAATGATTGTTTTTTAAATTATAGTAAAACAATAGCACTCAGAGAGCGTAAGCCTCCACCAAGCACCAAATAGCCTCTTTGCCAGATATTCACAGTTATCTGGATCAATGATGATTTTCTCCAATATTTATGGAATCTTCCACGGCGCAAGGTTTATCTTTGATTAGCATTTTGTCAAAATCCTGCTAAATCAAATAAAAAAACTGCCGGTGAAAATATGACCTCTTTGGCGGAGGTAAGCTATTTTTAAAAAAATGTGTTTAAGTAAAATTTTAGTGACACTTCATTTAGCATGTTAAGTTGAGGTTTTGGTTTATTCCTGAAAAACCTTGTCTGAATAAACAAAACCCCAACTTAACATACTATTTAAAAAGAAGACAAAATTAATCTCACTGGAACTATGGCACTTGATTTAAAATAGTTACACTTTTTTATTTTAGAGTATCTCACAAAAGCAAGTAGACCTTTTTTGTGACCCCTGCCATTTTTCAACAATTTATTTTCAGCATCACAAGGGATAGACATGGTGTACAGCTTGTATATCTGCCTACTATCTACCGTTATAAGAAGGAGTAACTATTAAAGCTAGGGTAGGCAATTTTCTTGTCTTCATGTCCTGACAAAAATTAAGATCTTATGTGCTCTGAAGAAAAAAGAAAAAAAAGGAAAATCCATCATCTGTAGCAGCTGTAAATCTGTAAAAACTTTGACCAATGGAAAAAAAGGAACCATTTTTTTTTTAACCAATCACGTCTCCCTGTCTCCCTGCTTGTTCTCGATCTCATGCACGAGCTCACACTAAAAGCATGTCTCCGCTGACAGAGTTAAAAAAGAGTTCATGGTCACGTTTTTTAACATATACTGTAGAATGGTAAAGTTTATTGTTTACTGACTGCTGAATGAGACATGAGACAACAAAGTTTCTACACAATACAAGCGATGAACTGAGCTCCACTTCTACAACAGCTGTGCGCATGCATGTGAGTGAGACAGAGCACAGGGGGGAGGGGGGAGGGGGATAAAGGCGGAGCCTTCGAGGAGGCTCCATTCAAAATCATGCTAGCTTTCAAAAACCACCTACCCTGCCTTTAAACGTGGGTCGATATATCACGTGACAAGTCATCAGGATATTAAAACGTCACAAGATGTATTATTAAGGGTACGAGTGGTTTAAAAAAGAAAAAAAAATCTGCAAGATCTACTTCACACCAGATTATTATATTCCTATTGAGTTGAAAATGTCAAACCCAGAGTAAGTATGTCCAGAGTTAAAGTCAGATAAAAGAATGCTTTTTTCCAACTTTTTGTCCTTTTTTCCTTTCCAAAAATTTTGTGTTGTGATCGCGAGCCATTTATCGTCTATCATATTGTAAACTAAGTGTGAGTACTTTTTTCAAAGATACCAGAAAATACACAGGATTGACTTACAGAAAGCACTTACTGTATGTGTTTAACACCTGGCTGGTCTACAGCAGGGGTGGCCAATCCTGGTCCTCAAGAGTCACTATCCAGCATGTTTTAGATGTTTCCCTCTTCCAACACACCTGATTCAAATGATTAACTTGTCATCAAGCTTTTTAAGAAGCCTGATAATGATCCTGGTCATTTCAATCAGGTGTGTTGGAAGAGGGAAACATCTAAAACATGCTGGATAGGGGCTCTTAAGGACCAGGATTGGCCACCCCTGGTCTAGTGCAAACTCCCCCTCGTGCTCTTCCAGTCATATATGTGCATTCAGCCAATGAGCAAAGCTTTCATTTTAATCTGATTGGGTCACAGTTAATAAACATTTAATCAGTTTTTCTCAGGTGCAAGTCAGATAGGTCAGACAGCAAAGCATAAAGCCAATGACTGCATCTTCCAGATTTGTCTTGATCTGAAGGGATAACATGCAAAACTCCTCACCGGCTACCTCATATAAACACAGCTTACTGTGTCAGATGACAAATGTAATTCCTTGCACAAAAGAAAAGAAAAAAAAAAATCATAATCATGAGGGGATTACATCTCAAATCTTAATATCTTGTATTTAGGTCTTCAGTGGGAGTAATCTGCCGGCAACATTTCTTGAGACATTTAAGGAAGATCATGATATAGCTTGAGTATTACAATACAAATCTGCTTTTATTTATTAAAATCTTGGCTGCAGATTACAAGAGATTTTGATTTGATCTCACCCTCATTTGTTGTAAGGAATACGGACCTAAAGTCCAAGTGGAAACTTTAGACCACCCGAAACAGTACTGCCTCCTTTTTTAACCCAATAGCAAGTACTTTTTTAATAAAAGGAACACTCATAACAGTAGACACAGGAGAGAGGGAGAAACAAAGTGGAATACAGGGGTCTCTCAGTTAATGTATCATCATCTGAGTGGGTTTGGATTGGAGTTATTAGAGTATTTCACTTCATTGCATGACCTCCTTTTCCTCCTCAGATCATGAATCCTATTCATTACCAAGTCCTTCTGGAGTGCCCGCCTTTATAATATTACTCAATTTATATTCTGAAGCGAGCTCCTGGGAGAGCGATCAGCGCTCCGAAACAGCAACCCCCCCATAACCCAATCACAATATTTAAAGGGCAGCAAAGAGCTTTTTAATGTGTGCCGTAGATAGCCATTTAAAGGTGATTGCTTTGGTTTAATATGACCTTAACAGGCTGGCAGTCACATGTGAAGAATGAATACGTTAATAGAAGAGACGACAGGGAGAAAAAATGAAATCAAAAAGCAGAGTATGAGAGATTTGTTTCAATGCTAGCCGGCCTCTTGACGTCTGCTGAGAGGAGCATGATAGAGAATCACAGGCGTGTGAATGAAACAGGACAGGCGATGAATGAAGCCACTGCTTGTGTTTCTCCTTTCCCTGTTCCCGCAGTATGAACTGCTTTATCATTATCAAAGACAAGACAGGTATAAATGACACATTTACATTCCGCTATCAAAGAGAAGCTTGTCTCAATCTGGTTGAAAGTGGCTGTGGATAAGCACGCTCTCTCCTGCTTGGCCCACTGTATCGCATTAACGTTGTTTCTCTGGTGTTTGCATTTTGAAGCTGTCACAACACATTTTTGTGCCTTCAAGGGCAGCTGAAAAAAGCAATTTTTAACAAATCTGTTCACTTTGAATTTTATGTCCTTTAAAGAAACAGACTTGAATCAAAACGTTTTAACCTTAGTATCAATATATCTTACTCAAGTAGAAATACTGTTACTTGATTGAAATTGTACTTAAGTACAAGTACAACTAAGTCATACATAAAAAACTAAAGTACAAGGAAAAAGTAACAAAATTATAATACTCAAAGTAAAAGTTAATAGTTACTTTTTGGTAATAAATCTTGATACGATTCCCTTGCATACAGTAAATATATCATGTATAATCTTTAAAAGAAAGAGATATAATTTATTTTTCATGAAAGCGTTTGTATTAAAAGGTTTTTCGAAAATGTACAATTCTTTTTAGAATAAAATAACACCAATGAATTAAATTCTTAATACTGAGAAAGGAACAAACATTCAATGATGTTTTGGCACCGTTAATCTGATTGGTCGGCTACGATGTGATGCATTTGATTGTTGTCTGGCCATTTTTTTTTTGTAGTTTCACAATGTCCGTTGATCATTTTAAAACAAAAAAGTATAATTTACTCAGTAACGGTTGGGTGTAGAAATATAACTAAGTATTTTACTTCTCTGAAAACGTACTTAACTACGAGAAAAATTATACTCATTCAAAAGTTTAAGTACTAATAAAAGCAACTCAATTACAATAACATGAGTACATGCAATCCATTACATTCAACTCTGATTTTAACCTCTTTACTTACGGCAGGTAAAGAATTCTATTTGTATTTGTTACGATTACAAAAGGTCATCCAAGATTGGCATTATTGACCTTCAGCTGTAAAGACCCCAGGTGTAGACTGTGCAAAGAGGCCAATGAGACAATCCAGCACAAAACTGCAGGGTGTAAGATGCTGGCAGAGAAAGCTTACATGGAGCGCCATAACCAAGTGGCTGGTATAGTGTACAGGAACATCTGTGCAGAGTATGGGCTGGAAACCCCAAGGTCAAAGTGGGAAACACCTCCAAAGGTGGTAGAGAATGACCGAGCCAAGATCCTGTGGGACTTCCAGATACAGACGGACAGAATGGTAATGGCGAACCAACCAGACATTGTGGTGGTGGACAAAGAGCAGAGGAAAGCCGTTGTGGTCGACATAGCAATACCAAGCGACTTCAACATCAGGAAAAAGGAACACGAGAAACTAGAGAAATACCAGGGGCTCAGAGAAGAGTTGGAGAAAACCTGGAGGGTGAAGGCATCAGTGGTGCCCGTGGTCATTGGGGCACTCGGGGCAGTGACCCCCAAACTCGAGGAGTGGCTCCAGCAGATCCCAGGAAATACTTCAGACATCTCGGTCCAGAAAAGTGCAGTTCTAGGAACAGCAAAGATACTGCGCAGAACCCTCAAGCTCCCAGGCCTCTGGTAGAGGACCCGAGCTTGGAGGAAAAAAGAGACCGCCCGCGGAGGGTGAGAAAGAGTTTATATATATATATATATATATATATATATATATATATATATATATATATTTGTTTTAACACCGATAAAAGTGTAGTATAGGCCTCAGAGATCAATAAATGCTGTTAAATAACTGTTTCTTTAGAGAAACAGGACAATTTACAATGAATGGTGAAATGGACACTCGCAAGTTTGTCTACAACTCCACCATAAACAATGGGTTTGTTGACAAATGCCATGTGACTGTGCATTGCATTGTGGGATTTGTAGTCCCATAGAAGAATGCAAAAATGGCGCAGATGCAGTAAAGTTTTTATTTTTCTTTACCAAAAGAAACTTTCACATATAAAACAATAGTAATTAGAGTAATTATTCATGATCGCTGTAATGTAATGTGACCTGCATAAGTTTTATTATATGAAAGAATCTCCGAAGGAACTAGAATGAGGTAAGCTGGCATCATGAACCAAACCTCAGCAGAGAAGCTCAGTCGTTTTTCACATGTAAAATAATATATTATAAAATATATAAGTTTTACATGTACAGTTGGAGAGAGGAAAGCGTTTTGGGCATTGGTATATCTTCATTTAAAAGGCTGTTCTTGAGATGATTCCATTTTAATTTTTATCAGTTTTAATGCCAAATAATAAGGTATACAGCCAGTTTTAACATTTTACTCATCCTATAATCAGAAAAAAACATATTGAAGAAATCTTTTAGGTTTTATAGCCATGCTCAAGCTCCAACATTTGGTATGTCTGAATAGATTACCGTCCATGATGAGTCTAATTTTATATAGTCTTCATGAGTGTATTATGAGTGCAACTGTTTTATTTTTTAACTTATTTTGTCTTTATTTGTGTCTTTCTTTCTATATTTAATGTAATTGTGTGTTAAAACTGCTTTCATCTGAAAACTATTTGAGCTGCCATTCTTGGTTTTTCTTGCAAAAGAGATTGTCGATTTCTGGACAAACCTTGTTAAATAAAGATTATAATTATAATAAAGCATCTCCATGCTAAAAAGAGGCAGCAGCCTATGAAACACCACTATTAGAAATTAAAAAAAACGAATTCAAAATGAGTTTTAAGAAAGTCCTGGGGCTGAAGCTTATAGCCTCCATAATGCCTCTATATTAATGTCACTGGGTCGTGAATACAGTACAAAACAGTAGGCAGTGACGTTGTGATTCCAGCTAGATTAAAAATAAAGTTGTAAAAGTCAGTCTTTAACTAAACTGGGGAACCCATGCTTTTGTTGGTGTCTTTGAAGTCACTGACCCAACACAAAGCAGTCTCTCCTTATGAAAGGAAGTTAGCATTGTGTGTTTCTGAAAAAAAGTTGCTAACTAGCATACTGCCTTCCACACCCACTCTTTTATTTAATCCCACCAGAGGGAGCAGAAGGGGATTTCTAATCACTATGGTAATTACGATAAAGCAATGTAAGCAGAGGCTTGTTCCACCTGGATGTAATAAAACCCTGGGCAATCACCCTGGTGACCACTAGCTAGCAATGAGGTAATTTAGGAAAGGCACATCTTTTTATTGTCAGCAAGGTTACCAAAGTGACGGAACAGGTACTTAAACACTAACTTTGGACGACTCACCAAAAAAAATAAGTCAGACATCCATCAAAAACTCTTTCACTGATCTAGACATAATTGGCCCATGCCATCAGCCAATCAATAGGTGGCAAAATCATCCAAGAGAAAAAATTACTTGAAACACCTTGTCTGAATAAACAAAACCTCAACATACTATTCAAAAAGAAGACAAAATTAATATCGCTTGGACTAAACATGAAAGTTAAGTGAAACTTCAAAGGAACCATCAAAGGCAATCAGCAGAACTCCTCTGACGAAGACTGGCAGTTGACAGTCGAAACATGTCAGGAGATAAAAAAAATTACCTGAAACACCTTGTCTGAATAAACAAAAACTCAACAAAACTTACTATTCAAAAAAAAGACACAATTAATATTGCGAGAACTAAACATGGAAGTCAAGTGAAACTTCAAAGGAACCATCAAATGCGATCAGCAGAACTCCTTTGACAAAGACTGGCAGTTGACAGTCCAAATATGTCAGGAGATAAAAATTACCAGAAAAACAGTCTATATAAACGAAACCTCAGCAAAACATACTATTAAAAACGAAGACACTATTAATATTGCTAGGACCAAAGATGGAAGTCAAGTGAAACGTCTAAGGAATCATCAAAGGGGATCAGCAGAACTCCTCTGACAAAGAGGACAGTCGAAACATGTCAGGAGATTAAAAAAAAAAAAAAAACCTGAAAAATCTTGTCTGATGAAACAAAACCTCAACTTAACTTACTAAACTAAAATTAGTCTAGCTGGAACTATTAATAAGCCTTAATTAATCACATTAAATTAATACACTGTAATTTTATTCCCACTTAAATTGTTGTTTTGTTTCTTTTTTCATTTTATTTGTCTTTTTTTTCTTTTTTTGTGAAATTTTTAAGTAGCGTTAATTTATTGTATGATTTAGATTGTATTAATGCAGTGCTGATTATTTAGTGCATGTGCTGATATTTATCTGTGTGTTATCTCTGTTTGGTGCAGTGTGGCTACAGGCGGTTGCAGATCATCTATATTTAGATGAACCCTGATGCCCTTGATATTAATCACAGTCCATAACCAAAGGCATCATTTCATCTTAAATCTGGCCCAACACAGCTTTTTTAGCCAAATGAAAGAGTGTTGTGCCCTCCGCCTCTTTCATTAGATAAAGCACAGGGGCCGCGCTGAAATTACATCAACACTGACAAGCAAGAGAAATTAAGCATGAATACAATTGATTTACTCACTTCAGAACTTTTTTTTTCAATGCATTGTGCTTTGTCATCGTTGGCGAGAATGACGCAAGGGTTCATCTGTTACACCGTGCAATCAAAATGATTGACTAGGTTGGGTTAAGCGAGCAAATTAAAGGCCAAATAGATGACCTTGGTGATCAGACACAAAACGGCCGGTTCATAAAAGTAGTTTGCATTGGTTTGATTGATACTGTCACCATAGATCGCATCGTCAGTTTCTGGTCAAAAGTTGAGATGAAGAATTTAGTGCTGAGTCAATTTTAAGATTTTACTTAGTAAATGAACCACGCTTATGGACAAATGATTGATGTCCAGCAGTAACTGTTTGGCGTGATTGAAGGAGTGCGCGGATGCTGAATGCCACATGTAAGCATTTGATTGCTTTAGATGATAAATAAAGATCGCCTAAAGAGGCAAATGAGAAACAACCATTACATTAGTGTTTCCTAACATGATAGAGAGGGAAAGGTCAGTGTTTATGAGCTTTATTAAACTGTAATTTGACCAATCCTTTGCAAGTAGTTTGTCAAAATACAAGCATTTCATTTACAGAATTGCAAAAGTGCATGACTTGTAATGAAACAAAGGCTTTTCATCTGTTTGTAAGTGCTTTTTGGCAGTGGATAAAACATCAAACAGTTTTAATTCACAAAAAGACTAAAGTTTCTTTTCAGTTTTTATAGTCAGCATTTTAATTGTATTTTTAGGCTTTTCTGAGTTTGCCAGAAGCAAGAAATTATTTAGGCTTTTAATAGTGCTTCCTTTTTAGTCCGTCTGGGAACATTGAATGTGCATTCCAGCTTACCTTGATTTGAATTGTACATTGGCTTGGTGCTTATAGGGATTGATACCCTTATAAATGTGTCTCATTGGTCATTGGAGGGCTTGAATAAATCATCCTCGGCATGCTGATATACAAAGTGCATGATAAATGCTTTGTGACCTTATGATGAAAACAATTATTTGGGCTTTTAACTTTTTTCTTTTTGATCATTGTGCACAATGGAGCCGTTTTGCGGACAGAAATGGTGACAAATAACAGTATGAGGCCGTGAAATGCTGCCGTTCACACTTTTCAAGATTAGCGTCATTTGTATCAGTTTAGTGCTGGAGGGGCTAAACTGCATGATGAAGGAGATCCGAAGCAGCATTTGCTCAGACTGAGAAACGTTGAAAGTTAAGTGTGAGGAAGGAGCAGGAAAGTGTGATGTGGTGGGTGGAATGTGGAAGGCTGTCTTTGTTATGTGGGCTGGGGAGAAAGGGACGATTTCAGGGTCAAAGGGCGATCTAAAGCAACAGAAACAGGAGAGCGTTACAATTCCTCTGGCCATGCTTAACTAATGTCTGCAGGCCCAAGTTATTAACCTCTTTAAAGCTCACAGAGCAGAGTAGTGCAAGCCTCCAGTCAGGCCTGGTCGCAGTCAGGGGACAGATAGCAGAGATAATAGAAGTGCACACGGAGGAACAATGCACTGGTGTATCTGGGGATGAAGGGAAAGAGTGATACAAGTAAAGAAACAGGAGCAAATAAAAGGAAAATAATCCCAGGCACAGATAATCAATGGGAAGATAAAGAGAGGAGAATGAGAGATGCGCTTGATTTTTTCTGCCTTGCTTTTATTTATTTCTATCTGTAATAGAGTTTATGATGTGCTATTCCTACTTTGTGCAGCAGCTGGGATGATGTGAGAGCGAGGATGGTGGGGGGGGGGTAACGGAGGCTAAGGATGCTGGTTCACGGAGGGTTCACCCATTACACAGGCCCTGCAGCCAGCTGGGGGGCTAACCAGGATGATCAGCACGAGCCACAGCCTGCACAGGCCCCAATGATTTTCACATCAAGCCGCCTGATGTACAGCTCCACCGTCTACCAATCGCTCTCCCATATCGATCCTCCTTTAAATGAGCCTTCCCCGCTTTGTACCATGAGCAATAATTAAAAAAGCAGCACATTGATTTTAACTAATATTATGAGAGATCAGGATGTGCACATGCTTACAAAACAGCTAAGTCACTTTGGCTAGAATCAGCAGCAGAAAAACACTGTGGCGCAGAGAGAAGGAAATAGTTGATTAAAAGGGATGCAAACATGCAGAAATCAAGCACTGCTTATCTCAGGAGTGTCAAACATGTGGCCCGCAGGTCAGAACCGGCCCGCCAGAAGGTCAAATCAAGCCCATCGGGTGCCATGTGACAAACAGGGTCACTGACCAAATGGGTGCCTTAAGCGAGTTGGGATCCCCAAAATTATTGTATAACAAATTGCATTAAACTTGACAACCTTTATTACTAGTAATTTAAATACTGAACGATTAGATACAGTAGGTTAGCTATCAACCCTTAAAAGATAAATAAATAAATATTACAGAAATAAGAAAAAAATAAAAAATTTTAGTCACAAATAGAACTAAACATGAACGTATGCCTTTTACAGCCCGTTCGGCATCTGAGACAATTTTGAAGCTTCACGAGTTGATAACTAACTAGTTAACGAGTGAGAACTGTTCCCGTTACTTGTTAACATACACACCAAGATGCACATTCAGAGTGAACTACAGTGCAAATAAAGCAGACAGGATAGGAACATAATCCTGAGTTTTCATTGGTTCTCGTTTCATTTTAGACTCCAATAGGAAGCAAAAACATGACTGTTACGTTGATTCAAGTCTCTAAATTGCTCATAGGAGTGAATGTTAGTCGTTCTCTTTGTATATGTTGGCACCCTGTCCAGATTGTAACCCAGCCTAATGCCCATTGAGAGCTGGATATAGGCATCAGCAGACGCCCCGACCCTGAAAAAAGGAGCAAGCAGGTCAGAAAATGAATGGATGGATGGGTGGGCCAATATTGGCCGCATTAGAATAATTTAGCAATTTTCTAAGAAAAATCCACAAAAAAAAATGCAGCAGCCTAACATAGGCAGCACTATATTGGCTGATGAGGATGCCTTTCAGACATCTCTCCAATCACAACGGACAGGTAGGTGGGCTGCTATATTCAAGTTAGGTTTCACGGAAATTTCCGTGTTTCAACTGTTAAGTTTCCTTTACTACATGAAGTCACCTCCTCACTGCCCCACATCTATACATATCAGTTCATTTACAGCTTTTTATGGTCACTTTTTCCTGGAACCAGACTGATACACCACTTTGTCCGCTCTTCTTACCGTGAACTACCGCAGAGCGATCACAGCGAGTCGGACTCTGAGTCAGAATACGGACGCGATCGCTTCTGAACAAATCCAACGTGGTGCTTTGGCAACTTCATGCTGTTATGCTACTATTATAAACTGGCTGACTTTCACTGTAGACGGAGTGGATATCAGAATGTTCTGTCCATCCTCCTTACAGAACCGTCTCCATCAGCCTCAGAGTCCAGAGCACTAATCAATCCTGAACAAACCTAACGCAGTGATTTAACAACTTTTGCTGTTTATCTTTTTATTACAAACTGGCTGACTATTACTTCATCCCCGCTGCTGCTGCAGTGGGTTCTCTCTCTCTCTCTTTCACTCTATCTCTCTCTCAACATTTCGTCGCTATGATGAGGCAGTGTGCATCATGGCAAAATGAGTGATCAGAATGATTCAGTGCGAGCATTCATTGTTCCACCTGGTCTAATGTGATGAAGCTCAATTTTGTGGTGGCATGAGGCTTATAAAACCGGGAATAATCCACAATTTAGCCGAGTCATTGTCTAAGCCGCAGGGTTCAAAGCGTGAGAAAAAAGTAGTGGCTTATTGTCCGGAAATTCGGTAACTACACTGAACAAAAATATAAACGCAACACTTTTATTTTTGCTCCCTCAAAGACCAAAACATTTTCTATATACACACGACCTATTTTTCTCAAATGTTGTTAACAAATCTGTCAAAATCTGTGTTAGTAAGCACTTCTCCTTTAAAGTGATAATCCATCCCACCTCACAGGTGTTGCATATCAAGATGCAGATTAGATAGCATGAGTGTTGCACAGGCTTAGGCTTAATCACACAGCACAATGCCTCAGATGTTGCAAGTTTTGACAGCAGGAATGTCCACCAGAGTTGTTGCCCATGAATTGAATGTTCATTTCTCTACCATAAGCCGTCTCCAAAGGCGTTTCAGAGAATTTGGCAGTACATCCAATCGGCCTCACAACCGCAGACCACGTGTAACAACACCAGCCCAGGACCTCCACATCCAGCATGTTCAGCTCCATGATCGTCTGAGACCATCCACCAGGACAGCTGCTGCAACAATTGATTTGCATAACCAAAGAATTTCTGCACAAACTGTCAGAAACCGTCTCAGGGAATCTCATCTGCATGCTCGTTGTCCTCATCAGGGTCTCGACCTGACTGCAGTTTGTCGTCATAACCGACTTGAGTGGGTAAATGCTCACATTCCTGGTTTTCACTGTTCAGGGCAGATGACAGACAGCATGTGTGGCGTCATGTGGGTGAGTGGTTTGCTGATGTCAATGTTGTGGATAGAGTGGCCCATGGTGGCGATAGGGTTATAGTATGGGCAGGAGTATGTTATGAACAACGAACACAGGTGCATTTTATTGATAGCATTTTGATTGCATAGCGATACCATGACAAGATCCTGAGGACCATTGTTGTGCCATTCATCTGCGACCATCACCTCATGTTGCAGCATGATAACACACTTCCCCACGTTGCAAGGATCTGTACACCATTCCTGGATGCTGAAAACATCCCCATAATTGAATGGCCAGCATACTCACCGGACATGTCATCCATTGAGCATGTTTGGGATGCTCTGGATTGGAGTATACAACAGCGTGTTCCAATTCCTGCCAATATCCAGCAACTTGGCACAGCCATTGAAGAGGAGTGGACCAACATTCTACAGGCCACAATCAAAAACCTGATCAACTCTATGCCAAAGAGATGAGTTATATTTTTGTTCAGTGTAGTTAACTAGTGCTTATTTTTCTCTACACTAGTAAGTTAGTACACACTTTTACTCCCACTTGTTCACTAGAGCTGCTGCAAATGGTTTTACTAGTCAACTAGACCTTATTTTTTACTAGTTCACTAGAAAACATGTGTGTTTGATATCAAGGATAAATAGGCAAATAACTACTTACTCAGCTTTCCATGCTCCTGACTCAGGATGTATTTTGGAAGACATGTCGAGAGCACTCCTCTGATTGGTCGGATGTCGACTGCTGTATTACAGCAGTCGACATCCGACTCTTTTCTTTCCTTCATCGCCTCACGGTAATGCATGTGCTCAAATGCAGCCCCTCAAGCCAAACTTGGTTCGCAATGGAAGATGACACCCTACAGTATTATGATAATCTGCAATGTCATTATTTGATTTGATTGTAGACACAAGAGTAGATGGTAAAACAAACTCATGCTAAAGATATTGTTAAATGGCTATTTTTAGTTGTGGTGTTGATGAAATTTTGACCATCATCCAGGAGTTTATAAAAGTGGTGCCTTTAAAGGACACCACCCCACTAAACATCCAACGTCCAAGGACCTCCAGATCACATTCATATTCAGTGACACATTGCAAATCAACACCACCAATAACAATTTCATATGTTTCTGCTGGCAAGTGTTAATTCAATTCAAATCAACTTTATTTGTATAAAGCAATTTCCAACAAAGTCATCTCAATGCGCTTATCAAAATATAAAATTCATAATAAGGAAAAAAAACCTTACCTTTGCTGAAGGTCTGGTAGCTCAGGTCTTGGTCTCACATCTTTTAAAAGCTGTCATTTTTCCTCAAAAAAAGTTTCTCTATTGTCTCTAGCGCTGTCATCCTGTCTGTAGTGTTATCCCGCCCACTAGCTAGAGAACGTAGCAGCAGCACTCTTTTCATTATATTCATGCATTTTAAGGCGCTTATTAAATAGTCTAGGCTGGAGCCTGGGCCGCCGCCATCTTGAATTATGTCGTCACCCAGCACGTCAGCAACAAATTCCGTGATGTTTTATTTTGGCCGGGAGCTGTATCCTGCCGACCCACAATGCCGTGCACGCTCTGTCATTTTCAACACTTCCTGAATTTGGTCTGAACCAAGAGCGTTTGTTTTCACAGTTCACCTGAATCGCCCTAGAATTCCACTGGGAGCTCTCAGAGTCCGGCCAAGACAATTGCTGTGGAATTCACCTGATCCGCTCTAGACTTTGTTCACACCGTCCAAACGAAGCAGAATATCCGGCAAACAAATCCTAACATATGATTACCACTCTAAGATGCTTCAATGTCAATTCACCCTTAGTCACCAATGATCTTTCCTGAAAGTGATTAGTATAATTTCCATACAATTTAACACTTACAGGGCATTGAGAATCCTCTGTAAACCAACCACAGAAACTGTATGAAAACATGAATATGGGGTTGTATATAAGGATCAAAAAGATTTTCATTTAATTGAAATTAAATATTAAATCAAAATCCCCACCAGGACCAGGCTGCATGTTTTTTAGTGAGATTATTCTGTTTTAACACAACAAACTTTCAAAACAAAATGCCCAATAGCTGATCAATACATCACATCCACTTTTTGATGATTTGGAAGTGATCAGTTGCACATATCAGTGGTGATAGAGCGGTATAGTCCTGATCTTTGAGCCAGTGCAGTTCCATTTTATCATCAGTCCTCTACAACTGTCTCAATGACAGCCACTGACATAAAACAGGCCAGTACAGCTCACAGCCTGAAGGCTGCCCTCTGCTCCACTGTGCATCAGTGAATACCTCTGAAAATGTAAATGACTATTTTACGACACTAAAATTCTCCGTCGGCGATCCTCAACATATGCTGTGACACTCCAGCCTCTTAAATGTGATAAGTAAGTGTTTGGTGAGGGATAGGAGGGATTCCCCGGCCGCTCTGTCACTGAGCTTCATTATTTGGCCCCCAGTGGACATTTGGTTGTACTCGGTCATTGTTGCTCCATACACTGGCTCCTAAAAGCTCCCATAAAGTGTTGGCGGCCTCAGTTCCCCTGGTTCCAGTAGGATCCATTGGCTCATTGTGTGCACAGGCATCCCATAATCCTTAGCATATGGCCTGTGAGTGTCGACAGGCATGAAATTACATCAAGGGCATTTTTTGATAACTGTCGATACTCTCACAAAGACGGTCAGCCTTATTGACGCCAAAGTCAAGGGCTGCTATGTTTGTGTGTGTGCAGTGATGGTGGGGGTGTGTGGGGGTGATGAGAGGCCTGCAATGTCAGACAGATGCCAGCCAGTGTGAACTGATCCAGGGGGAGCCTGCTCTTTATTGATATGAGTAAATTGATATTGATAAGGATTCGGATTGCTATGGATTGTGTTAAGCAGCAGTATAATAGAGAGGTCCTCAAACACAGATTGCGGTCAGTGAGTCTCTTTATTAGACAGGTTTTTGACACAATGTAACCTTGTCACTTCATATGCACATTTTCTTCATTTTTTAGCTGTTTAACATTAAACAAGAAGAGGAGATGTTGCTTTTTCTGTTGACAATTCTTTAACGTTTCTGTTTTTGTCGGGTTTAGTGTAAATGTCTTAAAATGGCTTCAAACCAACTGTTTTCCAATCTGTGATTTAATAATATTATTTTATTTGGTTTAAATGGAGTTTTAGTCTGCAAAAAAAACAGGTTAGATACCAAAAGCTACAATTAAAAATGGTTTATGAGCAAAACAAAACTTTCATTTTTGAAATATCCGCTAAATATCACTAACTACTATAATGGACAATGGTCAGAATTAGACAATTTCACATCATGACAGTGAAGTGTCAAAGTCACATTCTAGGCCTGTGTTTGAAGGATCTTTTCAGAGTGATATGCTCTATGTATTTGCAATGAAAGCATACTATACTGCCACCTAGTGATTGCTTCACATTTACATTTCATGCATGTTTTCATCATAATTACCTGGTTTTTAAAAATCATATTCATAAGGATGAACACACTTAATCTAAACCTTATTAGAAATTAAACAGGAAGGACAAAGTATTGCAATATGTCTCAATATCAAGCATGATTTATAATGTTCTATTATTAACAATAAATATCCAGAGCAGATATTATTAATGCAAGTAAGCTGACATCACATTTACCCTCATGACTATTTTAGTCATCATAGATTTAAGAATCAATGTGCACAGTGCCCGAGGCATTATGTAAAACAAACACAATGTAAAAGTCCTGAAACAGATTCCCATGGGGGAGATGTGTATGGATGGGGGACATTTCTAATGATTCTTACCATGGCCCTAAAGAGGATGGCCACATTTCTCAAAAATAATCTCATTATTGGTTGTAAAGACAAGAACAGACCTCAATTCAACGTCTGGGAGACATGCTGCTCTTGTCTCCTCCACCATCCTAATTTCTCTCATAAAGCAGTCTGAGTCGAAAAAGGCGAAGCTCAATACTTTGCCAAATGCTTCATTCAGACAGATGTCATTATTGGTACTTTTTCCAAATAGCAGAGTTGTTGTTGTTCTCCCTGACTTCTCTCTGAGAGCTGGAAAGTTTCATCTGTCCGTCAAGTTAAATTTGAATATCCTAAGCTCCTGAAAAACATCTTTCTTTACCGTGAAATTGTACTTTTTGGAAGTTAATACTTGACCCAGACAGATAAGTGAGCACCTGCATACCAAGTGGGAAATTAATGCGAAGAGCAATACGTCCTATATTTCTAGACATTTGACCCAAACCATTGCTTTCCTACATTGTGTCAGATTCGTTTAGTGAATGAACATCAGTTACGTCGCCAATATGGGACGCCTCATTCCCTGTGAATGAGGTCTTTCCTGTCCTGCCAGACTGGAGCTCTTTAAAATCTAACAAAACTTGGTTTAAAAATAAATGTACAAAGTATTTTTCTAATTTTCCTGCCTGAGATGGAGCTGTTGGACACATTTCTCACTTAAAAGAAAAACACTAATGTTTGGGTTTTTACAGTAAAGGGAGCTGCAGAAGCTAGCTAACAATTAAGCCTTCTGGACTCCATCCAGCCCACTGATACAATGATCTCATTCACATTGGTACATTTCTCGGATTAGAATTTAAATTATTTTCTGAAAGTACATGTTCAGTCTTCACATCATTGTGCCACTTAGGCACTTTCTCCTTTTTTTGAAAAAATTCTTTGGTTCAGCATGAAAATGACTGTGTACAATTATCTGCTGTTTCCTACATTATTAATTACTAATGTCATGCTGATGTGTAACATATTTGTCTCTGTTGAATAATCTTTCCCCCAATATTTAGCATTAAGTTCATCACAAGTATTTACCAGAGGTGTAAGTAACAGATTTCAAGTACTCACTCTAATGTAGTTGAGTTGCTTTTATGAGTACTTGTATTTTTTAGAGAATATTTCTAAATCAGTCATTTTACTTGTACTAAACTATGTTTTAAAAGAAGTAAAATAATTCAGGATGAGATCCTGCCCCAAGTGGAGGAGTTCAAGTACCTCGGGGTCTTGTTCACAAGTGAGGGGAAGATGGAGCGAGAGATTGAGAGATCACTGCGTCTGTGATGCGGAGTCTTCACCAATCCGTCGTGGTGAAAAGAGAGCTGTGCCGAAAGGCGCAGCTCTCGAATTACCGGTAAATCCCCATTCCTATCCTCACCTATGATCATGAGCTTTGGGTCATGACCGAAAGAACAAGATCGCGGGTACAAGCGGGGGAAATGAGTTTCCTCCGTAGGGTGGCTGGGCTCAGCCATCCAGGAGGGACTCAGAGTAGAGCAGCTGCTCCTCCGCATTGAGAAGAACCAGATGAGGTGGTTTGGGCAACTAATTGTGAGGCATTCGGGGCACGTCCCTCTGGAAGGAGTCCTCGAGGAAGACCCAGGACACGCTGGAGAGACTATGTCTCTCGGCTGGCCTGGGACCGCCTCGAGATCCCCCGGAGGAGCTGGAAGAAGTGGCCGGAGTAAGGGAAGTCTGGGCCTCCCTGCTAAAAATGCTGCCCCCTCGACCCGGCAACGCATAAACAGGAGAAAATGGTTGGATGGAAGGAAAATAATTAATTACATTTCTACACCTAACCTTAAATCATTATTTTTTATTTTTTTCCGTTTCATGGGACATTGAACATCATCCATATGTTGTTAGTCGTGTCATTTTTGATCAAATCCACTGTTTATGGTTCAGGTTGTGGTTTTTATGTTGTTACCCACATGGCACATTTGGCATGGCACTGTTTTAGAGTTCATAAATGTATCTACTGTATACTTAGAGCCTGATCATTTTTTATGTTGAACTGAATTCATTGGTGTCATTTTATTTTAAAAAGAACTGTACATTTTCACAAATCTTTTATTTTATACAGATGCCTTTGTGGAAAATAAATTAATTAAATTAAATTAATAAAAATGTTTATTGTAATATGTCAAACATGTTCCTATACATTTTCATTAGACTTATTTAAATCTGTTCTGAATTGGTTAATTGCTCCAAAGAGAATCTTGACTTTCTCCAATGAAGGGAAATGTGTGAAGCATTAAATTAACCAACAATTGGCCAGTTTTCTGACATCGCTTAAAGACGCATCTCACAAACATCAACTAGCAAGTGTATATAAAGCCAGAGCACAACAACATGTCGCGTCAAATTTATGACTGGCCTCGTTTGGAAGCATGAATTGTGCTCTGGTTGAATGATGGAGTCCAGACAAAAGCCTGATTATTTTATAAAAAAGGATTTATTATAAACTAAATGAAAAGGAGTACAAAAAAAGGGCATCTTCCCTGCAGGGAAAAAGAAAGCAAACTAAGGGAAAGTTTTCTGAGCACTAACTTTTACAGATAGGAAGAGTCCCACCCTAAGATGAAAGGGAAGGAGGGTGTGAAGGCAGGAAGGAGTGGAAAATCACTGTTACAGAGCTCTGTTTATCAGAGCTTTGGTATGAGAGCTTGAGCAGAGACTGTTTTTTGCTGGCACTGTGAATACAGCAAAATCTGTCTGTACTGCGGGTAATCTAATCTAACATGACTCAGCAAAGAAGCAACGTCTCTGTTCAAAAGTACACCGATATAATGCAGTCATCGTGTATAAACACATGGCAAAATGTACACATGAACACACATTTGATGATACGATGATTAATATAATAATTGCCATAACAAACACAATGTTATAATATCAGACTGTGGAAGAACAGTTACTGTATCCTCAATCATTCCGACTTTTCCTCAACAGCAAACCACAGCACTGCATGTACATTTTTTTTCCCAAAGGGAATGTCCTTATATGTTCACATTTCTACTTTAGTTTTTTTTTTTCTTTGTGATCTGCAGGGTGGTCTTTTCCTTTCTGCATCACAATTTCATGGTCCGTCAACAAATTACAATAGAAAACAGTAAAACTGGAAATGTGAATATCTTACATATGCTAAGGAAGTTACACTGTTATACTGACAACATGACTAAACATTTTTGACTGTATTATTTGACACGATAATGCAAGGACTTGTCATTCTGATGGGACTGTGCTCACTGGATGAGGAACGATGTAAAGCAAGAGAATGACTTTGGCTGGCAATCCACGGTGTTTTGCTCTTTGCACAAAGTTGTTTTGAGAAATGTACTTACTGTTGTGTTGAGTATGTTTAGACAGAACTGAGAAAAACTGTAAATGCACTTTCAAATAACATTGTCACAACACATCAGAAGTATCTTTTGTATACCATATAGACTACAAGGGCAAGCAACTTGTAAGATAAAAGTGATTAAATAATAAAGAACATATGAAAATGTATAAAATTCAAATTCTGTACATAGTATTAAGTTGGAACCTGTGGGTTGAGGAATTTCATCAACTTTAAATCCATAAACACGCTTTGATATTATCAAAACAAAGTTTCTCCCAGTGGCTCCTTCATTTTCAAATCCCTCTCTGAACCTCCATGGAGGTTTTATCATCCAGGAGGATCTTTCTGCTGATATATGTTAATTAAATCCACCAATATTTGGTCTCTTTCAAACAATCTTGGACTTAAGTCTCTCTTCTCTTTTTCTTGTGTGTGACAATTTCACCAAAACAAAGTGGCACCATCACTTGTGAGTAAAATTACCGTAATTACATGATATTGGCGGTAAAGAGCAACTTATTAGCTTTCAGAAACTGCTGGAATTTCTTAGGTAGAGCAAATATTAGCGTAGTTACGTCAATGGTCATTTGAATTAATGTGTTTCCCTAGATTCGTTCAGGGTCCCTGGGAAATCCGGACTTTTTCTAACAGTTTCTAAAATCCATGAAAAGAAGATACAATTTAGTTCAGGTGATATGGGTGGAATCAAAGTTGAGTGACCTTTGATATCCTTTTCTTAATTGATCAAAGCAAATCACCTTTGATGTCACCTGAACTAAATCATGAAATTTCATAAAAACCGGGCTGTCTTTTGCAAATCAACTTTTCATATGTTCCACCAATGTTCGGGGTCATCAGTCACACAAAGTGCTAGCGTGACCGCGTGCGCTAATTGTTGACTATTTCGAGCAGGTAGCATTATTGTTATCATGTCAGCACACTCCCACACGTGCACACCCTCACTCGTTCATTCACGGACACAGAAACCACACACACACACACACACACACACACACACACACACACACACACACACACACACACACACACAGTCTGTACTTTACAGATATCAGCTGTTATCCCCGTCTAGCATCAGTCCCCAGGCGCTATGCTAACAGCCTCCTCTACAAGCCAATTTACAAGGATTCTGGTCATGTTTACATTAGCCCTCTCTCAGTGCATGAAAAGAGCACGGTCGCGCCGCGGAATAGAAATGAGCAAATATGAATAATTCAATCTTCCTCGCAGCCATTAACACGTTTCCCTTGAATAAAGTGATAATAGGTTATCATCTGTGAAATGGAAATTTCATAACAGAGACGGTGAGAAGAGTGTCTCCGGTTACACCAGAGGAAATTAATTTCACAGCACATCTGCTCCACAAAGCCCCAGTCCTCCAATGCTAAGTACGAGAAAATGTAGTCGTTCAGCTCCGCTAGCTTTCTAATTAGATTAGCATGCTTATTTGAAGGTGGCAATCTTTAGTCTAGTCAAAGGAATTAGTGTTCCCCATTACACATACCTAATATTTATGACAATGAAATGACTTGGCCAATTACGGAGGGTTAAAAATGTATTACTTTATCTTATTATTTTAGCCAGATGGCAAACTAAGTCGTCCATGTTGTACCATGCATCTGGATGATAGTGGCGCCAATTCTACCCAACGTGATGAAATAATGAGTGTGGAAAGAAAGCTTTGGTCAAAGCTGCTTTAACCAAAGGACCAATCAGAAGTTTATTGAAAAAAAAAAAAAAAAGAAAGATTTCAGCATCTTTTGTTAAAAAGATAAACACAACGAAAAGAAATCAATCTTTAAAGTGCACACTCGTTGAGAGGATAACAGCAAAGACAGCAGCACGGACATTTATGAATTTGATGGCTATCGTCATAAGGTGTTTAACAATAGTGGTGGGAGAGTTTAAACCTCTGAGAAAGTTAAAAAAAAAAAAAAAAAAGGATGTGGGCACTTTCCCTTTCCTCCCCCACGTTTCATCTATTCCCATCAATTTTTTTGTTTGTTTTGTTGTTTACTGGTGGACAGCTGTAAATGATAAGAGATTGAGGGCAATTATCTGAAATGGGATCAGCAATCCCTCTGGTGCGTGGCTATGAGACTCAAAGCAGCAGACAGGAAGAGGAGAAAGTCAAGGGAAGCATGGACTCGAGACAAGCGCTCTCTTCTCATTGGACGCCCTAAATGACAACAATGATCTCAGGCAGTTCGATACTAATGTGAAACTTCCTCTCCTCACAAATATCATTAATAGTGCTAAGAATATGTTCATGAAATGTAATGCATTTGTATACAAAACTTTGTAGTCACCTCAAAGTTGAAAGGTTTTAATGATATAAGGCAGTATTCAATTCAGTTTAATCCAGTTTTATTCAATAAGGAAGAAATTTAATATAGCCAATTTAGCGCACATTCAAATATTAGTTTAATATATTTAATAAGAACCAACCATAGGCAGAAAGCTTATTACCAGAAGAAAACCATCAGCAGAAACACACCTGAATGTGGTGTTTATTTCAGTCTAAAACTTGCCGGACATGTCCTCTATGACTTTAAGCTCAGAATTATCATTTTTAAAATTCTTCTGTTGCTTGTATTTCATTAAATCGTGAGTTTAGGCTATTCAGGTCTGTGTACCGGTAAGTGTTGCACAGCTTTAAATTTGTGGGTTCCAGCTGTGTCCAGACTCCAGTCTGTCTTTATGGATGTAATGCATTCCTCCTGAAAGTGTGTGATTTCATATAATAAGCAGGAGTTAAGAAATTATGCCGCAACACAATAGGCAAGGCAAGGCAAATGTATTTGTATAATGCATTTCATACACGAGGCAAGTCAATGTGCTTTACATGATCAAAAAGTGTTATAAAAAACATTCAACAGCTTAAAATCTATAAGAACATCATTTAGAATAATCAGTAAAATCAAAAGGAGTGACAGTCAAAGCAATTATATATATATATATATATATATATATATATATATATATATATATATATATATATAATGAATAATATATAATTTAAAAATAATAATAATATATAATTTAAAAATAATAATAATAATAATCATAATAATAATAATATTCTGTATAGAAAACATCTTGTTCAGAATGATCACTTGTTCACTTTTTTATTTTTTATTAATTAGTCTATTGACATTTTCAATGAGAAACCAATCTGTTTTTATTTATTTATTTATTAAATATTTTGATTCGACTATGCTTGTGTACAGGACAGATTTTCAACATTTAACGCAAAAATGCAGGATTGTTTCCAAAAACTCTGCTATTTTAAAACTTGTCAAATCGTCATTATTATGACGCTTGAAACAATAAACACAACCTTATATTAAATACAGTTTACCATTCCAATGAATTTACTTGCCAGCAGAAAAAACACTGTTTAGAATGAAACTTTGCAGAATTGTTATGTCACCATGAGAATTTTCTCGGGTCTTGAGAGTGTTGTGAGCTTTAGAGACGTCAACGTTTAACTGGGTCTAACTACTTTCATACTGGCTCTCCCCTGTCCGACATCAAATCTAAAGATATCTTTTCAGTTATGTAAGCAAGAGAGTGGGAGCTTTGTTGGTATGAGTTCATCTGATTTGAGATTTCGTGCCACTTGGAATAACTGGAAAAATCTAAGTTCATTAACCGAGCTCATTGGTGTAGAGAGAGTTAAAGTCCAAAGTACTCACTCACTCAAACAACACACAACAGGCCAAACTACAGCCAGTGACAAATAAGCTGATTTATCTAGAGTAGACCAACTAAAATTAACAGAAGAACTTGAATGAATTAAGCTTAAAAGCTACTAAACTTAATAAAAACCTGCCTGGCAAACACTGGGACTTGAACTAATGACATTTGTAGCAATCAACAGTAACTATTATTCACATGCATGACCCAATAATGCAACAGTGAAAACAAAATGAAGATTCACACAAGAACTACTAAACCAGAGATGGGCAATCTGGCGGTTCGGGGGCCACATGTTGCCCGTAGTCTAATCTTGTGCGGCCCTAAAAGTCATTGCACTAAAAAAAAACACAGAAAATATATAGGTTGAGAGAAAATATAAAAATTGACAACAAAAACACATTGCAAAACAACAAAAATACACATAATGACCAAACAAAATACACAAAAGGACTTCCAAAACACACAAAAAGATGACAAAGTGCACAAAAATAACACAAAATACAAAAGTGGTTCCAGTAACAGACAAAATGACAACAAAAGTACACAGACTGACTCCAAAAACACCTGTATATTCCTGTAGATTAGTCGTAATTCTAAGTGCTGACATAAATGTTGATAATCTGGATTAGAAAATTAAACTTTTGTGGCCCTGCGGTGATAAAAGTTGCACAGTGCCATCTCTGTACTAAACAATTGCCTGAAATGATATGATGAACCAAACCACAAGTTTTAATATTTATAGTCCAAAATAAACCACACACCCCCAGGTTGTGATAATATCCTTGTGAGAACAAGTTGTGTTTGGGACCTGCACACCTACTTCCTTTTAAACAGTCCTTGTCAAGGTTAAACGCAGGCGGTTGACACATTGTTCTCCATTGCAATTCCCTGCATCTCGTCTATCTTGCTCCAGTCTTTTACAGATTAAGGCGGTTGTATTATAAGACACAGAATTAAAGCCGCAGTGTCCTAAAGATATAGCTCAATTCACTGCTCTTAATTTTGCAATTCCCTCACACGGTGGCCACAAAGCCCTGCTTCTCCATCAAAACCATTAGGCGCTCTGAAGCCTGGAGTATCATCAACAATGACAGGTAAATATTTAGGCTATCTCACTGGAGCAAATAAGCCACCCAAGGTCAGATGGTTGCGTTAGTCCATTCCAGCTTTAGCTACATTGGACTTTAAGTCGCTGCTCAAACAACGTACAGAAATCCAAAGAGCAGCAAAGGACAGCAAGGGGCCTTCACTTGTGCAAAAGGAGAGTGCATCGTTTATACCACAATATGAGATGAAGTTGAGATAATGTAACATTTAGAATATTAAGATAAAGAAAATACCTGGAGGTGCGAATCCCCGCACCATCACTTTATATCATTTGAGGAATCAGAAAGCACACTATTGCATCTTAGAGGGAAAAAAAAGGTCAAGAGAGCCAATTTGCTGCTTAAGAAATCATCACATCTTCAACAACAACCGACTTTCAACTGAGTCATTTATCACACAATCTGTCATACTGAAGCAAGAGAAAGAAAAAAAAAAAATCATAATTGGAGTTGTTATCTTTTCCATTATTTCCTCCCACAACCTCTGTCAACAAAATCAAAATGCCTTTTTTTTTTTTTCTTCAGTCGCCGCGCAAGTGGTTGCAGCTGCAGGCCGAGCAGCACTGGTCCCAGAGATAGGCTACGCAGGATAAGGAGTAAGTGAGTTCTTTGCTTTTGTGTCAACAAGAGACTTTATGGCTTTGAAGTAATAAATCATAAAGAAACTACTCTGTTCCTAAACATTTTCTGATAAGGGAGTTAGGAATCAAATCAATTTAAGTTTCTGTACACAAGGTCCCAGCGTGGCCTGCAAACAGTCAGAGTATCTGAGGCATCTCGACACAAAGCCACTGTAAATGGATTAGTGTGGGGGCGCCTGCTACAGTACAGCTGACAGAGATCATAGCACAGCAACATATCCCTTCAGGCACATTAAAAAGAAGAGAAAACACACATGCCATAAATCAGCACGCGCCATCGGGGGAAGATGATTCATCATTCTAATGGACGTATAATGCAAAGCAATAAAATGTTTACCATCAGACTTTCCTTCAACGCAGTAATCAAAGCAATCAACTGTAGGATGCTGCATGAAAAGCTACTAAATATTTTCAACAGATGAGAGTTTGTTACTTTTACTTAAATTTCAATACTGTGCTTTGTTTGTATATGGGAGTGTTTGCCTGAGGAAATTCATTATCAATGCATGTCAAACATATGATAAAAGCTTCACCATCTGCTTGACTTATTCATTTTTATTTTACGCCCTGGAGGAAAATGTAAGACTGTCTGCAAAACTATTTTTCCAGAAACTTTTTTTTTTTATTCTTTATTTTAATTTTTTAAATGTATTGAAAAGATACAGTGATCAAGATGAATAGGGGGATTAAGTGTTCTTGAAAGTGTCCAGTATAGTTCTGTGATTCTGTCAAAACTCCTAGGAAGTCCACTGCACCCCGTTTCACTCCCCAGGTAGGAGACCACTGTTTAGGATTTATTTCAGTGTGTATCGCCTATGATTTCTGCCAGTAGTTTCCCAGTACCGCCCCTGTTTTCATGCAGTCTGTGGTTCAAGTAGTATCCAAATAAAATGGTGACTGACTATCATCTGTGTTGCTGGTGCAAGGCAAAAAATTCATGTTAGGCAGTAAAAAGATATGTCCCATGAATAAATGCTAACAACGGCAGCCGTCACACACATGGAAGTTGATCACAAGAAACGAGGGGTACCAGTAGGTATAACCAGTGTTGGTCAAGTTACTTGGAAATATTAATTAGTTATTGATTAGTGATTACTCCTCCAAGGAAATAATCCAGTTACATTACTAATTACTTTTTTCCAAAAGTAACTAGGTGCTTTAATTACTTCACTTAAAATAGTTAAGTTACATTTAAAAAATGTGATGCACAAAATATTAAAGAAAGTGTCTATTTGCGCGGTTGCCGTACGAACAACCCCCGGTGCTATTGGTACAGTTACCGAAGTACAAGTACGTAGCGTCTTAGGGTTAGGTTTAGGGTTAGGGTTAGGTTATAACCCTATATCGCAACAATTTTTAGGGTTAGGGTTAGGTTTAGGTTTAGTGTAAGGTCTTAGTCATGCGACCTAAACTGGCCAAATAGGGGTGCTGCGTATGGATAGAATATAGAATGGCGGTACATTGATATGGCAACCGTATGAATAGCCACTGCCAATATTAAACAGCAGACATTTCAGCCTAACTCTATTCTTTTGGTATGTTCCATACATATGTAATCAAATTAATTTAGTAACGTAGTAACGCAGCCTGCTTGCGGGAAAATAACAGTATTTGTATTTGTATTTATTTGATCTCCATTAACTTTAACAACTACGGCTACTCTTCCTGGAGTCAGTTCAGCATGCTGCTTACAAAGCAATGTTTACACCAGTTTTCATAGCACCACAAAGTGATAAAAATGAAATTTTACACACACACACACTCAAAAATATTGTTTCTTCAATTATAATCCCTTACTTTACTCATTAATTGGGAAAAGTAATCAGATTACAGTGCCGCATTACTTCTAACGCATTACTGCTCATCATTGCGTATAACACAAACTCTGGTTGATTTAGCCCGATATGTTCAAGTATTTGTTATAATCTCCACATTTTATTTGAACTTATTTATGTATTTACAATGTTTTTACATTTACATGTATTTACAATGTCACTTTCCTACAGCACCGCAAACAGGCAGGAATAACAATCCTGGAAAAACAAAGTTTTTTGACATTACCAGGATTGCTCCGGAGTAGACAAGGATGGATTTTAAGTCAATATGACATCATGTTTATGTATATTGCAGGCTTGATTTTTAAATAAAATAACATATTTTGTTAAAAGGTTTTGGGCCCAAGATAGGTCTACTGCTGTTTTTTATCATTTATTTCCAGATTTTTAAACTTTTAAATGATACCACTGTGACAAGTCATCCTGTTTCCACCCAGCGAAGCATTGATGAATCCATGACGGCAGTGTGGCCTCTTTAAAGAGTCTATGCCACCTTTAAATTCATGAGATATAGCCATAACGATTGAATCATCTTTTCTTTTGATGATGAGTATGATCAGTTCCAAAATAGATGTTTTAACTGCACTTTTGTATTCAAAAACATAACGTGAAAGCATGTCAGTCTTCATCCTTGCTTGGTTCATTCTTAAATGGTATGGAAATAATATTTTAAAAACTTGCAAGCCTTGCTGTTTGACTCGGCCTATTGTCAACTGCAGGCTATTCATCACAGAGTTAAGTGTCAGCAATAAATTATCCCTTCTATTATGACAGCGACATTACTCATCAGGATTAGGGATAGCCAAACCGAAACTCCTTAGCCCCAGCCATCTCCTGCTTGCCATCGATCGCTGTTCCCTCTATTACCAACACAGAGGCTATCTGCATGACACTTGCACAGTGCGCATGTTGATGATGCTCTTGTCTGCTACGAGGATGCTTGTATCATGAGGTAGCGCGAGGGAGGAATGGAGCAAAACACAGGAGAAAGGAGGAGATAAAAAGAGACTGTACGCTGAGAGTCTCTGGAGAGTTCAGGTATAATGAAGTGCTGGATAGGTTTAATACGAACAACAGAAGGGCCCCCTGCCTTAGTCAAGGGCTGTTAATATCTCCTCCATTCCTTAAGCAAATCAAGTTATCTGGCACTGCTGGTGTTTCGATAAGAAGTGGATGAGGTCCTTTGAGAACGGCTTGATTTAGATGTTGTTTAAAGTGAATATCCAGATAGCTCAAACACATAACACTGTATGATCAGAATCAGCTTGTATGCCCACTTGTTTTCTACTCAGTGGAGCATGCACTCAAGCAAAGAGAGGGGAGATAAAACCGCAGTATTGTCTACATAAACCCCTCATTTCTATGCCCTTGCCTTCCAATGCCTCAAACGTGCCACAAGGCATTACTTAAATAAGGCCTGAAGGTCCAAACGCCACCGATGGTGTCCCCCTCCGTTCAATTTGAAACGCATCAAATCCTCTCTAATTCCACATTTCAGGCTTTTAAATTGCCCTGTGCTCTGAAACGTAACCGAAGGCTTCAACTTTGTTTCAAGACTTTTTCCTTTTTATTTACTATTAATGTCAACTTTGTGTTACCCTGAGAGGATGAGACAGGAGAGGGAATAAGGCCATTTTCTTTTTGTTGTAAATGTCCTCTGCACGGGCGCTCAGGAGCATCCAAGGAGTTAGCAGACCTGTGGACTCTCAGCACAGGCCAATTTTAGGGAGTGAAGGCCAACCTCTTTGGGGATTTCTAGATGGCATGTGTCTCTCAAACAGAGGAATTCTCTCTGGATGTTTTTTTTTTTTTGTTCAAGTGGGACAACGGTTGGACCAAGAAGACCAGAAAACAGCCAGTCTCATTTTGGAAACTTCCATCGAGTACAGCAAAACTTGGGCTGATGAGATTATGGCTCTGAATATCAATGAAACTGGGCATTGGATATATTTGATGATGGATTTTTGATTTTAAACAATTCCTAGCTATTTTTATCTAAGTGACTTTAGTCATTCCAAGTCTGAGACTGCTGACCCACCTGGTGTACTCTCAGTAGCAGATCACCATGAGAACAGCCCAGGCTGTTTGAGAATATTTGGGAAATGTGAGAAACATGACATAACGTAAGCAGCTTTGGCAGTGACTGGCAACCTGTGGCCCCCTTGTCCCTCCCATGTGGCGCAGCAACCAGTCACCGTGCCCCTCTGACCATCAAGTACTTCATCAGGCTCCTTTGTTGTCATTCAACATGAATGAGCTACGTTTTCTACAACAAATCATAATGAGGTGTATTGACTGCTTCATATGATATTCATTTAATGGAATATACTTTTCTTACCTCAATTTGAGTGTTGGCCTTTTGCGTGCTTGAATATGGTCTTCCAGATCACAGACTGCCTTGTGGATATCGGCCCACTAGATGGTCTTAGTGGTGGTGTGAAAACAGCAGATGAAGGCAGTGGGAATATAAATACCACGGTCTGAAGGTGGAGATGTAGATGATCTAAACAAGGGTTCCGAACCTTGGGGTCATGACCCCATTTGGTGTCGTGAGACACTGGGAGAGGGTCGCCAGATGCCTTTAGGAAAATAAGAATATTTTGTGAACAATTTACAATTTTTCTGTAAGTACGCCAAACTTTCCATATTTTAACCTATTTTCTTCACTTTTTCTCACCGTATTTTTGCTCCTTTTCATGCATTTTTGCAACATTACTCCCATCTCTGCCACTTCATCAAATTTCAATGCCTTTTTCTGCAATTTATTTCCACTTTCAAAACATTTTCAGCACTCATAAACCCTTTTCACCACTTTTCCCACCTAATGTTGCATATGTTTACTCAATATTGTCAATTTATCTTCTCTTCTACCACTAATCATGCTTATTTTGCCAATTTAACCATATTCAGGATTTTTCATCCCCATTATTTTAAGTTTAAACCAATTGATCCTATTTATTGTTCCAATATTGATACTTTGAACCCTTTACATTACATTTTCTTTCTGTTTTTGGCCACTCTAATTTGCAACTTTTACCCAATTTCTGTGGTTTGTAAAATCCTAGTTCACCACCTTTCCATAATTTTTGGTCACTTTTAACCCATTTTATTCCTGACTAAAACAAGGCTTTATGCATTGATGACTATATACTATGGAACAAAATAATAATAAAATTCTTTGAAGACAGTGGATATTATTCAGACAAATAAATAAATGTGGTTATCACAGATTAATAGAACAAAGGACCATCATTTTGCTGACTTTATGGAAGGGCCCCAAAAAGCTCCCCCTTTTATTCCCTTGTCTCCACATGACTGTTCCTCAATGTTCATGTCTGTGATCAACCACCCTCAGGTACAGTGGGGGTCCTCGGTCTCTGGAACCTTTAATTTAGGGGTCAAGGGCTGAAAAGGTTGAGAAGCACTGGTCTAAAATGTTAGAAAAAGAGTGGTCCTTGCAGCAGATGTGTGTGGGTCATGCAAGTGTAAAAAGATCTATCATGGTCGGCTCTGATTGAAGAGTGAGTGATGGTTTGGGTAGTTTTTTGCCAGTTTCGACGGTGTTTTTGGGTGGTTTAGCCGGTGTTTGAAGCGGCCAGGATGAGATTGGGGAGGACGTTTCCACAAACGTTCCTCATGGTGACAGCGTTTCAACTGTCCATTTCCACATTCAACAGTAGATTCCGTTTTCATTGGTTGATTCCGTAATTCCGTTAATGTGGATTTTATAGGGCCCTAGTGTAGTAGTTGTTAGCACACTCAGAGACTTGCTGTAATGCATACAAGAGTGTGTTCTGTAACCATCTCTGATTGGCCAGCAGCCCAGGAAGGCGGTTCTCAGTAGTTCTGATTGGCAACTTAAGGTTAAACGTTCAGCATTAGTGGAAACACTAAAAATTTGTACAAGCATGAGAAAAATAATGCAGAACAAAACACCAAGCTACAATTATGGAAGAGAGGAGGAAAGTCTTACCTGTCCCCGCAGACCCAGACTATCCAGATTGATAAGAGTGGTCATCTTGGTCATCAGTTAATATTAACTTTTAAAGTGCAACTGGTCTTATGTTGCTCAGAATAAATTATATATATTTTTTTTTAGCTGGCCTAAAACCTTAATACATGTATCCCTTAAAAATTATATTTAAGAATCCTTTATTAATCCCACAATGGGAAAATGTACATGTACAATAGCAAGCAAGCAAGTGTACGGTGCAAACAAAATGACAAAATGAGGATATACAAATTATTCTAATAATAAAACAATGCTATGTACAAAGCAATTTTACTCCAATAAATATGTACATAACCACAACAAGTATGAAACATGTACTGATAACATAATAGAACATTAAAAGATACTTAATTTTAATACTCAATATTTAATGAAATTGAAACTGACTTGAGTTGTGTGTGTTACAACAGTGTTAACACAATGTACCGTGTAGCGGGACTTGAAGCTGCTTGTCTTGTTTAGAGTTGTATGCAGAAGGAGTGGCTAGTACATAAAACTGAGTTATTAAAGACACGAGTTCGGGCTTAAAGAGAGATCGGCTTCATTCACGTTTGAACGGTTTGGCCATATTCTTTCGGGCTCGGGTCGAGGCTAATTTTTTAGGTCTGATTACAGCTCTAGCACGCATATATATATATATATATATATATATATATATATATGTGATGTTTCTGTGTTTGCATGTCCTTTCCCTTATTTGTGTTGGTTTTCTCCAGGTCCTCCACCTTTCCCAAAGAATTTTATTTATTTATTTATTCATTGCAAACCAACATAGATTCCCCATGTACATTAAATATTATCACAGTCCAAATGAAACATTATCATGATTGGAAAAGAGCAGTAAGAATAAAATTCTTATATTTCTGTCCCTTAACTTAATCAATACATAATTGATGACCCCATCAATCCACACAATTTTCACCATTATCTGAACACCCAAAAATCACAAATTAAAATTTACATTTCACCCCACAAGTCAACTTTCTAAAGAATATTGGCCATTTTTTTTTTCCTTAAACATTTGTAAATAATTCTGATAATTATTTTTTGTAACAAAATCCATGGTAAAATCTTACTAGCTCGTGTTACCCCACGTTTCAACACAATAAGTAAAATATGGAAAAATAAAACTTTCTCGAAGTATTACAAGGTAAAACATACTTAGATTTGTTCCAAATAAAAATGTTTTTAGTTTAGTTTCAAAATAGTTCTGTTGTTTGGAGGGTCATAGTGAATGAGTGTAGGGATGTGACTGTAACTGTGTTGTCCCTGCATTAGAGCAGTGTCTTCCCATTATTATTATTATTATTATTATTATTATTATTATTATTATTATTATTATTATTATTATTGTAGTATAACTTTTACAAAAACAAACAAATAGTAAATTCATGTTATGTATTTGGAATGATGTTATGTGTCTGCTCTGGTCTATTTAAAATGGAAGTAAGAAACATCGCCAACATGCAGCCTGTTTTTATCTAGCCTGTTTTAGCTGTGTGCTATCTTTCCCCTCCATCCCAGTTATGCACTGTGGGTGCAGGAGCCCTGAAATATGGGTGTTCCCATTCAAATCTGGCTTTACGCGAACTCTTCGTTGTGCGTAAGTCCTTTTCCTCTTACGCGCCTCTAACCCTGGAATAAGTGCAGCGCTCCGATAAGGTGAAACACTATATTACACTAGAAACATGGATTTAGTTACATTTGAAGCCACACGGACTCGTGTCCACGTTGGTCACAGTGATTCAACTATTTTCATACTATGTCCAACGTAAAGTCACAGTTTGATCCACTACAGAGTGAAACAAGCTGTCATATGCAGATGAGGACGGACCAGAAACTGTTCCTACACATATTTTAATGAGGCGCAGCTCAGGTCACTTTAAACAATTTGTATTTATAACTGTGTATTATGGAAGCCAATAGTTGTTTCACTGCAAACATCCCTCTGTATTAAAGCAGGACGCTCTGCAGCGCATCTAACTTGGTCACGCTTTACAGCGATGATGATGATGATAATGATGATGATGATCGAGGAGAGAGATTTTAACTGTGACTCAGACAGAATGTGGCCAATCCTCAGTCACACTGCAGTAATCTGATCAATGATCTGATCAAATCAACCGGTTCTATTGTTTATCAATTACGGCGTTTCAAATTAAAAGTGAACGTTTATCATTTTCACGGATTTCAATGACATTTACAAACATTGGGAAAACCCCATGTTCCATGATTTCTGGACAGCCCAAAAAAATGACATCACCACCTCCTTTCCTTCAGACCGCCTTCATTCACACATACGCGCTTTTTGGCTCCTTAAACGCGGTGGGAGTGTTAGCAGCCTGGACCGGAGAATACGCATTGGAGAGAAGTGCTCAACTACAGGCATGCAAAAAAGCCCTTAAGTCCAGACGGGAGAATAGACCCCTTCATTAGTGAGATTATAAACGGAGAATAAACTGACACTGATCAGTTTCACTTTCACTTTGAACGAGCCCTTTTCTTTATCAGTCCATGAGATAAAAATCTCTTCTTCCTAAAGGATGTCATCAGTAAATGAAAGGATTGAATCGATGTCTAAATATTCTCTCTCCTGTCAGCATCACATCAGATCCACACAGTGACCTATTCACACATTATTGGACAGCTCGTTTTCTAAAAGATCTGATTGGTCATGAGGCGGGGCTTTAGTACTCGCTCAGATCCTAGCCAGAACAAAACCTGGTCCTGACCAGGTTAGTCATTCAGGCTAAGTTACCATGGTGATTTAGCTCCGTAAGATGTTAGGCAGCTTTGTGGGACAGCGCACACTAATTAAATCCCGGAAGTTAGCACAAGAAGAGGTAATGTAGCTTCGTAGCATACCCTCCAAAGGTCCAAGATGCAGTTTTGTAAACATTTTTAACCTGTATTTAAATCACTTTGCTGCATGGGGTTTTTGATGAACCAACAGTCTCACATCAGCCTCAGAGCAGAATGTCTTTGAGGAAAGATATTATGTATCAGTGACAAAATAAAGCTGCCGCAGAGACAGTGTAACTCAAGCTCGGACCAGTCAATGTATAGATCTACCATAGTAGTCTGGAGGTTCCAGAAGATCAGTTCAGTCCCAGGCATTTCAGCACACACTTTAAGCTGTTTGGAAAAAAAAGAAACAAGAGGAAAATGCATTAAAAAGTGAACAAAATAAAGCTTTGAATCAGGAAACAATGAAAAACATTGAAACCTGTTTCCTAAATTAAATAGTCAGTAATATGTATGATATGATGGTTTTGCAAAGTGGAGGATATTATCTGAAAAGTCTTTGGAAAAAAAATCAAAAACAAAAAGATCAGTCTTTGTTTCCATACCTTTATCTGTTTTGTCACTCAATTACAAATCTCCGCACTTGAACTAACGTCATTTTTTCCCCCATGTTGCTATCAAATGTTCCTGCACTCCCCCCCCCCACCCCACCCCCACCCCCCATGTGTATTGATCACCTTCCTGCCTGAGATCAATACTCAGCCTATGGAGGCTGGAACAAAAACTGTAATTACTCACAAAGCTACAAATTCTTCAACGATAACAGCTTATTTTATTCATTATCGCCAGTAAGAAAAATACTCATGCACACACGTGTGATCTAACACCACACACTTCAGAAAGTAGCAAGTGATAACTTGTGTGTTGTTTGTTTGATGAAAGACCAACTTTCGTTAAGGCAAGAAAAAATGAATGGGGTTCAAAACAAAGACAAGAGAAAAACAACAAAGTCAATGCTTTTGCTTTGGATGTTTGATATTAGCTATTTCTTCATATGTGATTATTGTCCAACTAAAGTTCAACTGTAAATTATAAACTATATGCATTATATAATTCCCCATGGAATAAAATAAAGATACTTACAAATGTTTAGTAATGGAAAATATGTCAAAACCAGAGTTGGGGTCAATTATAATTGTAATTGCGTAATTGATAATAAATTATAATTGTAACTGTAATTTTGAAAATCTGTTGCTGTTCTAATCATCACTGTAATTTAGTTTAGTGGTCCTCAACCGGCCCACCGACCTCCTGTTTGTGGCCCCCGAACTGTTATTCTTTCACTATGTGTTTGGGTTGGGTCAGCACGTGTATACTGGGACTTGTATCCATGACAACGATACACAGACAGCTGGGCCACTCGACTAGCATCCAGTTGCGGAGCGGAAGCCCCTGACGTGACACAAGCCTCTGGCTTGACGGTAGTGACGTAGAATACCAGAAATGTTTGCAATTCATACCTTTCTTTTTTACTAACCCTAACTCTAACCGCTACCGCCTCCACTTCTTGGCTAAATTTGAGGTTTGATTGAAAAATTGCTGCACTGGCCACCATCGCACGTGGGTGTTTTTAATGGCTCAGCCATTGAAAATTTGCTTGCGTGGGCGTGTCGCACTACATAAATGATACGTCACTTCCGTCAAGCCAGAGGCTTGTGTCACATCAGGGGCTCCCGCTGACAGGTCAGGGTCTTCTGCTCCGAGGCTGCAGCTAGATATTATTGGGTCACTCATTGCTGAAAGCGCAATTTTTAAGTTTCACTTTCGTTTTTGGAGCAGTTAGCATTTTGACAGTTGTAGGGGCCGAGATTGGACAAATATGGCATGTTCCAAGTTGGAAAAGGAAAGTGAAAATTGGCAGTTCAAAGAAGAAAATGTTTTATTCACTCCCTCCAACCAGCACAAGACCCATGTGCTTAATATGCCAGGAGACGATAGCTGTTACGAAGATTTGCAATTTCAAACGTCATTATGAGACGAAGCATCGGTATTTTGTGGAGCAGTGGCGGCTGCTGGTCTTTCATGCAGGGGAAGCTCATTTTCTGCCTACTTCAGAAAATGTATCTGTTTATTTAAATGTGAATTCTAGTAGAATTCACATTTTGTTGTCAACAACTATTTGTAGATTATCGCACACGCACGCACGCGCGTAGCTGCTGCGCGCTGGAGTGTGAGTGTTTGGTCAAAAGTCTCACAACACAAGCAGTAACAGTCTCCACAAACACCAAAAACAGACACTAGGTTTGTCAGAAGTTAATTCGCTATGAGAGGATCAGCAAAGTCTCCGTGTCAACACAGAGCAACGGACTGAAATATTTGAAAAACCCGCCTGTGTGCTTACAACGTCATACTCTCTGATTGGCTCATTTCGCTGTCAATCAAAGTTGAATTAGCCTGAGACAGATCATCCAATCATCATCCATTATTCCAGCGTCCGGAACAGACAGATCCAGCCCACTGCTCCATAGACCTCCTGTGAAGCCCGGCGTCCGATGGGCGGGACTAAGTGCGTCATAACCGAGCATTTATCCAATGAGCGTCTAGTTTGACTGCAGTGGATCAACCCCTAAATCCTCTCCCATTGAAGTCAATTGAAGCTGAACTTCACCACTGTTTATTAACACTGTGACGCTGCGGTAATGAATGAAGAACGTCACGCTGTCACTGTCAGTTTCCTGTTATAAGAAGCTGATTCTGAACTAAACATACATGTGTTCTGTCATATATTTAGTCAATGAAATGTACACACAACACTACATATTTGACCACTGATTTTAGGGGAAGCTGAGGTTCCCTTGTAGTCTTAAAGCATCCGCCACTGTTGTGGAGACATTTCCTCAAAATTCAGAGGTTAGAACAACAAAAATAAATGCACTCATCATCACAAGCTGCAAGCACAATTCTTATCACATCTATGAACCAGCACCAGTAAGCAACAGAGTGCTCACTCAGAGTGGCGTGGATTTTGCATAAGCACAAAAAGCTATTCTCATATGCAGAACTAATATTAAATAAAAAAAAATACATGACTGAAGTGATGGACACAATGTTTGAAGGCAAACACAAAGAGCAAATGACGGCTAAAATAAAACCCTCTCAGATTCCACAGCAACTAGATACTGGCAGGTGATCTAGTTAAGCAGCTGTGTGATGGAATAGAAAATACAGAGTACATTTCCATAGCTGTGGATGAGTCCACTGACACCACTGATAATGCTCAGTTGATGTGAAGGAAGTTGTGTTAGTTGCAACTGATGGAGCTCCAGCAATGATGGGCAGAGAGAGAGGACTGGTTCAGCACCTGAATGTTCTCCACCCTCACCTGATATCTTACCACTGCACAATTCACCAGTCTGTCCTTTGTGCAAGTTTTGGAGAAATCCACTCTGAAATCATGGCAACAATGATTAGACTCAAACATCTTGAGAGCATCATCTGCACTACAGCATCGCTTGCTGCGCTCGTTCCTGGCGGAGGTCAATGCAGCATTTGATGATTTGCTCCTGCACAACAATATCAGATTGCTGAGCAAAGGCAAGGTCCTGAAGCACTTTTGGGTTGTTAGGAATAAACTACACATGTTTCTGTCAGAGCAAAAGAGTGCAAAAGCTAAACTGTTCATGGATTTCCTGTAAAATCCAGAAAAGAAGGAGGCTGTGGCATTTTTGACTGACATAACATCTCATCTGAATAACCTAAATCTGAAGCTTCAAGGGAAGAACAACACAATGTGTGAGCTGATGTCAGCAGTGCAGGCTTTCCAGAGGAAACTGGAGGTCTTCAAAAGTGACCTAAAGGAAGGCTGTTTAACATTTTCTACCACACACATTATCTGGATTTGACTTACATTTTTAAATCTTCATGCCTTTTTAAAAAAAAAAAAAAAAAAAACAAACTGAGCCTCTTATACCTTTCAAATTTTTACCTATAGGAATTGCTCCATTTCCCCAAACATTTGGAACAGACCAAATAAAAAGGAGCTCTTCAGCAACATGTTCAATTTGTGGAGAAGCTGATTGAAAATTTCAAGACACGCTTGCATGACTTCATATTGGGAAAACAAGTCCTTCTGTGCATTGGCGATCCATTTCTGGTCAGAAATGTGAGAGAGTTCTCTTCAGAAGCACAACAAATGTTCCCATGGGCCACAGCTGCTTCACTGCAAAGTGAGCTAATTGACCTGCAAGAAAACATTGCACTGAAAGGGAGTCAGTGTGACGTTATCACCTTCTGGACAAAGATGGTAAGTACAGCTAATTTCCCTCTGCTGCAGAAGAAAGCACTTTGCATTCTGATAATGTTTGGCTCTACCTACCATTGTAAATCTGCTTTCTCAATAATGAACGTGGTGAAGAACCAATACCGCAGTCGACTCACAAATGAACAGTTCGGTGTGTCCACCTGGCCATCACACCATTTGAGCCAAAGTTTAAAGCATTGGCAACAGACACAAGATGACATTTCTCTCATTAAGCAGTGTCTCACACGGAAACACTTTGAATGTAAAATAGTTTTTCACTACACTTTGATTCCTAAGATCTTAATACATTTATTTACCAAAGAAATCTACGGAGGTGTTGATTATCGATTATTTTGTTAAACTGAAACGAACATTTGGTTTGATTTTAGCATGTATGTGTTTTTTTTTTTTTTTTTTTAATTCCTGAGATTATTGATTCACCTTAGGACAGATAAATACATGTGAAAAGTGGTCTTAACCCCCTCCTGATACATTTGTTTTGGATTCATGACAGAGGTTGTTTTGTTAAACTATTATTTTATGTCAAAATGGAAATTTCTTTTCATTTGTTTGTATTTCTGTTGTTTTGAATGAAAATGCACGTGGCCTGACCAACCTCAATAAATGGCCCATGGAGTCTTTGAAAAAATCTTTGTGGCCCTTTAAGATTTGTGTATTTGTAATTGCCATATTTTTTTTTATTTATTTATTTTTTTATCATAATTTAACGCTAAACTGGGGAACAATGTTACAGTTCTATGTACAGTTCTACACATATGTAGTTAACTATTATTAAAATATGTTTCATATCAAGCTTTCCCACATTTTACTATTTAAAAACAAACTATTTTCATTGATTAGGAAGCCTAACAAGGTAACCAATAGATAGGAAAGAAATTAGATGACAGATAACTGTTTTTAGTGTATTTTACAGCTAATTTAGGACCCGTTATCATTAAGAGTTGCTAACACAAGAGGAAGGTTAACTTTTAGTAGGTTATTTATTTCAGGCTCAGTAATTGTGATTAATTGTAATTGAACTTTAGTAATAAAGAATGTAATTGTAATTGACTTCCCGAGGATACAAAAAAAACTGTAATTTAATTATAATTGGAAAAGATGCTGGTCACTGAAATCATAATTGAATTGTAATTGAACATGGGTAGTTGAAAACGTGATTCTAACTGAAAAATGTAATTGACCCCAACCCTGGCCAGAACTGATGATGACCAGTATTTTATTCTAAGCCTAATATCGGCTGTTAATATTTCCAATTTCTACTTTTGGTTTCTGTTGGAATGATACCCTAGATAATCCTTACTCTATAATATCATTTTTAGTTTTCATTTGCATTGACACGAGTGCCCTTTACGTCACCTTGTCTTCATCAAATACATGACAATCACTGAAATAAGCAATATAGCCAAGAACCCATTTTGAATCACCACAGGAAAAGATGAATTATTTTCACCATGTGGAATAAGGTGAGCAATAAAAGCTCTCATGGTATAAAAGGGTGGGAAAGGATAACAAACAAGTGGGCGAGATTTGCTGCCTTTCAGCAACCCTCTTAAGTGGTAATAGGATAACCCTGGACACGTCAAGAGCCTATCAAACGGCCCCTCACATTCGACCCCTGGGTGAGGCAGGAAGGGCCTCCTTTGTTTGTAGCAATTGGGTCCTGTGTGCAGGGCCGTAATGAAGTGACCTGAAATAATGGAAAGCCCTGGGCCCCGCGCCGATGATTTTTGCTGGGATAAGAGCAGAGATCCTGATTCGGAGTCACAGTTCATTTCATTTTTCGCCTCTGATGAGATCTCCTCTGTTATCTGATAAAATTGAACAGCCATTACCGGCAGGGGCTCAGACCGGCGAAGCGGTAAAGCGCTGCCGACTGCTCCTAACAGAAATCCTATACACTCCACTTTGTCAGCAGTTTTGAATTCATCGTTTGCCGTGGGTTGAGCCACATGATGGGAATAATCTTGGCCCAACCAAGATTGACACTTCATTTCAGAAATCAATATTTACAATTTACTTCTTTCAAAGTTCATTCTGAGAGAAGATTCCATATTATCCTTTCCAAATAAGCTGATCATATCTCTCTCTCGCCCTAGAATGGCTTTTCCCAAAATGTGAATTTTTTTTGGTAAAAAGAAAAAAAAAAAATCAATGTCACCATTGTGGGCTTTAATCTGCCCTTTGATGACAGTAAATCTTTATCTTTTTATAGGCAAACGGCTGTGGGCCAGTGACACCATTTCCTCCCAGAACAAAGCCCCTTGCCCCGTGTGGACGCCGGTAGATACATGGAGCCCTAATGTGGCTGGACACGCAACCGACGGGTCATTAATCAGACTCTGTGACAGCCACCTCTTCCCAATCCAAGCCGCGACTTCAGCCACCAGACAAGCCGGCTCAACTCCTAACCCACAGGAGCCTGTACGCATGGAGCAGCGAGACAGCAGCTCTGAATGGGTTCAACCGAGACAGGATAGAGAGGGATGAAAAGGGATACTACAAAGCCGAGTGATAAAAGGACTGCAGAATGATGACAACAGATAAGAAATATAAGAATTGAAGAAACGAAGGTGCTTGAAAATGATCTGTTCTGACCACGAGTGGGATTATGTTTCCTCCATTGACGAATCATGAAGTGGTCGTATCAACCACCCACTTCTATCTCACATAGAGACTCATACTAAGTTAATGCTTCTGGCCCTCGGCTTTTCTTGGGTGAAGCAGTGCTTTTATAGGAAATATCCCACTCCTGAATTATAGAAATTCACATGAGCTTCAAACAGCTTTTGAAATGTAAAACAATTATTTATTTACATAAGACAACTGCTCCACAAAAAAATAAATAAAAAATGTGTACATACAAAAGATGCATAAAGTTTATAATTTATAGATGGATAAGTTTAGGTGAAGCGAGGAAATTCAACCTTAGCTACCCAGATTCTGACGAATTACCAGTGTTTCTCAAATGGGGGTACGTCATGTCACTATAGGGGATACTTGAGAGAGAGAGTGAAAAATTAACAAATAAAGTTTAAGTTGGTCCCACCCCAGGCGTGAAATGATAGGAAATGATTAAAAAAAACTATCGAAATAAATCTATTCAGGAGCCACTAAATCCAAGTTTTTCAACCTTGGGGTCTATACTTTCACTTTGTGAAAAAGAAATCTAGTTCAACTAAAATGCAGTAGAAAATTTAAAAAATTAAAATATAAGCTCAAACGTAATTAAAAACTAATTCTACAAAAAATTCTGGGGTCACCTGAAATTCTTGATATCAAAATTGGGTCACAATCCAAAAAAGGTCGGGAACGACTGCACTAACTACTGTTTCTTTCCTCTTATTTACAAAATTAGATTCTTTAAAATGTGTGTTATCACTCATTCTTTCCATCAATATGATCTGTAGTTGTTTGTAAACAGTTTTCTAAGCAAACGGTTGTAGTCGGACAAAGGGGGTACCCGGATTCAGAAAAGTTTGAGATCCAAATATCCAGATAATGTAGAATACCTGAAATTGAGCTTCTCTCTACAATCAAATGAGTTGAAGCAGGAAACTTTTGAAAAAATGTGGTTGTGTGTAGTATAAATGTTCTTCATATATGTATTGGTTTTTAACTAAGATTGATTTTATAACCTAGAGTGATTGTACTATGAGTGTAAATATATAGTACAACAATGATAAGCCTATTAATCTATGGTTATTGCCAAAACATGAACTGAGGTTTTGATCAATATCTGATACAACACTCATTAAAATATCCCAGTGCTTGAAACGTTACCATCACTGATTATCACTGGTATGATTTTTGTGTATTTAAGCCATACATTCCATCATTTTCACAATAACGCCTGCATTTTTTAATGATGTGTTAATAGGGTGCCCCAAAAATAAATAATTACCTTGAATAAAAATAAATATAAAACCAAGCCTTTACAGGAAAAGTATTAAAACAGAGCAACGGACACAGGACAGTGATCCGCTGCAGAAGCCACGTTGCCAGGTTTGGTTTAGAATGCCAAATGGAGGCGGTGTAAGCTACATTCTGATGGATTATAGGTAGAATTACCATCTCTGTCTGGCAGAGCAGAGCAGACTGCATCATGTGTGATCTACTTCACACATTTTTGGGGGGGATCAATATTTAATATAAAACATTCAAAGACATAATTTGATGCATTTTAACTATCAACTCTCTTTTCTCTCAGTCGTTTCTGTGTCAGTCAAACTCACTTAAGGTTTGGTTTACTCACAGGAGCATAATAGTTTTTTTTTTTTTTTTTTTTACTGATATGAACTAAGCTGTGAAAATACAAAATAGTGATTGCAAAGCTGAGTGAAATAAATGTGATTTTCATAATGAAAATTTGGCAAATTGACAGATTCACTTCAAAACAACGCTTGTTTCAGAACAGAATAAAAAACTCATGAATCATCCAATTTTGCTGCATTAAGCTGAAATCTAGGCAAGCTACTATTTATTTTCAACGACTAATGGAAAGGAGAATGGGAGATATGCATCTGTAAGAAGTTCTTGTTTTCATAGATGACCTGATCGTTTTTGCCCCGACACTTGAAAAGCAAGAAAAACGACTTGTAAAAATTATTCAAAGACTAAAAGACTTTTTGTTGAAATTATCAGTGATAAAAGTGTGCGTTTTGCTAAGTATCCTACCGTTACTTGTTGTGTCCAAAGAAGGAGTTCAAATGGACCTGGAAAAGCATTGGCATTGTGGTCCAAAAAACTTCATCAAGCCAGTACCTGAACCCCAAAGAGCCTTTTGGGGGAACATGGACACCAACATGCCAACAGGCATTTGACACAGTGATTAAAAATCTTACCTCCACACCAATACTCACCTTTGCAGGCACAAACAAGCCCGACCTTCTGTACACAGACGCTAGCTCCACTGGTCTTGGCTCAGTTCTCTATCAAGAACAATATGGCCAAAACAGTGATTGCATATGCCAGTTGTCGACTGTCCCATTTGGAGGCCAAGTATCCAGCACACAAGCTTGAAATCTTGACTCTAAATTGGGCTGTTACTGACAACTTTACAGACTAGCAATATGAAACTCACTTTACAGTTGTGACAGACAGTAATCCTGTCGTTTACCTGCTCACCTCACCAAAACTGGATTCTACCAGTTACCGCTGGCTCTCCACCCTGTCAACTTTCTCATTTAAATACATCTATTATGCTGGGAAGCAAAACATGGATGATGATGGACTTTCCCATTGACCAACTCACTGATGATCCGATGACCCTGGAAGAAAGAGCGCATTAATAAAGTTTGCAGAACAACATCTCCATGACCCAAAGATCAGGATTGACAAACACCTGATCCAACGCCTGCAACAGCCCAGGGGCCTCATTTATAAAACATTGAGTAGAATTTACACTAAAACTGAACAGTTCTAAAATCGTGCGGAGCTCACCTGCACACATTTTTCTCTTAATAAAACACAGCCCAGCTAGAAGTTGGCGCAGAAGAATTCACTTCATATGCTGCCATTGACAAGCCCACATTCTACCATAACTGGTCCATGCTATGGAGATCATGAATGGTTTTTGCATGGAAACGAGCTGCTGACAAATTGGATTCTACGATCGTTCGTGACAGAAATGACAAGGAAAATGAATTTCAGAACCAAGAAGAGATGCGTGTGAGTGATGAAGGCCAGAAAAAAGAGGATTTATTTGGTGGTCACAGTAATGGCATAAATAAATGAAAACAAAGTTATTTACAGCAGTTGTCGCTGCTGTAAACTGTGTAAAATGTGGCAGAGGTGAAAAGAAGCGATTGAGATGTCAAAGGCCACTTTCAAGCCCCATTTTTTTTGCGTAAGCAAGCTTTATAAGCTTTAGCGTATTTTTCCTTTACATGGCCTTAGATAAATAATGTACACATTGTTACACATAAGACAGAGTGCTTCCGAGAGAGCTTCCATTTTACTGTAAAAAATATTCTAGCACTTTTTAAACCCTATTGTTTGACAGTAATATAGAGGTAGACATGTTTCTGTTTAAAATCAATCAAGTAGTTTAGAATGATAACTGGTACCACCTTATCAGTAGGGGGCACTGAGTCAACGCCCCCTAAAAATCACTAAGAAACCAAAGAAGTATCACTCTATCATGAAATAATAATCATATCTATAACAAACCCAAGCTGTTTCAGGTCAAAGATATGAAGATAATGTTTATCATTATCACAATGAATAAAAATGTATTGGCATCTTCTATGCTAACTAGCCAGATGAGGTTACTCCAGGATTCTGGTTTGTCAGACATACAGTACATGTAGCTATAAACCAGCAATTATGTATATGTTTATCCAAATCAACTTATATATTATATTATATATACATTTGTTAAGACATACCTTGTGAGTTGTGACAATGGAAATTGTAACATCTTTAAGGTTGGATAAATGTGTAAGAAGTTCTCCAAAGTTAGTCGTACTCCTGCCACTGCAGAAGAAGGATGACAAGTGCTGATTGGGTTTTGTAGTCTTTTAATGACCAATGGCTAACCAGATAATTAACTGACAGAGATTTGGTTTGAACTAATCCTGACATCCAGTAAAATGTTAAACTTCTAAAACCAATTTCAGAGAAGCAAAGCAGTTCAGTGGTCTGTTGCATGATGGGGCAGATTTAGTTATAACAAGATGCTAAGGAGACATCACTGGGTTAGTCAACCATTATCTCTAGTCTATACCAATGATTCTCAAACTTTTTGGGCTCAAGTACAAACTTTCTCTTACATTTGATTGCAAGTACCCCTTATGTCCGTCCACCACATTTTGCTCAGAATTCTGTGGGAAAAAAAACAATTGTAGAGTATAATGATGGAATGAATAAATGATAACACACATTTGAAATAATCTAATAGTGTAAATAGGTTGAATGAAACAGTATTTAGTGCCTCCTGAATAGAAATATTTCTATAGTTTTTATCATTTACGTTCATCTCCCTCCTGATGTGGGACCAAGACTGAGCCTTGTATTTTTGGTTCATGTTCTAATTAAGATCATTTCTATCATCATTTTGTGTGTTTTTTGTGTCCATTTACGGGTTTTTGGTGTCATTTTGTGTATTTTGTTGTTATTATTCAGTATATTTTTCGAGTATTTTGTGTGTTCTTGTTGTCGTTTTTGTGTGTTGTTGGTATTAATTGAATTATTCCCTCTCGGTGTGTGTGTTTTTGGTGTAGTTTGGTTGTTTCTTATGTTGTTTTGTATGTTTCTCTGTTATTTTTCTTTATTTTGTAGTAATCTTGTGTATTTTTCCCTCATTTAGTATGTCTTTGTTGTTGTTTTTTTGTGTTGCTGGTATTATTTAAATTATTCTCTCTTGGTGTGTTTTTTTGTTGTCATTTTGTGTAATCTGATGTTTGTCTATTCTTTTATTCATTATTATATATCATCTTAATTTGTGTGTTTTTGTTGTCGTTTTGTGAGTTGCTGGTAATATTTAGTATGATTATCATTTTTAACTAAAGATAAACATTATAAACACGTGTTTTTAATGCTTCCATTTGTTAATTTTCCTCTCTATCGAGCTGGGTTTCCATTAGAAGTGATATTTCTAAATGTCGACAAAGTGTAACTGCGCTTTGAACGTGTTTCCATTTAACGTTGTTTTGGACAGGAGCCTCGCAACTCCCGTGAAATCTCATCTCGCGACTTTGCTTCAGAGAGATTGACGCTCAGAACTTCCTTATGCCACTTCCTATTCCTTTGTTTTTCACGTCTAATGTGGCAGTAATAATTTTAAAGTATAACGCTAAGAAATGTCCCGGTCTCCTCTTCTGTTTACACATCCGTGCCATGTTTACTCAGAAGTGGTCTTGTGACTAGGCACGTCACGTTCTGCGGTGTGTATTTCCATAGCGATTTTGCGACACATTTCAATATCGAAACGCCTGGAAATTCCTCGTCATGAAAGCGTAAAAACTTTTGAGCGATATTTGAGTGCCTTTTTATAATTCAGATGTTTCCATAACCAGTTTTATTGCGCTATTTAGATTTTGCGCATTCACAAGGGTAATGGAAACGCAGCTCCTCTCTCTGTCTCTCTCTCAAGTACCCAATGTAGAGCCATCACGTACCCTTAGGGGTACAAATACCCCATTTGAGAAACATTGGTCTATACCAGGGGTCTGCAAGCTGCGGCTCAAGAGCCTCATGTGGCTCTTTGACTCTTTTTCAATGGCTCCCTATAGCTTTAAAAATATATATTGAAATAAGGATTTGTTATTTTCTTACAGAGGCTATTAATGATTAAGGACAAACAAAATAATGTTATAACAATTTGTTAACCTAAAAATAAATGCAATATACTGTTTTGTTGTTATTTCTTGACGTATTTTGTCTTATTTTAAACTATTTTTAGGTTTCCGTTTACAGAATCAAGATAAATCAAATCAAATCAAACATTATTCTATATAATTTTAACTGTATATAATTCAATACACTGTATTATCTTCATTGAGAAGGTATTTTTCGGATCCGGAAGGAGTTTAATCAAGGTGAAATGAGGCAAAGTGGCTCCCCTGGTCTACATTAACACACGACTCTGCATTCAGAGCTCGTTTGCTGATGCATACAATTGTGAACAATATATAAGAGGAGGGATAAAAAAAATAAAAAAATAAATAAAATCCTCCATCTTAGCGTTGACATCAACACACGGAACAATGATCAAAAGCTTTTATTAGCGCACGGCATGGGTTCTTTATTTCCAGGCCTGTGTGTCTTTGAGCAATAGAAAGGCGATAAGAAGACACATTAACACAGATCATCACAAGCAAACCCTCAGAGGTACAGCTTGATGCAGTTAAAAGAGAAATAACCAATCACAACTTTGGCTTCGCTGAAAACCTTAACATGATTTGCAGCTAAGTTAGAGCCCGGTGAGCATGTGTGTTATCCAATTCTCATTGTTCTTTGGGATTGAAGTGATCTTCCAAATCATCTTATAGGCACAGCTAATGTAGTTTCAATTGATCACAGGTTTGAAGGAGAGCCCTTCTCTCATCATGTGGCAGGTGCCTGAGGAAAACATGGTTCCACTCTTTCTGAAAACTGAATATGAATACATACATACAAAGACACTGAGCACATTTCCATTCGTGCACAGCAAGCCACTCTTCCCCAGCCAAGTCCACTCCATTAAAACCACAAGCCCCAGTGGATAGAATAAAACACTGCACTTCTCCGTATTGACTGGGTAAAATGAAATAATCTATGATGCATGAACAAGCCTTAAATGAAATAATAATGTCCTTAGCGTTGAAAAACGGATTGGTAGTACAGTAATTGAGCAGATTTATTTCCACCCGTTGGAAAATTGGAGGAGAGGGGAGGCAGCGCGAGCTCTTTCTGAAAACAGCCCCGCTATTTTATTTAATCTCATATCGGAGGAATTATTGGCTGGTAATCTATTGTTAAACATCATTTAGGGTGATGAATTGAGAGTGTCAAGCTTTTCCCCCACGCAATCAATTCATATCTCATTAGCACATACTATTTATGATTCTCATAACGTCCCTGCAGGGACTGAGTCAGGAGGAGGGCCTGCCCACTGGAGGCCTCAGCTGCTGCCATAATGATGTGTAACGTACACCATAGCTTATGACCTAATAACTTCATATAGAAAGTTCCTTTTCTGTGATTATTTATTGTGTTATGGCCATTGTAGGGAGGAAAAAAAGGTAGATTAAAAGTCGTCGGCTGTTCTTTCATCCTAAACCAACAGAAAAAGGATTTCGAGGTAAGAATCAGGCTGTGTGTGCAGTGTGTGTGTGTGTGTTTGCCCTTACACCTACAACTGAATTGTCATATGTATTAGATTGATCCCAGTGTTTACGTGTTGCAAACTCATTAGCACAACAGGAATGTAAATATATGGGCTGTAATGCTTAATTTACCAGTGACGGTGTGATACGCTCAGTACTTTTTCTACAACTAAATGATAGAATATAAGTTTAGATATAGATTATTCTACCTGTTTTTGATTTTTAAAACCATAGAAACATAACCAGGTACATTATAATCAATGCATTACGACTCAGCTATAAACCACCTGGCATTATAGTAATATTATGTTTAACTGCTGTGTTGGAGCCAGAGGTATAAAGAGTACTGATATATACTACTCCAGTAGAAGTACTGTTACTTGATTGAAATTGTCAATTGCCAAAGTACAAGTACAAGTAAGTCATACATCAAATACTCAAGTACAATTAAAAAGTAACTCAATGAAATAGTACTCAAAGTAAAAGTTACTAGTTACTTTCATTTAAATAAAATAACACCAATGAATTCAATTCAAAATAAAAACAAAAAATGATCAGGCTTTAAGTATAGCTAAATTAATTAACTCATCAGCTATGTTGTGATGTATTTGATTGTTATCTGGTCATTTCATTTATTGTAGGTTCACCATGTCCGTTGATCATTTTAAAACAAAATTATAATTTACTCGGTAACGTTTGGGGATAGAAATGAAACAATTACTTTACTTCTTTTGAAACATACTTAAGTATAAATACAATTACTGATGTAGAAATATGTCAAAAGTAAAATTATACATAAAAGAAACTCAAATAGCGTAACATGAGTAGTTGTAATCTTTTACTTTCATCTCTACAAATTTTGAATTTCAAAAATGAATATCAATTATTATTTTTGTCAATTACTACAGATAACTTCTAATTTTCCTGTTCTTTACTTCCTATTCTGATGCAGACACAAATGCAAGGTGCAAAGACATATATGGAATACCCTATTGTCTAGTGATTAATTTTTATTAGAGATACACAAAAATAAATGTAATGACAGATAAGGCCTTAGGCACTTCCTGTGATCTCTGGTGCCCCCTGTGGGCCCCAGGTTGGGAACCGAAGATCTAGATGGTGCTGCAAATTAGGGAAAACACACAATAACTGTTCAGACAGAATATCAGACAATTATGGCATTTGTTTTTTTTTTTTGTTTTTTAAATACTTGATGAAAATATTTTGAACTGATGGATTGACCCACTGAAGTTGGCCCATCCCATTAAAGTGCTCATCTCATCATCATGTCAAATGCATCGCTGCCTATTACCGTAGAAAGCTATAGGTATAGCAGACCACCGCGATTCAGAACAGGAGCAAACAGGTCAGTAAATGGATGGATAGTTGGATGGATTATTTGCTTCTAGATTGAGCATTACAGTACGTTAGTCATGTAACTTTAGTATGAAATAATTTTATAGTTAATAAGGTCGATGCATGGAAGTAATTCCTATAGTTTTGAATGTTACCAGGTTTTATGTGAAAATGTATTGACCTTAAACTCAACTAAATCAAAAGCATGGTGTGTGTCAGTTGGGGAACCATATAAAACATTGCACAAATATTTACAAGTTTAAAAAGAAATATAAAGGAAATATGTTGTCAGAGTACAGAAATAAAGAGCAATATTGACTACTGAAGTGAATTTTGCAGAGTATATCTAAAAATAAATAAATAAATAAATAATAATAAAAGGCATTAACAGTGCTAAAAAGATTGTTGTGCTTGAAGACACTGAATTACAACAATGACTAAAATAAAATAAAAATATACATAGACTATGAAGGTAAAGGTTGTATCTGGGTGAAGAATGTAGGAGGTGTTTTTAGTATAAGAATAACAGGAACATATATTAAAAAATAAAAATGAGATGTACTTACCATTGTTGGTAACATATCTTTTTGTATATTTATATGTGTATATATAATTATGTGTATATGCATATGTATGTTTCTTGCATGTAAACTGTTTATCTGTTATGTTAATTGTTTTGTGAAAGGAAGCAACCACTGATATGAATTATGACAATTACAGGGGTGGGAACTTATAAGTTTACTTCCTCCCACTCCTTTTTGAGTTTATGAAAGTATGTTAATTCGAAAGGAGTCATGTGTACATGAAATGTACATTGAACTTGGAATAAACAATCAATCAAATCAAATCAAATAAAAATCAACCTTCATAAAATAAAAAGATATATGATTAAAAACTTGTCTAAGATTTATTTTTAGTTCCATGCAGACAACTGAATTAAATATGTAATCCAGTGGGATGGAGTTTAAGAATTTCATGAATACTCACTAAAAACATGCAAAATTATGATAGTTGTGATTAGGGATGTAACGATTCACTCAACTCCCGATACGATTCAATTCACGATACTGGGTTCACGATACGATTCTCTCACGATTTTTTCATTTACAAAATGGGACTGTAGACAATTTTTTTTTTTGGGAAAAAAACTAGAAAATACTGTATTATTATTATATTTTTCATTGTCAAAAGAATTCCTTGATAAACTATTCAAAACAATGCAATTTAACTAAAAATAAATCTTGAATTAAATAAATAAAGGAATAATACAAATGAAAATGAAGCCTATTATTTTAAATTCTGGTTCTATAATAAACAATGCAAAACTGCATAATAGTTCTTTTTCTTTTAAAAGTGCAACTGAAAATGTATTTTGTGCCTTAATAATTGGACTTTAAAAAAAAAAAAAAAAAACCGTCATTGCACTGATTTACATCATATTTGTTTGGACCAGCAGAGGGCGCTGGTAACCCAGTGGTCGGTTGGCATGCAGATATCTTGCAGTGAAGAAGATAAGCTACGCTAGCAGACAGAGCTAATAGAAAAACGTGACTTTTACAGATATTCAAGTAATATTACAGATATTCTTTCGGTGCTAAAGGGGTAAGGAATCATTTATTAACATATTTAAGAGTAGAAGGCGGCCAGAAAGAAAGTATTAGCAGACTCCGCCCACCGCCAACACTTCCGGATAGCTGGTTAAAAAAAGTACTGCGATTCAATTGTCAGAAAATCGATATCAACCGTGATACATATGAATCGATTTTTAACTGCCTTACGATTAATCGTTACATCCCTAGTTGTGATATTTATGAGAACATGAACTGAAAATACAAGGATCAGCCTTGGTCCCTCATCAGGAAGGAGGTGATCAGAAATTATAAAAAACTATAGAAATAAATCTATTCAGAAGGCACTAAATACTGTTTCATTCCACTTATTTGCAAAGTTAAATTTTCTAAAATGTGTGATATCACTCATTCGTTCCATCATTATGTTCTATAGTTGTTTTTCCACAGAATTTTGAGCAAAATGTAACAGTTGGACATAAGGGGGTACTTGCATTCAGAAGTAAAAGAAAGGAGTACTTGAGTGAAAAAAAGTTAGAGAACTGATCTATACTATGAGCACATTTCAGCAAAACTGATAAATTAATCATTCTGTATTAGGAAGCAAGCAGTGCAGCATTAGAACATGTATGCACACACACTGTATTAAATGGGATTAGAGATTAAAGATCTTTAATCTTAAAGATTTTTTGAATTTCTGTTTCTGTAGGTTTTATGAGCTGGAAGCCCAAATTATGTAAAAAATAAACAAATAAATACTTGAAATCATTTAAATGGTGGGCCCTGAATCTATAATCTATGAAAGTTCAACTTTTTGAATGAAATTATGAAAATCAAACAACTTTTCCATAATATTCTAATTTTTTGGAAAGGTTCTGTATGGAGAATTGCAAAGCGATTTTCACGCCTGACATCCAGCAGAAGTCTGGTCGAAGATCTGTGATCAATATCCTCGACAGGGCCATGCTGAGCTGCAGGAGCTTTCCCTCTATTCACTGAACCAGCACAGAAAAGGAAAAGTGTCATATTGTAATCTTTATCCAGTACTGACACACAGTCAAGTGATATATGTGTCTGATGTTTTCTCTGGGGGGCTCTGCCACCGTCCACAGAGCTGACAGAATATATCTGCTGCCAACACGGCATGGGAAACACTTGGCAGCAAAAAAAAACTTGGCCACAAAAAAAGTGGGAAAAAAATCTAACTGATAACTGATTGGATGTATTTATACTTTTTCTACTATTACTGTTTTTTCTATTTTTGCTAAATCATGATACAATCATACCATGATTACACATTGGAATTTACTGTAATGTGGACCTGGATGACATTGGATGACACTTCTAGGCCAAAAACTGAAACCAAGGCATAAACTAAAACACCAAAAGAAATGACAACGCTTATTATTGCCTTTATGGCGCTGACTGTGTACGAACCACACTATAATAAAAGCAATGTAAATGCATGAATTAATATCGTTGGTGTCGGTAACTGTTTCTATTACTCTTGGAAAAGCACAAAATCTAAATAGAGCAAAAAAACTGGTAATGGAAAGACCAGAATTTTGAAAAAAAATACTAAAATATCGCAAAAAAGTTTTTACGCTTTCATGAGGAGATATTTCAGATATTGAAATGTGTTTCGCAAAAGTGCTATGGAAACACTATTTCCGCAAATGCACGTCACAGAACGTGACGTACCTTGTCCAGGTCCAACCATTTCTTAGCATTATACTTTAAAATTATAACTGCCATATTAGACGTAAAACAACAAAGGAATGCAGAGTGTTCTAAGGAATGTTAACCTTTCCTGTTTCTGGTCGGAATACACAGGAGAGTCTAACTTCGCTGCGGGGGCCAAAACTATCCTCAGCTTCGGGGTTAACTCCCTTGCTTCACAGCAGTCATTGGGTATGACATCATACAAAACGGCATACAGTATATAATTGATCTGCTCCGGTCTCACACGCTCCCCTACTCCACACATTGGTCGAGCAGCCGGCACATTCATTCGCAGTTAAAGGGCCACGCACCCACACACACTGACAACAGGAGGTTCTAAGCGTCCGCCTTTCTGCAGCAAAGTCAAGCGGGATGCGAATTCACAGAAGTCGCGAGGCTTCTGCCCAAAACAACCTTCAATAGAAACACGTTCAAAGCGCAATTATACTTTGTGGACATTCAAAAATATCACTTTTATTTTGCGAAAATCTGTAATGGAAACCCAGCTCGGGTTTGTTTGGTTTAGTTTGTTTAGCCTTTGAGGTCCTCCTTTAGTTATTCTGTAAGTCTTAATTTATTTAGTTTCAGTTTCATGTTTGTTAACACTTGTCTCCAGGTATCCTGTTAGTGACGGTTTCAAAGTACTCACATTACTGTAATTGAGTTGCTTTTATTGGTACTTGTACTTGTATTTGAGTAGATTTCAAAATCAGTAATTTTACTTGTACTTAAGTACGTTTTTAGAAAAGTACAGTAATTCATTGCATTTCTACACCCAACGGTTACTGAGTATTTTCTTTTTTTAAACGGACATTGTGAAACTACAAAAAAATAAATGACCAGACAACAATCAAATGCATCACATCATAGAAGACCAATCAGATTAAATGTAATGCACTGTGCCAAAACAGCATTGAATGACGTGATGTTATTTTCTCTTCGGTTCAGGTTGGGGTTTCCACCTATTATGTATTATATATATTTTTTTATTTGTATTAAGTTGTGATATTTAATTTTTTTAAAAGAATTGTACATTTTGACAAGCCTTCTATTTGATACAAGATGCCTTTGTGGAAAATGAAAGGTCTAATTGTGCAAGATGTCACTTCCTTTTTAAGTTTATACATGAGATGTTTACTGTATGCAAGGGAACCGTGGCAAGATTTACGTGGGAGGTGAAAGTAACTAGTAACTTTTACTTTGAGTACTTTTTAAGTGGGCTACTTTTTACTTGTACTTGAATATTTTATGTGTGACTTATTTGTACTTGAGTACAACTTCAATCAAGTAACAGTACTTCTACTTGAGTAGGATATATCAGTAGTCTGGTTGTTGGTGTCTCCACCTCCCAGTCTCATCAGTGTGCAGGTGCTGTTGAATGATTAGCTGTGGACCGTTTCCAATCAAGTCTCCCTCACTATTTAGCTGAATGCTTGAACAGAGAATGATTTCTCCTGTAGATCATTGTCTACGTTTCCCTCCTCATGTTCTGTGGCATTTAACCCCTTCTCCAATTTTTCCCAGTCAACTTTTGTATTTTTTTGTTTATTGTTAGATTACAATAAATATGCACTTGTTTTATGAATGCTACGCCTGTCCACCATCACACCCACCATCTCTGACAGATGCCTATATGAAAATATGAATTTTGCACTGAAATTCCAAAAATACATGATATAAATAAAAGTACACATTCACTCTATTCAAGTGTACATTAAATAATATTGTGCAGGCATATAAATACCGAACTGTCAGAAGGATTAATTAAATATATTCTCTCATGAAAACATCAGGTATATTTAGGTTCTAGATGAAGAGCAGCTTCTCTTCTTTATAATGGTGAAGTCTGTTTCTTTTCTCATTGGGCTCTGTCAGTAAAACCACAGAGCGGCGTAGATGTGAAGTGCGGTTATGAGTGCATGTATTATTTTCTATAAGAAATAAATCCAAAGTAATTTAATCACAACACTGCTTATGGCTGAATGCATGTTTGTCCTTGCGTGCTAGAAAAATTAAAATCGATTAGCTCCACCTGTCACAAATGAATATGCCCACACGCCAGATTTAAACTGATTAAAAAAGTGAAGTCTGATTCAATTAAAAAAGTACTCAATTGACCTTTTGCAAAACCCCGCCCACAAACAGTCATTGTCCAATCATACATCCGAGCAACCGTTACTATGTAAACAAGGTCCGACACGCTTAGAGCAGGCACAGCAGTGAAGTCGTGTGCTCATGGCTTGTGCACGTCGGATACCGGGTACCATAAGAGTTTGGCTGAGGGAGTCGTGTTCTTTCCGTTCCCGAAGCCAAAAACACAACTAGAGCGATGTCTACAATGAACTATTGAACTATAAAAATGTTTCAGATGTGTGTGTCAGTATGCCTGAATGTGTAGTATGTGAGATGTGCATGTTTTTAACGTTATCTCATCTTGTCTGCACTAATGTGTATGCTCAGTAAAATGACAAAGCTTGATTTGGATTAAATAAGGTAAATAAGACATTACAGTGCCTTGACATAACTATATATTCACGTACCAAGTTAAAAGGGAGGGGCGATGACGACAGCAACGACTGGAGTGTACAGTTATTAGCAACTGTATTATTACTATTAATATTTCAGTCGACGTCCTCCTAAAGTCTCCCAATATATATTAACAGGCTTTGTTACCACTTTAGCTGGTATCTTATTAGCTTTGGGTTAACTGTAGGTTCAGCTAGCTAGCTAATGTAACAGTGTTTTATTAAGATCCCCATTAGCTGTGGTAATGCTCTTATAGCTTAAGGAGGATATGAATATTGATATGAGAAAACTTACCCAGCAGTGCAGGAGCATGATTGGTCCGGTATGCTTTCGCTTTGATTGTTGTAATGTCCCTATTGGAGATTGTTGCTTCTCCTGTGTGTGTGACAGTGTGTAATAAAGATTGCTAGAACACCTCATCCACCCAGTTGCTCCGGTTAGAGAGAGAAACGAGGATACAGAGTTCAGTCTTAGCCTTTTATATGCCACAGTATGGAAACAGTGCTGAATTATCCATCAGTACAAAACAATAGCTGCCCGCTTAGGTGCCTGAACATAGAAAACACCGTAATCCCAAACGAAACATAGGAAATTTATAACAGTCCCCTTTATTGTTTATTTTCATATTTTGAATATATCCCTCTACAGCATATTGTAACCCCATTTTTGCCTGAGTCTGGAGGATATTATGCAGGTATTGCTCCAGAAACAGTCACTAACACGCACCGGTTGACTTCTCCCAGCCATTACAGACAAGACGAACTCAGGAACACAACGGATATCCCAAGAGTAAATAAAGGGGGACGGGTGCTTTTGCGAAAGGTCAATTGCCAAAGGATTATGAAAGTATTGATGTTGAAGAGAAAGCTAAGTGGAGATCTGGGCCATAATTTTTGAGGATCTAGCAGCCGTCGGCAGTTGTACTCGCACTGTCACTGAACTGAAGCACAAATGGAGGAACATAGGGACCTCTTTAAAAACCAGCATCTCTGCGTCCCATAGGCACGCACAGCTGATTTTAGCTGGCCTGGAGCAGGTAGTGGCATCTACGCTCTATGGTGAGAGGAACGTGGAGTATGAATGGATGAAGGTAACCTGTTAGATTTAAAATTTAAGTCAAAAATCCATGACAACCGTAATAAAAAAAACAACACTTTTCAAAAATGTTTATTGTAAACTTTGTTTTCAGATAGTGGCAGGACCAAGCCATGCGGTGCCATCGACTTCACAGCAGGCCAAAGGTGAGTGGCGTTTGTGCGCGTCAATTTGTGGAGAGAAAAAACAGAGACAACATCTTAGATTTGCTTACAGATCAGGAACCTCTGGACCTGTCTCGGGAGACTGACAGCCGGGTAGGGGAGGCGGCCTGCTGAGGAGTCTGGGGAGTCAGGCCAAACTGCAGCCAGAGCCCATGCCACGCGAAGGAACAATGCAAGGTAACTTGAGTGTGGAGAACCCGGAGTCTGGTCCGATGTGAACAAGGGAGGATGGAAGAGGAGCGCGCAGAGAGGATGCAACAGCACCAGTTCCGTCGGTTGGTTTGTGATACATTAACCAGTGTGGACAACAGTCTGCAGTCCATCAATCCTTGACCGAATGAGCTGGTGGAGCTGACGCACTCAAAATCAGGGTGCACACTCCTGCTCACCACTCCAACTTGGCACTCGCCGACCTCCAAGGAAATGTGGAGGACGGCGTAAATAATATAATAAAATGTATACATTAATTTGTCTCGTCTTTAACTCATTCAGTGCCAGCCATTTTCAGAATTTCTATCCCTCAGTGCCAGCCATGTTTTGAGCATTTTGACTGATTTTTAAAGACCCGCAGAATATTTTGTACAATCAGCAGTTGAATAGAGGCAAGTTTCACACAAATCACCAGTTTGTGACAAAAAGCGGTGAAAAACGCCTTTTTCTGAAAAAACTGCTAGTGACTTTGAAGCATTGTTTTTTTTTTTTTCTTTTTTGCTTTAGTGACACCTCAGCATAGGTTTCCTTCTATAAAACTACAAAAAAACACAAACTGTGCTTTTGATGGAAACATTATCATTTTGCCATCTATGTCAGAGTTGAATGGTTTACTAACTGTATTTTGGCCGTCCTCCAACTGACCTCCTGCTGAGTGTCACCGCTTGCACCATTTTTTGATCGTTTTCTCTCGTCATCGCGACACTCTTCATAGTCCACTTAGTTCCACACATGCTGTAGTCGAGTGTGCGCTGCTGTGAGCTGGTAAGAGCTTCAGCATCAACTCTCGTATCGCCATTTTCTGTCTCGTAAACCCCTTTCCTCTCCCTCTGAGCTCTGCCCATCACGGGTGATCTTTCATCCAAAGGTGCGCTGCTGCCACCTACATGTCACCTATTATTTTGCTATTTTGCTTACTGTATATTGTATCTGCCCCCTACATACCTAAAAAGGTTGATTGACAATCCTTTGGTGTACTTGTGCTGCCCTCCCCACAGGTATTTGATCTTCAACCGGCGGCTCATCTTACTGTTGCCAGATTTTCTCCATAACCAGCACTGGAAAACGCCTCTCTGTGGCCATGTTATGGAGCATGTAACACACAACTGTGACCCGAGACCTTCGCTGGGTTTAAAAGCAGGCAGACCCCAGATTCATCAAGGTATCTAAAGCAATGCTTTAAAACACCAAATGTGATCTCAACGATGCTCCTGGTAGCTGCGTGTGCCTGCTTAAACCGTTCCTGGCTCTGGGTGTTTGGATTGTGAAACGGGGGTGATCAACCATGGGAGCAGGGGTTTTCCTGGTCTCCTATAGAAAAATTAATGTAAACAATGTTACACGTGGAAGAGGTATGAATATAAACAGTGGTTCTCTTTACTTTCCTACTAACCAGGCATCCATATCAGCAGAATGAAAGCATCATGGGCTGAGCCCGGGTATTTTGCAAATGCTCATTATGGCAATTGACAATTTCAATCAAGTAACAGTACTTCTACTTGAGTAGGATATATCAGTACTCTTTACACCTCCGGTTGTTGGTGTCTCCGCCTCCCAGTCTCGTCAGTGTGCAGGTGCTGTTGAGTGATTAGCTGCCTCATGTTTTACACTCAGGTGTGGACCGTTTCCAATCAAGCCTCCCTCACTATTTATCAGTGTGTTTGGACATAGAATGGTCATTGTCTGTTACCCTTCTCATGTGCTGTGGCAGTTTTCCCTGTGCTTGTCAACTTTTTTTATTTTTGTTATGTCTGCTGCCTGTCTTCCTCTGCGCTTGGGTCTTCCACACCCACCATTCCAGATGCCTTCAAAGAATAAATCAATTCAAAAATATATGAAAATATTAATTCAGCATTTACATTCCAACATGCATGGTGTCAAATAAAGTACAACAAACATTTGACTTGACCCTAATCATATGTACATTAAATAATAATGTACTGGTGTATAAATGACTGAGCTGAATATATTCTCTCATAAAAACATTAAGTATATTTAGGTTCTTGATGAAGCACAGCTTTTCTTCTTAATTACAGTAAAGAGTGTTTTTCTTCTCATTTGGCTCCAATCTTTTATGCGCATAGGTCAGAAAAGCTGCACAGCGGCTGTTTTTGGCTGTGAGGTATTCAGCCCCTGCACTTAAAGCCTGCTATATATGCTGCTGCATCAGGACGACGCATGAATCAGATTACAGGTACAATGTTGAAATCAATGGACTACACAAAGTTATTTCTCTATTTCATGGGTTTATTCACTCTAAACATGGAAACGCGATGTGTTTGCCAGAAGCCCAAATGTAAATATGAAAAAAAAAACTGACAGACCTGGAATGAGAGGCACAGCTGGAGCCCGAACTGGTAAGACTGCGTTTGTTGCTCTGCAGCGCAGAGGATGCTGTGAAGTGATGGCTCAAAAAAACTTGGTCTATCTAGAACTACATTCCGCTAACTTTCTGGATATTTCAACCAGGCAGAAGCTCATTAAACAGCACTATTCCCTAAAAGTGCAAAAGCATCTATTAAAATGCCTACAGATAGTACCATCATTCACATATGACTATGCACCCACCTTAACTGTCGTAGAAGTAACAGAATTTCAAAATCCGTCTTCTCTATCTTCTTCTGTAGGTAGAACCTTTTCCAGTTTATTTTTGGACATTTGTTCAATGAGGTTGATCCTGTATAATTCTTTTGCTGGTAACTGGGAAACAATGGCCAACATTTACTTATTGCTGTTGGTTAAGCAGAGATATTAATTCAACCTCATATGGCCGTAAAATCTCATTGTGTGAAGGTGGGCTGTGGAGGTAGATGCTGAACCTTCGTGAGGCGTTCCCATGTCCTGTCGAGAGACAGCGCTTTGACATATGATTATCTTCAATTTCCATAGAAATTGTATAAGCAATGCAAATGCCTGCATAGCTATTGTATTCCAAAATCTATACAAACTCTTGCTGTGGCTGCAGACAGCATCACCTCATCACCATCCTCATCATTCTGATCCTCCTCCTGTGATGCAAGAAAACCCTATAGTCACTTTCAGGATTGTCCCCTGTGAAGAAACAGCTCAGTGATACCTACAGCTGCAGTGGGTTCAATGGTCGAAGGAGGATGAACTTCAAAATGACCTGCTCAAGAATGGGTGCTGGTCATTCTCTGCACACGTTGCTGAGCTGAAAGCTGACAGAAAAGAAAGATGGATTGATGTAATCCTTTCATCACCCGATGACATCCTATAGGAAAGATATTGATTTTTATCTGATAGATTGACCTATATTAGTCAGCTGATAAAGCCTGTATGCATCAGGCACTTTCTGACAAATACATTCATTCATTCATATATGCTGTTGGCTTTGCTGATAGCCTCAGTGTTTAAAATAATACAGGCTGTATAAAATACAAATATTGTCCACTGTGGGCTGAGCTGTGTGAGCGCAGCATCAGACTGCACTCAAAGGCGTGTACTGTATCTGGATAGAAACACGGTTTGTTTAGTATTGGCCCTTAAAGTCGAGGTTTCCATAGCATGCTTGTCAAAATAATGTGAAGGGAAAGAGACGTGAGTTTGGCAGCTTAGTGTTCTTCAAATACAACCAAAAATAACCTGCGACAAAAGCATTTTTTAAATGACTTATCATTAAATGATGGAGTTGAAAACAACAAAGTTAAGGAAGTTTATATAACACATACTGTATATACATCTTTATAAATTGACCAAATCAGCTCAGCCTGTATAATATATAGTATAAACACCTACTAGAGCTAGGTATTGTGGTCTATCTACTGTGATAAATAGAAAAATTACAATATTTGGTGTCTTTCTTGGTAAATTATATCACATACACTGTTAATTTTGTTGACTGAAAGTTTTAGTCATATAGTTATTGTTGAGTATTCCCTTAAGTGACGATAAGGACTACGAGAAAAAAAAGTGAAGTGAACAAAATCTAAATCTAGATTATTATTATTATTATTATTATTATTATTAATATATATATATATTTTTTTTTTTTTTTTTGACAAATAGAAACTAAACTATCATGTATTATGTTCACATGATCACATGAATTCATAATCCTTGTATAACATTGAAGGCGGGACAAGCCTGTGTACCATTCAATATCAGGTAGATAAATGTTTAAATATGTATATGTAATGCATAAACTAATGTTTATATTATAGTCGACTAAATCTTTTACAAACAGTCGACTAAAATACAAATTTATTTCTTTAGTTATTTAGTTTAGCTACAGTCATTTAGTTGATGAAAACTATACCTGGACTAGTTGATAACTGAATTTTGACTAACATTAAGTTAGTCAGTTAGTTAGTCAAAAGACTAATGCTTGCTGTCACAATCAACATTGGTCACATCAAATGTTATAACGTCTTTCCTTGCATCAAGTCATAAAAGTAGATCCAAGAGTCAGACACGAACATAACTTAAGTTTAAAAAAAAGTGTTTTAATTTGAAATAACAATAAATTTTGACTGCAGGAGGGCAAAAAAATGAAAGAATTGGAGAATTTGAAGCTGGAGGTAAATGTTCAGACTGCAAAAGTCTGTGTTTTCTACGCGTCTTGTCTCTGTGCATTTTTTATTTTTATTTTTTTAATATGTTTTCTAAATGCGGCACAGTAAGCAAGACACGTGTTGTGTGCATCAGGGCATAAACGTGTGAGCTATTTAAACATTGTCAGAGATATGAAAGCGGGGTGTTGGCAGGAATGAGGTTCAGTCCAGAAGTCCTTAATAAATCCCTTCTTTAATGTCAGTAAAAATTACCTTAGGTAAAAGTCATGGATTACAGTAATTTTACTTGTTAAGTAGGTTTTAAAAGAAGTAAAGTAATTAATTACATTTCTACACCCAACCATTACTGAGTAAATTATTAATATTTATTCCCGTTTCATGGCACATTCAACATAATCCATTTGTTTTTAGTTGTGCCATTTCTGATCAAAGCCCAGCCACTTTCTTTGGTTCAGGTTGTGGTTTCTACCTATTATGTTGTTACCCACATGGCCCAGTTTTAGAGTTCAAAATAATTGTACATTTTGACAAACCTTTTATTTTATACAAATGCCTTTGTGGAAAATAAAGTAAGTTCATATTGTGTAAGATTTGGTTTCTTTCTTTCTTTTTAAGTTTCTAGATAAGATGTTTACTGTGTTCAAGGGAAACATTGGGAAGATTTATCACCAAAAATAAACATGAGGGTTGAAAGTAACTAATATTACTTTGAGTACTATTTAACTGAGCTACTTTATTACTTGTATTTGAGTATTTTGTGTAAAGTACTTGTGCTTGAGTACAATTTCAATCAAGTAGCAGTACTTCTAGGATATATCAGTACTCTTTACACCTCTGATAATTACAAGGACAATCCAACAAAGTAGGCATACAAAACAACACAGCCACAACTATCAAGTACAAATGAAAAATAGCTCAAAATCAAACTGACAAAATAATCTGACTAAATGTCGATGTGAAGGTGACGTGGACGATGCAGCAGCTTTAGTTGAACATCTTCTTCAAAGGTGCAAGGAAGGTAATTAGGTGATCAGGAACACCTGTGAGGAAAGGGGAGGATTATAAAAAAGAAAGTCATCATTATGAGATACAAACCGAGCTTGTGTAGCGGTTTACTGACACTGACTGTGACCATTCTACACTTAATAATAATTCGTTCAAAACATATTTTGGCTATTTATTCAGTTCTTAGAATTCAACACATGGTACATAGTGTAGAAAATAGTTTAAGTGCATAAATAAGTCTTTTTGCAAAATGATTCCATCACACTTTTCTTTGCAAATTTATATTAAAATAATTGTCTCATATCTATGACTTTACTAACTCATAATTATGTCTTTTTAACTAGTAATTATGACTTACTTTTTTGTGGCGGAAACAAACATCCATAACAAAGTTGTGCAAAATCTTTGCATAGTAATTGTGATTTATTCATATACACGTTTATATGCCTCCCTAAAGTCAAGCTTGACTACACTCAGAGAACTAGTAAATGTATGGGCTATATGTGGTACAGACACATCTGTACTTTTCTTTATACAAACCTGACACCTACTGGTCAATTATAGGACAGTGGAATGCACACGTTTTACAATGTCATGGATCCAGTACAATTAATAATCGCCAAAAACCCAATCAGCACATTGAATGACAATTGTTAATACATATTATTGTGCAATTTTTGTTCATTAGCCCCTTTAATACATGGAACTAAATGTATCACTAATCATCATTTGTTCATAATTACATAAGTCTGTTTGTTTTTCACAAAATTGCAAATAATAATGTTGAAAATAAGTTATGTTTTTTTCTTTTTTTTTTAACTGACTTTTTGTCTTTTAACAATAATAAAATGATAAATGAACTTGATAATTGTTTGGTTCTTGCTGTTGCAGCATGTTGTGAGTATAAGTAACATAGTCCATGTTCCCCGTGCTAATGTCCCAGCATTCAATATGTATCTGCTAAGTTATTCATAAAGTTCCATTACCCCTAATGCATTTTTAATTGGCAGACATTGTCTTCATGTCACAATATGGAGGCTTGTGATGAATATTTACAGTCTGATTATTAATGTCCTGCAAGATTATTAATAACCTGAGATGATGGCCAGTTAAATTCCATTGCACTCATCACTCTGCCAAGGTCTTTGGGCTTCAATTGATAGATGAATGTAATTATAATGACCTGCATATAGGATTCAAATCTTTTCTGTTAACGCGTGACCTTTTGTTTGAGTCCCATTTTGCCCCTGATAATATTAGTTAGTGTGAAGACCTTGGTTTCTTCCTGAGAGATGAGCAGACTCTGCATAAGGTCTCACTTCATTTAGCCCTCATTGGTAGCTGAGTGGAATACCATTGATTTTTCTTCCTTTCCCTGACCATATGTCCTTACGTTGAATGTCAGAGATGTTCATCACTGTTTTTTCCCCAATATTTGCTCACTGTTGTGTCCTTCCATCACTCACCCATTGCGATCAAACGTGCACGTTCAGCAACTTGCCTTCAGCTTCGATGACTGCAAGCTTTGCTTTTAGGAAAATAGGGTGAAACAGGAGGGGGAGAGCAGCTTCAGCTCCAGGGACGACGAGAGGAAAAAAAAAAACTCCAATGTAAGCAGGTTTAGTTTTACTGTACAGCTTTATTACCTTACCATCCTTAGTTAGGGTTATGCATCTAACTCAAAAATGGGAAACAGGGCCCGGGTTACACTTGAGACACTAATTTTGTGCTGTCTCAAACAGTAATACACAGATGAATCCAAAAATACACAAAAATAACACAAAAAAAAGTATACAAAATGACAGCAAATGCCTCAGAAACACACAAGATGAGCAAAATATACTAAATAACAACAAAAACACACAAAATGACGAAAGAATACACAGATGAGTGAAAAAATACACAAACATAACAGAAAAAAGTATACAAAATGACAAGAAATGCAAATACTTCAAAAACACACAAAATTAGAAAAATATACTAAATGTAACAAGATTACACAAGCAAAAACATCACACATTTTGACAAAAAAACACAAAAAAGAAAGAAAAATACACAGAATAAGTAAAAAACATATGAGATAAAACACAAAATGAGAGAAAAACACACAGAATGACAGGAAAAACACAAAATAACTACAAAAATTGGTTAAATCTTCTAAATGCTAATGTGAATCCTCATTATATATTATTATATTAGACAATCACACTTTTGTGCTACCCACTGTAATCAAAGTTGCCCATCTCTGATCTAACTCTCAACATGGTGAAAGGGGCAGTATTATGAAAAATTCACTTTATAATGGTTTTGCTACATATGGAAGCATATCTGTACCATAATTCAATTTAAAATGGATTTCAAAGTCAAATTGAATTATGTTTAACTTTACGCGGGAGATGGGGCATGAAAACAAAAATGCAAAGCTACATATACGAAAAGTGCTTTCAGCATTTAACCCCTCCCTGAGGAGCAGTGGGCAGCCACAGTGTAGTGCCCAGGGAGCAGTTACAATTAGTTTCACTTTTAGTAGCCGTTATACCGCCTCGTATTGCCGTTGACATGAGCCGACGTGTTTGTGACACAAAGTGAACGACTATCACACTAAATGCACTATTCTTGTGAGAAGTGAGGAGGAGAAGAAAGTGACTTGGCAGCTTAACACTCTTTGAAACAGCTGACCGACTCCGCTGCTGCTGCCACACACGCACACACACACTCTCTCACAATCACAAAAGCTGCTTAAATAGCCATGTGTTTTACTGTAATGTGCAGTTTTTTTGGCTGAAAACTAAAATAAGAGTATGTGGTTAGCAAAAGAAATTCGCTTTGGTAATAAAGCTGTAGCATGAAGTCAGCATCTACAGACACGCCCACTCATGCATATGCATGAAGGCCCAAAAACAGCCTGTTTTTAGAAGCGTCATGAAATTGACTTTTCAGAGGGCTAAAACTCTGGAAAACAGGCGAGTTTGGGAAAATAAACCTTAAATACTATGTTTTTGGGGTTCTTAGAGCAAATGGAGATGGGTGAAAAATAGCATAGTATTGGACCTTTAAGATTGAAACTTGTCTGATTTCTATTTTATTTTCTAACCACCTTGTTCCTTGGTTTGCTACTTCAGATAGACATGATGGCATTTTGGAACAACCTTCTATAAGTTAAAAATAAAAGTCCCAGTTATCGACGGGCTGATTAAAGGGGACATGTCATGCTAAATCCACTTTTTTAGCCCTTAAATGCATTTTGTTGTATATTTAGAGTGTTTAGAAGTACAGAAAAGTTTAAATTAGTCTCTTCAGGTGCTCCGTTGATATCTTTATATTCTGTTTTGGTCATATTTTTCAATCTGTTTTTATTTTTTTCGATTCTCTATTACGTTTTTTGAACAATAATGTCACAGTATTTGCAGCGGAACTGCCAGATTAGGACATCGACTCCAGGCCCAACACTTCGAGCAATCCGCCATTTTTATTTCTCGCTTTTATTTTGTAGTCCAAGCTCAAGGATGCCGAAGTTACGAGAGGAGAAGTCAAAATGTTTGGTTGTTGGATGTAGTAACCCACACGCTTCATTACACCGTCTCCCAGCATCAGAACCTTTTTGAAGTGTCTGGTTGAGTTTTATTTTTCAAGGAAATGTACCCACATCTGTGGGTAAGGTCATTTTTGTGTGCGCGAAGCACTTCAAGGATGACTGCTTCAGCAACCTCCGCCAGTTTAAAGAAGGATTTGCCGAAAGACTTTGTCTGATTGAGGGTTCAATTCCTTCTATCTTTGGAGACGATGAACAGAGCACTTCGGTAAGCTGTAAATAACGCTAAAAAGTGTGATGATAAGACGTCCCTGTCATTGTTTGGTTAGCATTAGCAGTTGCACCGTCTTCATATGTTAGCGCTGTGTGCTCGTTTTAGATCCTTGATGATATGGCCTACGTGATTTAATTTAAGTCTAAAGTTTTCATTAGTCATTTCATTTTGCCGTTTTAGTCTTTGAAAAGACTGTATTAAAATGCATTTCGTGACTTTAGCTTGGCACTAGCGTTAGCTCACTTGTTAGGGTTCTGCAGGTTCATCATCTTCATTTTCTGCGCCGCTAGACAATCGTATCTCTTCTATCAAACTACAAAAATGGCCGAACAGGGTGGAGTTGAACCGAGTGTCACCTCTGCAACCTGGAGAGGGGGCGGGGTATGGAGTGTCTCATTTGCATTTAAAGAGACCGCACCAAAACGAGTTGCTCTCAGAAGCACATCAGAAAAGGGGTAGAAAAGGGGCCTGTGGAGCTATAATAATGAGGAATTCCGACCTAAGCATTGCATTTCCGCTTTATATAGACCACAACTGTATGATGTATATGTAAAAAGGAAGGATTTAAAAGCATGATGTCTCCTTTAATGGTAATGTTAGTACTTTCTCAAATGATCAGGTATATGTGTATAAATTAGTTAAGTCCAGAATTATAAATGAGTTGTTTTGCTGTAAAATGCAAGTAAAAGTTAAGCCTTGTTTTCTCTAGTTTTCATGTATTTGTTTATCATACATTTAGTGTTGTGCTCAAAACCACATTATCCAAGACCAAGGCTTGCCCGAGATCAGAATGCACCGAGAACAAGACCAAACTAAGACTTTTATGAGTCAAGACCGAGTCAAGACCAAAACCGAGGCCATGAAAATCCATTTCAAAATCCATGACAAGGTTGAACATTCTCTCTTTAGTTATAGTTTCTTTAAAATACATTTGATAGACAAAGAAAATGTAGCGCATGAATCAAAAAGTTATTTTCTTCATTATCACATTAGTAAAGTTGAAAAATAGCAGAAATCAGTGCTAGTCTTGGCCCGTCTTGACAAATAATTAATGAGTTTTGGCACTCAGAGACCAAGACAACAAAGGGCAAAGATCCTTTCAAGTCCTAGACAAGACCAAGACCTTTAAAATCTAGTCTCGAGACCAAGACTGGTCTGGAGTACTACAACACTACATACAGGACATTGCACCCATGATCTGATAGGCAGACAGGCATTAAGATAACTATACAGTAGCAGATCACAGTAATTTTTATCTAACAAAAATAAAAGCCTTTTGATATGTATGTGAACAACATGAAATATTTGTCTCCCAATATACAGGTCTAAATTACTCTTGTAAGGGAGGAATTGTTTTAGACCAGTATCGAGTAAAGCTGGTGTCCCCAAAACAGAAGTGCATAGAACTTACCCTAGCTCAGGTATCTGAGTTACGCACACAGAGATTCCCTCAGATTACTTTCACTTTGAGCATTTCTTTAATCACATTGACAACTGTAATCCTTGACTGGTTGGTACACCAGGCGAGTGATACGATCAAGGCCTACCAAGGACAGCTGAAGCCTCACTCATTGCTTTTCAAGAAGTTTTAACATAAATCAATAAGTATATTATTAATAAAACACTGTCTTTGGCTGGGTATGGAATTCTGATCTTCCTACCTGAAAGCACATAGTGATATCATTCTCTGTTTTTCTCATGGTAACCATTTCTGACTGAGTGTTGGCGATTGAATTTCTAGATGGATGTCCTCTATTCTACAAGACACCTGTCTCTTATCACCCTCTTATCTGTGAGGATCGAAGCATACAGACTCTTGAATTACCTATCCATACAATGTCATCTGTTTGTCCCCCAAGTTGGTGTAACTCGACCTTGAAATCAGAGCCAGCTAAAATAAATAAATGAAACCCTAATCAAAAATGCTGCACTCCTCTGGATTTGCGTCAAACGAGGAAGGATGATCCGTCCTGATTTGATTTTGTTTCCAAACCACATGATGCATTCGGACAATTAAAATTTAAGCAAGTCATTCGCTGATAGCCCTGCGAGTGAGTGCCACCGGGCCGAGCCTTGGTTTTGGATTTCTTGCGGTTCTGCCGACACTCTGAGGGCAGGTTATTTATTTTGGCCTGCTGCCACGTCTGAGAAAACCATGTTTCTCAGAGTGTGTCTGGAGTCAGAGCAAGGTCAAAAGTGTCTAAAGAGCAGTGACGGGTACCAGTTCTTCCCTGAACCGACTTTACTTTGTGCTCTATCACCACCATGTTTCACAGAGGAGCTGGTATGCTTTGGATCTTAGGCAGTTTATCTTTGCCTCATCATACGAAGTCCAGTATCGCACTGGCTCTTCCATGTTTTTTGGCAAACTCTCGGAAGGTTTTTCTGTTTTTAACTGCTCACTAATAGTTTACACCAGTGATTCTTCACCTCAATTGAGGTGCTGACCCTGCAAGCCTAATCAGTGCATTCACCAAACCCTTTTTTTTTCATATTTGGGATCACTACATCAAGGCAATCATAGTTCGTGCATCCTTTCAAACAAACAGAATCAGTGTAAACATAACTGGTTGGAAAATATAGCATGTCCAAAAAAAGTGGTCTCGTGGCACAACTTACCCCGTGTATGGGGTAAGTTGACCATAGAAGTGGGGTAAATTGAGTTGTATCCCTACTCCCCCCACCAACCTTCCCACCTCCACCCCAACCTTCCATCACCTTCTTCCTCCCTAAATAACAGTCACTTCTTCAACTCCAGTTGTATTTTTATGTATTATACACTATTCAACAGGGAAGGCAGTGTCCCTTGGGAACGATGTGACCTCCGGTGTCCGGCATGATAAATGTTGGTTTAAATGTTGAGTTTAGATGTTCTTTGCTAGCTGGCTGTTTGGCAGTCATTCTGGGAGAGAACCTTGCATATTTAGATAAATATCTCTTAGACTATCAGCTCGTTCTTCTCTGACCAGCTGTCCATCACAGTGATGTTGTTTAACATTGTAAACTCGTAGGAAAGTTCTCTGCATTTCAGAGTATTAAGCCCATAAAACTAGTCTGAACTTGCAAAACACATTAAGAATCTTGCAGACTCCATGACCATCTGAGAGAATGCTTTTGGCCTCTGCTACTCCATCATCTTTTTCACAGGTAAATTTTCTTGTTTTTCAATGTACATCTTTAATGTCATTCTGTCTATTTTTGGCATCCTTTGCTGATGCTTGAATACATCTTTAATGTCATTCTGTCTATTTTTGGCATCCTTTGCTGATGCTTGAATAGACTTCCCTTCTCTCACTTCCCAGGTGGCTCTTTCAATAATATCACTGGTGGCTCTCCTGCTATGCTTGTTTTGTGCTTATATACACGCTGATATATATGATGTCCACTCTGTAATCGTACAAATGCAAAATCTTAATATAATATTTTAAACATATGGGCTATAGTCAAAATACACGTATTAAGTGTATAGAGTAAGTTGAGCTGGTGGTCCACCGGCTCAACTTACCCCAGAGCTCCCATTATGACTTTATTAGTCCCAACACCTAAAATGCACTTTTATATTACATTCAAACCAATTTAATTGAAAATGAAAGTTATGATCGACTAAATTCACTTTCAAGAGTGCAAAATAATTTTTTAGAAATAACTGCAGACTTGCTGTGTGAACACATACCACCCAAATGAAATGTGCAAATATATTATCAATTTAGCTTCTAAATGGGAACAAAACAAACAAGCCACAGGTGTGAATACAGTTAAGGGACCTTGTCGATTTAAAACTAATGCATTGAAAGTGTTTCCTTTTAAATGGAACAAAAGCTGACTTGTGTGTAATAGTCGACATCCCTGTGTGAATGTGAGAAGCTGAAAAAGGTCCTTGTGTGCACCCATGTGTGGTGATTTCTACAACCAGTGTAGCATGGCTGCCATGCAGACTAGACAAACAAAAGTGAATGGGATTCAGATGAAGTCATTGAGTCAGATCAGTCTGCAGCTGCAAAATAACACTATAGGGACTTCTGATGGAGTGGCTGCTGTGCAGACTACGGCAGAGTATCAGCCTGGGACACCAGCCTTTTTATATGCATAGCAAGATGGAAGGATTTAATCCACAATGAGGATGACAGCAATGATGATGTCATCAAAACAGGCACTGTCATTTAGTGCTACTGAGGGATTAACAATTGAGACTAGAGTGAAGTGTGGCAGCTGGCCTAGACTGGTGGTATTCTCAGAGGTGATAAGTAACGAAATGAAGTAACAAAGTACAAATACTTCTTACTGTACTTAAAGCGTAACTAAACCCCAAAACCTCTTTTTTCTGCTGAATACAAATGTACAGTATGTGGGTATGAAGTAGAGCTGTTGATTGATCCTGGTCCAACTCTCAATATTCTAGTCAAAGTATTTCAATTTGGCATATTTAGTTGTAAAATGTCAGAGTGACTGCCCTCTATGGGTTGAAACCCAGCTATTATACATTACTTTTTGCTATTGGCTGAGAAGAACAAGATCATGTGATGTTTTGGGACCATCTTGCATCACAAACAAGCACTGTTAGCCCCGCCCCTTTTATATATACTAGCACTTGTGGGCTCTACAATCTGTGGTGTGTAGGTTGGATTGCAAGAAGAGTGAATAGAGAGGTATTTTGAGTAATGAGTAGCGAGTTAACATAGCATAGAATGTTCATTGGAGATTTTATAGTACAGACTGGGCGTGCCTTAACTGCTCCAGGAGCCCCGCCCATTATCAAGAGATTTTTTTTTTTTAATTTCTTCCTAGTGGTAGGTCAGGAGAAAGCAGGGGTTTAGTTACTCTTTAAGGAGTTTTTTCTGGTATCTAACTTAGAAAAAATTAGGAGTAAAAGCAAAGTCGCCAAAAAATAAATGCTCAAACAATTATCTGTACTTATACTCCTTACATTTTTGTTACTTTTAAGACCTTTGAAGATGCTAGACAATGTGCTCACATACTCTGGGTTTTATTGAGCATTAGTACTTTGGTTTTTCTTGACACATTTTATTTACACACTTTATTTATTGAGTGCTAAATGCTTCAGGTGTTCAAATGTAACAGATTTAATTTGTTTCTATGTACCAGTACAAGTTCTTTAAAAAAAAAAAACAAAAGAAAGAAAGACATGGAATTTGCTGGTTTAAAAACCCTGTCTTTTTAATGAAGGTATATTTGTTTTACTTTTCTACTTAAGTACCTTTAGTAGCATGCACTTTTTTTACTTTTATTCAATTAAGGGAGCAGCTTCAATACTTTATTTTTACCAGAGTCCTTTTTTATACTTTTACTTGAGTACTGAATACTAGTACTTTTGCCACCTCTGGTTGTTATAATCAACACCAGACCTTATGCTATTGTTTCTCAGTCTCTCAGCCCCATTACATATACTGGTCTTTGCTTCTCTCTAGTGGGAGTTTGGTGGTACTGCAGGTTGAGTCAATAACTTACTGGGTTACAGTATATGACACTTTGGGCATGTGTTTGTTGGAAGAAACTGCAATTTATATCGGTAAAGGTGCAGACTACGAGTGTTTATAAAAGTATTTATCTCTTTCCTAGTGTGAACTAGGGGGATTTCTTCTAAAACCAATCTGATATTGGACCGCCTCAACTGCCAGGAACCTTTTCTTATGATGCATGTTCTCCTTTCTTTTTCTTCTTCCGAGGAAATCACACTTGTCATGCTAAATTCACAACAAATCAATCATCTGTTCTACAGATTAGCAACTTTCACCAAAATGTAGCCCCAATATTGAAGAAACCTTTGTACATTTAGACCCATTGCAAAGTAGGAAGTCTTGCAGTTTTTTTTAGAGGTTTAGGATCCAGGGATACTGCTTGGAGTTACTGGTTATAAAGTCGCAGACAAACCCGTTTCCCAGGTGTGACAGGTTGGCTTACCCTGATGATAGCGAGCCTCTTTTTTTTTTTTTTATGTCTAGCTTCTTTTGAAAAGTCCTTCTTGGCATCGGAAGAATATCTGTGACTAAATGAATCTCCTCTCCTCTTTCAGCCACAGTGGGTTGCAAAGAAAAGCAGCTTGTAGATGTACACAAATGAGCTTGTTCAGGTCGCCACAGCGTCATCGGGTTCTGTGTGCTAAATTAAATTCTCTTTAAAAAGATAATGAAAAGAGTGGATGGATGAAGCATAATGACATTCACGGATATATTACACACACACAGAGACATTGGCAAACAATACAGGCTTCATTGGGGGATACAGAGCTTCAGAAATGTCACGCGGGTCATCCAAAAGTTCTTCTTCCACTAAACTTCCTGTAGATGGAGGCAGAGCAGCCGTTGCATCAACCTTTGGCTTTGATTGGCCAAAATACTTCTGCGTCCCTTCCATAGGCAGAGTTTGAGATTTTTGCCGGGGGTGGGGGGCAAAAAATAAATAAAACAAATTATTAAATATATAGAAAGTCTTGAAATTAGCACCAACCACAATGTGTGGAACATAAACAGTAATGCAAAAACGATTAGTAACATACAGTAATTGATAATGTTGACTACAAAAAATTGTCAACGCATCGTTTATTGTTGTAAATTCATGATGAAATCAAGCCGACGGCCGCTTTCTGCTTCATTTTTGCTGCAGTACCATATATGAACTGCTGCAATCCAAAATGCAGCTTGAAATGTTCAGCACCCTCTAGTAACTTAAAGGGCCCTTTTCTGTGCTTTAAACATTATAAAAGTGCTATTTGGGATTCATACACATGCCCAACGTGTTTTTTCATTGATTCCCTCAATCGTGAGTTAGAGGGTGATTTGCTCCTTTCTTACTGCAGGGTGAGCCCAAACATCTTGCGTTGATGACGAATTTGACGCAGTACTGAGCTGGAGAAGCTGCGCTCCATAAAGCTCACTGCCGTGATTGACATGTAAACAGACACGCCCACGAAGGTGAGCATTTCAGCGTCCTTCGCGCAGTGCTATGTATGTATTTTCTACAGTCTATGTACCGGCCTAACGCCCCGCCCCCACGCAATGTCTCATGTTTATAAAGCAGCATGAGCTCAGTTATGGAGTGGGTGGGAGGAGGGCGGGCCGTCCTCTGGCCTTACGTCACTGTACGGGGAGGAGGAAGTCAGTGTCCCGTCTATAGACATGCCCACTCATGAATATGCATAAGAAGGCCACAAATCAGCCTGTTTGTGTAGAGTTGCTCAGAAAGTGACTTTTCGGAGGCTAAAACTCTGGAAAACAGGCGAGTTTGGGAAAATAAACCTCAAATATTATGTTTTTGGGGTCCTTAAAACAAATAGAGATGGGTGGAAAAATAGCATGACATGGGACCTTTAAAGAAGCAGAGAGTAAAGTTGCTCAAAATAACCAGTGTTATTTATGATGTTCTACATGATATATCATCGAACACTCAATACATGTGCTTAAATATGGGATATACGCTTTAACATGGATGCATAGACTTGCTGGCAGTTGTAGCCCGCTACTCCGCCTTCGCTGACCGCTGAATTTATGCGCACTCCCATGGCAGCCAGGGGACCCCGATTTTGTCAGGTAAGGGGGAGTAGATTAGAACAACACCGCTCAATCCACCATTTTATATCCAGACAAGTGCGCACTGAACACAGGGTTTGCTGGTTCTCTGTTCCAGTCGGCTTGTTGTCTTGGTGCATCACTATAAACAACAGACTTATGGGTCTACAGATCACCCGCGGTGCCCGCCATGTTGTAAACAAAACCCTGAGCTGCTACGGGAAGCTGTTGCTCCTTTAAAACTTCTTTACTTGGTTTTATTTTGTGAAACTTTGAATTTTTTATTGCCGTTTTATAATTTCCTCGTCACTATGTTTTTTTGGTATTTAAATATCTGTCTATTATGTACATTATATTAAAAATTGGGAAAACTGTAATGAAAACATTTGACCACTGGGAGGGCAATGCCCCCCCAAAGAATCACGGGAATGATCCCTTCTCCTCTTCAGCTGACCAAAGTGAAACAATATGTTAGCATGGAGCTGCAGTTCTGTTGTGGTCTTCTATGTTGTAGCCGAAAAGAAAAGGTTTGTTGTGTGTTTTTTTTTTTCCTGATAGACGTGATATGTCACGATTGCCCCCTGTCCTATAAGAACCCTTCCCAAACCTAATGCAGAATTGAATAAAAGGGAATAAATGTGTTTTCCATGTAAACCTGAATATGGAATTACTATTTACATGTAAACACAAAGCAGAATACTTTAATTCCAAATTATTTAATTCTGATACAATATGAAACATGATTGGATAAAAAGCCTAACAGAAATGACAGCCCTCAGAAACCTGACCTCATTCTGGAAGCATGAAAAGCAGAGAGTACACTACAGGGAATAGATATTAATAGTATTCTGGTGCTGCTTAGGCCAGCAAAGAAGACTGCTACTCCAAAAACTGCTCTTTCAAAAATGATTGAATTTTAATACATGATGATACAATACAGGCTGCCTGGGCCAGGCATGTTGGCTCTACCTGTGTGCAACAATTTATAGTAAGTTGTATAAGTTTTGGTGCTGTTATCAAGTGTCCAAAACTAATTCCAATTCATTATCAAGTAATAAGAATAACTATACTTTTTTTTTTGTTGTTTTGTTAAAAAACTGCTTTAAATATGTTAAGGTTTTATAGTTGCATGGTTGTGCAAACTTCATAATTTTTATATTTTGATTTAAGTCTTTAAAAAGCAACAGATGAAGTTGATGACTTGTTATTCTAATGAGTCTGGATTCATTTAATTTGATATATTCATTATGGTTTCTGGATCATCAGCATGAAATTTGCAGAAAGTTCTCCAGACTTTGATAGTTTCATCTTGCGCTTGTTATTGTTATTTATTTTTAGGAATCTTTGTAGAATTCTGTAGAAAGGGCTTTCATTTGACTGCTTGCATTGGTTAAAGCACTTCTTGATGGTTTTGCAAAATGTATGAATTTTAGCGAGATAGCCCACAGTATTTGTGAAGCCTAAAAATGTAAATTTATTATTACTCAGAGATTTTTCAAGATAATTGAAAATTTGATGACGTACCAAAGTCACTTACACCCTTAACCCCCAACTGCAACTCAGGCATGGGTTAAATGCAGAGAACACATTTTGTATATGTGTAAAAACATGTATGACTATAAATAAAGGCAAAAGCACTGATTCTTCTTCTTCTTACACACATTTAGCAACGTTTTGGTTTGCAGAAAAAAATTGTGCTGGAGGAAAAAAAAACCCCTACAATCTAATTAAAAACAAAACAAAAAAGCGGGATTTGTTTATCGCGTTTGAAACAGAACTGCGATTATTTAAGGATCCACGTGGTGGCAGTAAACATTAATAGATTGGAAGAAACTGGCACTAATCTGTTGATTATAGAAGTTTCTTCGCCTCAACCTTTTGTTTTAAGAAAGTTTCTCACCGTTTAGCACAATACATTTAATATCAATGAGGGACCCCAGCAAGTTTACTATTGTATCTATGTTTAGCTACTTAAATCCTTTTTGAGGGGACAAAGATGACAAAGGGGTTCATTTCATTCTCCAACTCAAAACTGCCTGATCCCGCAGGATCCCCAGACTTATTTGAATCAATCTTTACGGAGGTTTACCAGCTCAATGCTGAACTACTCCCAACAGTCAGCGTTTTCTAAATACCACTTTTCACTTTTCCACGGTCCACCTGATGTTTATCAAGAAAAACAAGTGTATTTTTCACTTTCATTATGGTGGACCAAAGTTTGATCATAAAGATCATAAACTAGCCTTTAACCCAGGGTTGGAGTCATTATTGTAATAGCGTAACTGATAATTAATTACAATTACTACAGTAAGTAATTACAATTGTAATTTTAAAAAATCTCTTGCTGTTGTAATCGTAACTGAGTTGTAATTGAGTTCAGATAATTGAGAGTAATTTTAATTTGGCATGGAAATCCTATAAAAACAGTCATTTACAATTTAATTAAACACAAACCTGGAGAACCATGTTACAGTTATATGTCTTATACATACGTAGTTATTGATTATTTACATATCAGGTGTACCCACTCTGTAATAATTACCATTTGGTTCTGTCTCAACTGTCTGTTTGTTTTTCCACAGTCTTATCATATATTAATAATATATCAGAATCAGAATTCCTTTATTAATCCTAGGGGGAAATTGCTTTTGTTACAGCCACAGAACACATCACAAATAAAAGAATAAAACCATTAACAAAGACAAAAAAAACAAACAATAAATAAGTGTATAATTAAGTAAAACACTCTTAAAAATAGGGATCAGAAACACACACATTATAGTTATAGAAAATAAAGTAGGATAGATAATAATAATAATAATAATAATAATAATAATAATAATAATAATAATAATACTATACAAATATATACCAATATGATTCAAATATTTACAAAAATAATACAAATATAGAAATATGATTTAGATATGTACAACAATTGAGCTGTGAAGTTACAGAGATGAATTATACAGTTTGATCACCACAGGCAGGAATTCCACAGAGCTGTGAAGCACAAGCCTTCAGTCCCCTAACCCTGCAGCTTTTCCAGAGTGAAGTTTGACCAATTGCCTTTTCACCTGGTCAGCTGTGATGTTCATTGTGAAGGGAGCAGGCAGTGTGGGGGGATGGGTGTCAGCACAGTCCAAAGAAGTTTGGGTATTCAGGGAGCCACCCTTTCTATTTTCTACCTTTAGTCTCTCCTCCCTGCTCCCTTTCCCCTCCCCCTCCCCCTCCACCTAGGTGTAACACTGCTCTCCCTTTTTATATCCTACCTATAATAAAATATGTCTTACCCTTCCTTAGGGAGGGCTGGTGATGATCACAATTAAGCAATAAAATAAATCAATTTATTTTATTGCAATAACAAAACATTGCAATATTTTATTGCATTTTATTGCAATAACAAAACATTGCTGTCTCATAATGATTACACTTTTTGTATGAAAAACAGATTTAGTTCGTTGGCCTGGTCCACAACCCTCTGTTGCTGGCTGACTTAAAGCCAGTGATGGTCCTCATCCCTTTCCAGACTTCTCTTGAGTTATTTTGCTGAAGCTTCTTCTCCAGCTTTCTACCAAATTCCACCTTGACTTCTCTGATTGTCTTTTTAAGCCCCCTGTATTTTTTTCACCTCCTCCCTATTACCATCCCTGAAAGCCCTCTTCTTATTGTTCAGGGTGGCTTTGATGTCCTTTGTTACCCAGGGCTTATTGTTAGGGTAACATTTTAGTCTTAGCCGGACAGTGGTGTCCACACAGAAGTTAATATAATTTGTGATGCCTTCTGTGAGGTTATCAATATCTTGTCCATGTGATTCACAGAGTGCATCCCTGTTTGTAGCCTCAAAACATCCTCTTAGTGTCTCAAACGCCTCCTCCCACCATCCCCTCACTGTCCTCGTGGTCGTAGGCTGGCGTTTCACCAGGGGCAGATAACAAGGGCTGAGATGAATGAGGTTGTGGTCTGACCGACCCAGGGGGGGAAGAGGAGAGGAGCCTTATGCATCAGCAACATTAGCGTGCAGCAGGTCTAACGTCTTCCCATCTCTGGTCGGGCAGGTCACATATTGAGTGAAACCAGGCAAAGTCTTATTCTGATGAACGTGATTAAAGTCACCTGAGATAGCGATGAATGCACTCGGGTACTGAGTCTGTAACCGGGCTATGGCTGAGTGAATGATTTCACAGGCTGATGTTGGGTTAGCAGCAGGAGGAATGTAAACAGTCACCATTAAAACGTAAGAAAACTCACGTGGCAGATAATATGGTCGGAGCCCAACAGCAAACAGTTCAATGTCCGGGCAACGGATGCGCTCTTTGACGGTAATGCGTGGTGGGTTACACCACCGGTTGTTTACAAAAACAGCGACACCCCCGCCTTTCTTCTTGCCACTCCCTGTGCACTCCCTGTCCGCCCGAACAGTCTGAAAGCCCTGGATGGAAACATTGTTGTCAGGAATATCCTGGTGCAGCCATGACTCCGTAAAGCACATTAAACTGCACTCCCGATACTCCCTCTGACTCCGGACTAGTGCCGTTAGCTCCTCCATTTTGTTTGCCAGTGACCTCACATTGCCCACGGTAACCGAGGGGATACTCGGTTTAAAACGTTTTTTGTCCATAAGCCTCCGCTGTTTCAACCTGGCTTTGTTAGTTGGCTGTCTTTTACCTCCCCTGCAGCCTGTATGAGTCCTTCACCAAATTTCAATTCTCTTGTTGTTGCGCTCAGCAGAGTCCACTGGAGGAAAGTAGTGCCTCCATCACACAAAAACTATTAAAAAGTGTAAGTAAGTAGTTGATGTATTTGTAGTGCTACAAAAAATAACTTGAATTTGATAACACATGATCATGTCGGTCAACATATACTAGTTGCTTGCAACATATCAAGCATGCATATTAATCCGTCAGTGAATTAAATATTTCCCCACACTAATAAAATCTCAATTTTCTTCCAGAATAGTCTTTTTGTTGGTTTAGTTATCTTACCAGAGATTTAAAACAGAAGGCTAACCACAGGTGCAAGGAAAGTTTATAGTTGATGAGCGTTATTACTATTTTTAGGTTGACAAATTGCTATGTCATGATTTTATTTGGTCTCAATGTCATTTATCATTAATACCTTATGTAAGAAATAACAATACGTTATTTTAATATTTTCTTATAGATATAGGGAGCCATTGCAAAAGAGTCAAAGATCCACATGAGGCTCCAGAGCCACAGGTTGCAGACCCCTGTCCTAGGGGTACACGTAACCCGGTTTGGGAACACCTAGAATATACAGAAATCATTTCAAACATTTTTAACCTCAGGAGTATATATAAATATAAAATAAAATATTAATGCATTTATTTAATTAATGTTAATTTATCAGTATGATTTTTGTTAAAAGTCCATACATAATATGCCTATTTATACTGCCTAATACTACTGTAATAATAAATAAATAATCTTTCATTTGACTTTTAAACCTCCACATTGTAAACATTAAATCAAATCCCAATAGTTTATTAAATCAATCCAAGCTTACAAGCTTACAATCCAACCGTGTCTACTGTATCAGCCTAGAGATGATGGACGTATGAAGAACTTCTCATGTTCATATCTACAGTGTTGTTCTCCTGAGGCTGTTTCATGTCAGACAGATAACCGTATGACACTGAAAACGGTGTTACGGTGACCCTCGGTGTTGTTGTTGTTGTTCACTTGCGATTTTTTCCATGTATAAGTGTTACGCTGCTTGGTACGGCTTCTTGTGCTACCTACCTGCCGTAGCTAACCCTGCGAGCATGAATGTTTACTCCAGTGTGGCTGCTGACTTCGGTTCCAATGTTTTTGACAGAAGTAAGGCTGTAAGTAGCAGCTTCTGGTTCACTCCCATCTGTGTTGCCACCCGTAAGTTTAGTACTTTTGTGGAAATATCTACAGATATCCATGGTAAAACGCAACACTACCCGGCATGAACCATCATGCCGGGTGGTGGCAATGACTCAGTGACTCGCCCCCCTCTATTTGCAATTGGCCTGCACGTTATTCTTTTGGTCTTTAGATTGGTTAAATTGAATGATCAACAAATCAAGACAGGAATTAGAGAAAATTGTCAAGTGTTTATGTGTTGTAAAGCAGGTGTTCATGTAACAATAAGTAATAATATAAAAAAAAAAAAAAAAAAAAAATGAAAGAAAATAAAGAATGAGCAAGTCCCTAGGGTGGGCACAGCTGATTTGGTGGGCAGACACGACCCCTCAATGCCCGCCCTTGGCACGGGTCTGACTCCAACCAGGGATGTAGTAGTAGATCCTCTAAGGTTGGACGTTGCTTTGAGTCCAAGGCCAGACACCGCCTCAAGAAGTCGTTGTATTCCTTCGATACATTTCCCAGCACTTTGTTGTCTTTTTTCATGTACTTCTTTGTATCGAAATTGACCCTGCTATACCAGACCATATACAGCATGACTCCGATTTGCCATACCGTTGTAGCCTCGGCCTTGTAAGTTTCCTCACAAATACATTCTGGCGGTGCAAAAGACCTAGTTCCAGAGAAGCCCTTGAAGGGCTCGTGTTGTACGAAATCCCCACAGGTACTTCGTACTTTGGCCAATCGGTAATGGAGAAAATGGATAAAGTTGTTTGTTTTTTGTTTTCTGTACGGAAGCAAAAGAGCTTGAATTTGAAATACAATGTGTTTTTTCATTTTGGCTTTGGAAACAAATATCAAATAATTGTTTTTTTTTTTTTTTTTTTCATGTTTTTGTTATGAAAAATGAATGAACGAATAATAATAATAATAATAATAATAATAATAATACATTTTATTTAAAAGCGCCTTTCAGAACACCCAAGGACACTGTACAAGGCAGTCATTAAAATAAACACAATAAAAACAGCAGAATAAAACAGATAAAGACAAGTACAACGGAATAAAACAGGGTACAGTGGTAAATGTGTGACTAGATGCAGAAGGAATGTCTGAAGAGGTGAGTTTTGAGTTGTGATTTGAAGAGTGGGAGGGAGTCTATGGTACGGAGGTTAGTGGGGAGCGAATTCCAGAGCTGGGGGGCACAGTAGCTGAATGCTCTGTGCCCCATGGTGAGGAGTTTGGCCAGAGGTACAGAGAGTTGGAGAGTGGAGGAAGAGCGGAGTGTGCGGGCAGGGGTGGCGATGTGGAGGAGGTCAGATATGTACGGAGGGGCCAGGTTATGAAGTGCTTTGAAGGTGATGAGGAGTATTTTGAAGTTGATCCTTTGTTTTATGGGAAGCCAGTGAAGTTGTTGTAGGACGGGGGTGATGTGGTGAGTGGAGGGGGTCCGTGTGATAATTCGTGCTGCAGAGTTCTGGAGGAGCTGCAGTTTCTGGAGGGATTTGTTGGGGAGGCCGAAGAGAAGTGAATTACAATAATCAATGCGAGAGGTGACAAGGCTGTGGATAAGGATGGCGGTGGTGTGGGGGGTGAGAGAGGGGCGGAGACGAGAAATGTTCCGCAGGTGAAAATAGGCGGACCGGGTGATGTTGTTAATGTGTGAGTGGAAGGAAAGTGTACTGTCGAGGATGACACCCAGACTCTTAACCTGAGGGGAAGGAAGGAGAGAAGAGTTGTTGAAGGAAATATGGAAACTGTTGGATTTTGAGAGAGTGGATGAGGTGCCTACAAGGAGGACTTCTGTTTTGGAACTATTGAGTTTAAGGAAGTTGGAAGAGAACCAAAAAATTAATGTCTTGTAAACAGAGGGTAAGGGAGGAAGGAGGAAGAGAAGAATAATACACGGATTCATCTCCTTTGAGCTTATTTCATAGTAAATAATATTAAATAAAAACAACAAAACACAAACTGACTAAGATTGCACGATAAACAACTCAAAGTAAAAGTAACTTACCCAAAAAATAAATAAAGTGAGCAAAATATGTATATACCAAAACTGAATTAAGAAAATGGATCAAATACGCAATAAGCTAGCAAATAAAAACAATTCGTATTATGTTATTTAAAAAAATAAAAAATATCAGGCCAATGATATTGATCAACTTATACATCAGTCTAGTGCAGTGGTCTGCAACCTGTATTCTCAATGAAGCCATTTTGCCTCATCTCACCCAGATTAAAGTCCTTCTGGAGCCAAAGGATTAGGGTTAGGGTTAGATAACACATGATCATTAGATAACATATGATCATGTCGGTCAACACGTACTAATTGCTAATAATCAACATATCAAGCAGGCATATTAAACCGGCACAAATAAAATCTCTATTTTCTTCCAGAATAGTCTTTTTGTTGGTTTAATTATCTTACCAGAGTTTTAAACTTAAGGTTTGCCACAGGTGTAAGGAAAGTGGAATGTCTGTAGAGGTTTTAGGGGTTGAAGCAGGGAGGTGGCAGAGTTATCTCAATGCAATTTATTTTTCGGATGACAAATTGTTATCATGATTTTATTTATGATCAATAATATCCTCTGTAAGAAATAACAATTCATAGTTTGAATATTTTTTAAAGCTATAGAGAGCCATTGCAAAAGAGGCTCCAGAGTCGCAGTTTGCAGACTCCTGCTCTAGCAGAAAATATAGGCCTGCTGAATGTATGCTTGTGAGTATTAAAGGACTAAAGATTTAATTTATTGCAATGACAGTGGTTGTCCAAATATTAAGGTAAAACGTTACATTTCTAAAAATTGTAACTCAGTTATGCATGCACACACGCACACGTTAGCTCGCTCCATCTTATTTTCATATCAGGCTAACCTATAGCAGTGACAATATCTTTGCAGAGATACAGTATTTTACCCAAACTAATAAGCTTAACACACATGAAAAATAAAAAAAAGCAATATCACACAAGTATAGTTGTAAAACCTCTTACCGCAATGTGTTTTTTGAGATTAGACGCTGAAGTCTTGTAAGCTGATAACACCGTAGGGGTCAAACTAGGTTTGCACTGCATCTGGACGTTGTCTCTTTTCTTTTTTTGATTGCTGTACTTACACTTGTGGATGTAATATTTTGAAAAAATAATCAAGATGTTTATTAAACATCAGATTGTGGACTTTGGGGGACATCTTGTGCTGATCAAGCTGCATGACTATTTTTTTTGGAGTTTTGGGTAAGCTAGATTGAGTGCATAAATCAAGCCTAGAAGTAAAGCAGGGCACAGGCTGAGGCAACCATTCAGTTCATGCAACACTTCCACACTCTCAATGACAATGCCATTGTTTGCAGGTGGCTCCTGTAGTCCTTTCCCCTCCTTCCATATAACAAACACTGCCATGGTGAGCTGCTCCAGGTCCCTCTAAACATCATCTGCTTCAGAGTCCTACAGTGGGGTACAGGACACAAACACAAACCATCAATGGCTTCATTTCTTACTGTTAATAAGTTTTTGGATGATGTATTTCTTGTCATCACACACCACAACCAGCAGAGAGAGGTGTGCCAATCTGACCATGTAACTGTAAGCAAGAAAGATAAGATTTCCCAAAAAGTCAAAATATTCCTTTGTATAATCAACTAAGCCAGGCAAATCCTTCTTACGAAAAAATATTTGATCCAATATGTTGTGTATTGTTGCTGGGAATTACATTTTGTCCAATATGGCCATGATAATAAATGCAACATGTCAGCAATCCAACTACGGTTCAGATGTTATGGTTGTTCTAACATTGTAGAAAATCTATATTTTATATTACATTAAATCTAGGTATTTTGACAAGTTTTGGTGACATGCATATATAACTGTTGCACACATGCCCTCTGAAGATTAATGTCCACATTCTAGAAGAACAAACGTTGATTCACTTTATTTTTCTAAATCTCAGACATCCTTACTTTTATAGCTTAACCTAGTGGTTCTCAAACTTTTTTGGCTCTAGTACCCCCTTTTTCTTATTTCTGAATCCAAGTACCCCCTTTGTCCGACTGCAACGTTTTGTTTAGAAAACTCTAAATATTTACAATAAAATTTAATAAAACATCAGAGAAGTTATTTCCTAATACCTTTGTTGTAGTAGATAGATGAAAACCTATAGAATATTATCTGCTACCTTTTGGTGTTGCAGTGATTTTTGATGGCATTTTTACAATTTGCATACAGAGGAAACAGTGAGCGATTGTGTGTCTGTCTGTGTGTTGCCCTGTGATGGACTGACACCCCCACCTAATACCCAATGACAGCTGGAGATAGGCACCAGCAGACCCCACCCTGAAAACAGGAACAAGCGGGTCAGAAAAATGGATGGGTGAATGTTATATATATGTAATACACATATATATAATTAAAAAGGAAACAGAAAATAATGAAAGAAAGGGATACATTTTTTTTATGCCCTCAGACCGCAGCATACCATATACTGCAGATCCCTCATACCAATTAATTATCACAGAAATGCAATGTAACAAAACTTGTTCTTTAAAATAAAAGTACATTGTTAGAAATGTCTGCTGAAAAGAGAAACATTACCTTTTATACTCATGTTCTTCAGTTCTTGTCTCCCATGTTATTTGTTACTGTTTTTTCCATGTTCTCTTTAGACGGGATGATACTGAAATTTGTGTAGAGCACTGTCTGGTTTTTACCTGTGAAAAGCACACTATAAATTAAGATTACTTACTTATTTACTCATGTACAAATGTATTCAATTAAAAAGTGCACCTATTCACTGTAGTTGCCATGCACATGCACAGAAATGTATAAAAACATACTCAGTGACTCAAAAAACACAAAAATTCCAATATTCCAATATATAAAAGAACAACAAAAATACTCAAAAATGACTTAACACACACAAAAAGCTGACTCATCACCTCATTTGTTTGGAGAGTTTATTGTAGTGGATAATTACATGTCCTGGTTTTACCCTCTTTACTGGATGATGATGTATTTATTTTGCAACTATTCAACTGAAAACTTCCTCCACACAAATAGAAGCGACCACTATGTGGTTTGACCTGCAGAGGTCACTAAAGCTCTGTAAACCTGAGTTTGTAGATTGGTTTCCATGTATTTTCCATCACATTCTAAATCAAATTAAATTTGGAAAGATGATGGGTGGAAGTAGATGAGAATAGGATGGATTATGGATTAAAAGTCACACTGTGCCAATGCTATTGGTTAAAAGAAAAAATCATGAAACCAATATACAAATACTGAAGGGCTGACATAGGCAACCGGTGGCCCGGGGGCCACATGCGGCACTTGGTCTAATTTTGTGTGGCCTCCAAAACAAAATTGTAATTCATGAAGTTATAAATTCTATAAAGAACAACATAATACACAAAAACTCCAGAAACACAGAAAATGACAGCAAAATGCACAACGTGTCAAGAAAAGTACAAAAAGTAACAAAAAAATCCCACAAAAAGATAAACAACGCAAAAAATTAGTCATTAAACACACAAAATGACTACAAAAAAAAAACATATACAAAAGGACATCAAAGACACACAAAATAAAAACACACAAAAATATGATATGCCAAATTGACTAGAAAATCGATAAAATGAGTTCAAAAACACCCACACAAAAGGACTACAATGAAAAAATCCCTTGTTCTTTCCTGTGTTAATGCTCAGATTGTTCATTATTCTAAATGCTGACATTAACATTGATAATGAAGCCCTCAAAACAGATACAATCACATTTTTGTGGTCCCCGTTGTGATAGAGTTGCCCATCCCTGATCTAGGGATTATAAATCAAAATATTCCAAACAGAATGCAAATATCGCACTTTGATGCTCTAAAGCAGACGTGGGCAAGTGGCGGTCCTGGACAACATGTGGTCCTTTGTCTATGTTTGTGTCGACCCACCCTCTTTTCATTTCATTTTATTGAGAGCCCCATTAGCTCCTGACTTATTGCAGGAACTATTCTCCCTGGGGTCTCCTTCCCCGTCACATTTTTGCAGCCCCCGCTGTGATCAAAGTTTCCCATTCCTTGCCCTGCACAGACCGAGACATAAAATTCAGGCTGACAGAAAGACAGTCAACATCATTAGACCCAACGTGAGTCTCTGGGCTAGGTGTTGATCAGGTAAACCAGCCATGTCACCATGGCAACAAGCATCCATAAAGAAGGAAAGAAAGCAGTCTTCACATGGCTCCTGGGATATTTCCCCAGTCTGCCTTTAGAAATCAAAACCAAGGAAAGACTACAGGAACACAGAATATACAACTATGTGGAGGATAGAAAACAGTGGAAAAGCCCCATTCCTGTCTCCTTAATAAAGACTTTAGCAGAGGTGTAAAGAGTGCTGAAATATACCCAAGTACTGTCTCTTAATTGAAATTTTACTCAAGTACTAGGATAAGTAAGTCATACGGAACATAAGTTCAAGTAAAAAGTAGCTCAATCAAATAATACTCAAAGTAAAAGTTATTTGATACTTTCACTCCCCCATATTTTTTTGGCAATAAATCTTACCACAGTTTTATTTTCCACAAATGCATCTGTATATTCACTACAGGTTTAGAGGTATTCAAACGTGTGCAAACGTCACTCCACACACTAATAAGGGGTACAAACCCCAGGAAATCAAGACTGCAAGTGCAATGTGCCCACAATCCATTTAGCACGTTTCCCTCTGATGAATATGTAAGTAGGCGGATCTCATAAGGGGTGCAAAAAATGGGAGGAGGAAATGTAAATAAATTAATAAAGTAGGCGTAATGCAATTCATCAAATCTGGAACTGTTTGCGGTGATTGTTTTAGCACCGGAAAATGTTTCGATTGACAAGCACGTGCAAACAAATCTACCTGTTTTAAATGAACTGATAAGAACAAAGTTACAGCACCCACATTATATTAGGTGAAAACATATCATTAGGTTATAAAAAAACAACTTGTTTTGTTGTGCAGCAAACAGAAAAGTCCACCAGTCTCCAATTGAACTTTTTCAAATGTAATTTCGTGCTTCTGTGCACTCCCCTCTCCACGTTGAATGAGTAAAACGTTCATTTAAATAGGGCGGTCTAAACCTAAACGTCTATACGTGCAGCTAGTGGTGGTGCAATCTTAGTGAATTCCCCACAGCATGTGAGAAAATACCACCACCAAAACATTTAGGGACGCATCTGGTTTATCAACCTTTATTTCAGATCTTAGTGAATCTGCCCCTAAGACAGAAAAACAGATACGGCCAGGCACAAAAAAATGCATAAAAATACAGTACTTCATCCTAAACACAACTAGAACTGGATAAACAAACCAGGCCCAGACCTGCTTAGCTTCAGTGATCTAACAAGATCGGGCAATGACAGGCTGGTATGGCCATGGAAATCATAGTAAAATATCCACAATTTAGCCACAAACAAATTGAGTGTAATGGAGGTCATCTAAAGTTTAAATACTCGTTCAACTTTCACAACATCTGTTAATCAGTTTAAAGCAAAAAAATATATAAATATATATATATTTACACAGTAACATTTGTGTGTAGAAATGTATTACTTTACTTCTTTTAAAACGTACTTAAGTACAAGTAAAATTACTGAAGTACCCATAAAAGCAACTCAAATACAGTAACATGAGTACTTGTAATCAGTTACATTAGTGGCTGCAGTCTGCTCAAGCTCACAGGAACTGAATATTGGCACATTAATTTGAGCGTGGCATTGAATTAATGAATCCTTGGGCTGAGCTTCCAATGCGTCGCTTCTCCAGTTTGATGCTGGGATTGTTCATTCAAACCATTCACACACTGACTGTTGCTGCTGCTCAGCCTAAATAGCTCAGGGCTTCCAAATATTTTCTTTCTTTAGAAATGCAGTTCCTGCCCTTCATGTTTTAGATCTGTCCTTGTCCCAGCAGATAAATAAAATAAATGGACTGCCCTCCAAAACTCTGCAAGAGCCTGATAAAGGTATTCTTTTGAACCAAGCATGTTTTGACACTGGCCTGATCCAACAGGAACACAGACTCTCCTGGAACAGACAAGATGAAATACTTCAAGCTTCAACTATCAATGCAGTTTTTATTTCAGGATCTTAGAAATGTTTAGGAAAACCAATTTTGAGGAAATCTTATTGTTGAGGGAAATTTGAGTTTCGCTCAAACAAACAGTGCTTTAGTCATGATGCAAACATGAAATGTAGCACTTTTTATTGAAAACATTAAACAGATCATGCTTTAGAAAATACTAAACAAACACACCTTTACCTGTCTACTTATGCTAAAAACCTGTAGCTGAGCTTTTTCTATCCAGCCTGCACAGATTAGACCCCTGCCCCCTGTCCTAGTGGTTATTTAACTTTTTATTATCTAACCTAAGTGAGATATAACCGAAGGGTTGGGGGATAGAATCCCGCTCTATCCGAGTCGTTGTCATTGTGTCCTTGGGCAATGCGCTTTACCCACATTGCCTTGTATGAATAGGTATGAAATGTGCATAAATGTTGGTGGTAGTCAGACGGGCTGTAGGCGCGAAATGGTAGGTACGCCTCTGTCAGTCTGCCCCAGGGCCGCTGTGGCTACATTGTAGCTTACCACTACCGGAGTGACTTGTGTGAATGAATAATGGTTTCTGTAAAGTGCTTTGAGTCTCCTTGAAAAAAGTGCTATATAAATCCAAGTCATTATTTTTATTATTATTATTATTATTGAAAACACAGCAAAAAAAAAAATGTGCTGACACTTAATCAACCACATTTGCAGAACCTAACTCCCTAATGTTGTAACATATACATAACAGTTTGTACTGTACCTTGGCATTGTTAAAAAACAGAACAAACAAGGATCTCGTTCAGAGTTACTTGTTTTACAAGTGGAGGGCCTTACCACCAGTTTTCCATGATTATGAAACACGGATGGGATAAAAACGGAATTTACTTCCTTAAAATGGAGATGGCAATATTTTTTTATATGCTAATGTATTTTTATTTTTTCAATCAAGAGGAAATTGTCATATGACGAGGGATATACACTCACAGGCATGTTTTCTGACTTTGTCACACATTTAAACACCCTTTTTTTAAATAAGTGAAAGGCAAAATTTTTCACCATAAACAGCTGCGCAAAGAGACAGAAATGTCAATTCTTATGCATAGTGTGATGCGATATGACAGGCATCACCTCGTGAAATGGAAACAGCTATATGATACGGACTTAAAGTGTCATAAACTAACATACTGTATTTTAGAACATTAGCACATATTTACATACACATTTTCATCATAAAACAGGTGGCCTAAAAAGTAGCAGCTTTAGCAAACAGGCAGATGTTCAATATTGTGCAACATCTCATGAGATTTCAGTATGTGCATTTGGTGCAAATACAACGGACAAAGCGCCTGTTGGAGGCAAAAAACAAAATTGCGGTGTAAAAAAGGGCTCATTTCATGGAAAATGTGGCACCAGCGGACGCGTTTTATTCTCCTGAATCAGAATATGTGGTTTGGTTTTGGCTATGGGCTGAATTGCGCCCGATGGAGGCCGCAGAAATTTGGTGTGCGGCAGCAGGGTCGGGTTTATGCTAATGATGGCTCCGTTACATAACATGACTATGATTTCTGACCTGCCCATTAAATCCTGAACACAGAAATTGGAAACACAGTTTATGAAGCCTAGCTCCACAATGAAATTATACATGCTTGAATGGCTTTGTAGATGTTTTAAGAAACACATTTATGACCTATTTAATGTTTAGAAGAAAATGTCAGAATTTGCTTTACATGGTCTTCAAAGGTTTAAGTCAATACAAATTACGACAGAATCATCATCTTATTACATGTTTAATGTGTACCATACTTTTTAATGAGATGATCACAGTCTGTGTGTTTTTAACCATCAATAACATACCTACATAAAGATACGTGCATATCGATCAACTCTCGCAACCCTGAAAAACAGGAACAAGCAGGTCAGAAAATGGATGGATGGATGGATGGATGGATGGATGGATGGATGGATGGTTGATGTATTATTGTCATACCATGCCTTGATTTCCTGTTCCCATTCCTGTGGCATTTCTCCCTCTCCAGTGTTCTCCTTTGCCTGCCTACTTTTTGTATTTTGGTTCCTTGAGTTTTTTTATATTAAAATGCAGAGTCCTGAGGGGTATTTCAGAAGTTCAGGCTCAAATGAAGTAAAACCTGAGTATCCGATTCCTTAAAGCTGATATCCGGAGGATGAAAAGTGAGAGAGAATGTATCGATGTCCTAAACAGCTGCACTGTCCCCCCTGCCTCTGCCAACCTACCAGAAGCCACACCTCTACTTTTGTGCACGCGCATCGCGAAACATAACAACAAGGTTTAACACACCAACACACGTGTAATATTGTTTTTCACTAGTAAAACACTTATGGTAGTGTGATTAAAACATGTCCATTTCCTGTCCATGAGAAATGTTGCCATGGTCAGGGTCCGTTCGGAATCCTTTCACAACGTGCAAGTCCCTCCACCTTTGAAAAGCAGCTAAAGATAAATTCTGTTGTGTGTTATGTGCAAGCTTTGTACTCAGACTTTTCTTTTGTTTTTTTAGTAAAAGCTTTGGAGTTCAGAGCGCTCCTCCATGATGCTATGCTGCTCAGAGTGATACCTGTTTGCTGTTGTGACTCACTAAGTTATGTTTTGAGTATGTCATCACGGTAATATTCTCCATGAACTGAACCTGCTCGCTGGCAGGTTTTGTCTAAGAAACCCTGGGTTTTTACCTGGCTCTGCCCCAGACCGCACATTTGGAACAGCACACACCGCGGACGTGCGCTCACGTCTTTACAAATGTTGTGTGCAGTTTTACGGTTTTTTTGCAAATGTTAGTTTTCTTGACAACATTGGAGATGCAGCGCATTTAGGGGAAGGCACTGTATTCACTGCAATCAGAAAGGTTGCTCTTGAATTAAAACGCCTACTGCCGCCTTTTGTAAAGTTTATTATATGTCAATTCAAAGGAATACATATTCATACAATTCATATAATACAGATTAGTAATAATGGAACTGGATATCCAGAGTTTCCCATCGTGGGGTATGTTAGCTCAGTGTTTATAGATAGACTCTGGTCTAGAGTTTGTTGAACCTCCTTTCTGAAATATCCCCCCTGCTCAACCCTCCTGCATTTGGTTTCTCGACCACCAACACACCCAGCTGTTGTGACAACTGTCTTTTAGAGGGACATTTTTATTTTTTGTTAAACTATGATGTTTTATTGTTTTAATGATTTCTAAATGTTGCTCCTTCAATGATGTAAGGCACATTTAAAAATATATAGATGCGATTATTGATGTAAATAATGCACACCTCACCTCAGACAGCATGCATTGTATTTAGGCACAGGTACACTCATACACACATTATAGGGACAGTCATTTCATGGTGTCAAAATAATGACTCCCTATAATATTATACTAGTGCTATACTACCGTATTTAGGTGCCCTTTCTCAGTTGAAATTACAACAGAATTTTACTATTCGCTAAGAACGGTGGTTTGACATTTTGGTAGCTTCTTACATCATTACTGTTGGCCCCGCCCCTCCTATAAAATATAGCACCTGTGGACTCTGCAATTTGTGGGAAGTAGGTTGGATTGAGAGAATTGTGAATAGAAAGGTATAGTGAGTATTGATTAGCTAGGTAGCATAGCATAAATTGTCTTTGAAGATTTTATAGTATAGACTGGGCGTGTCTTAACTGCTTGAGAAGCTTCGCCCAATTTCATAAACAGAGTTTGCGGTGGGGCAGGGGATGGCATTGCCCCCCCTAGTGATCAAATTTTTCATTACTGTTTGCCCAAATTCTATAAAAAAAACATAATGTAAATAACATACAAATATTTTAGGTGCAAAAAAACACAATGACAAGGAAAAAATAAAAACGGCGATATAAAATTCAAAGGTTCACAAAATAAAACCAAGTAAAAAAGTTTTAAAGGACCAGCAGCCGATGACATTTGTCCCTCCTGCTTCTTGTAGCAGCTCAGAGCTTTGTTTACAACATGGCGGACGCCGCGGGTTCTCTGTAGACCAAGTCTGCTGTCCGAGAAAAAAAGCGGCTGGAACAGAGGACGAGCAAAACCCGTCAGTGTGCGCATGTCTGGTTACAAAGCGGTGGATTGAGCGGTGCTGTGCTAATCAACTTATCCCCCACCCCCGCATCAACATCCAACGTCTGCTGGAGCACGCAGCAAAAGACGAGTAACGTTGTCAGTAACTTTTAATGCCATAATCTATACGTTGTTGGACTTTTAAAGGCTTTTATTCCATTTGGATCCTTTTATTCTTTCCTACCTGTGTCTAACAGTGATTTACAACTGCCAATAAGTATTATCCTTCCATGTTAAAGCGTATCTCCTAGCACATTAAAGCACATGTATCGAGTGTTATATCATATAAATAATTATAAAACATCATAAATAGTAACAATGCTTAATTGGAGCAACTACACTCTGTCATTCTTTAAGTTACAGAGGGTGCTGAACATTTCAAGCTGCATTTTGGATTTATTTTGGCATGTCTATAATACAGCTTTCAAAACCTAAGTTACAGAAATGAAAATATAATAATAATAAAAAAAACAGTTAAATTGGTACATTTGAGATAATTCCTGATTTGTGAAGCAAATCTTGAGATGTTCTGTATTTTTCTAAATTTCCAGCCTAAACGCACATCAGCCAAAACCTTGAGATTTGAATAACTGTTTCAGGCCTGGGTGATGTCTTTCCCAACTGGTTGCTAAGTGTAAATGAGATCCTTTCAGTGGCAATCCCTCAGAATAAATCTTCATAGATAAAAGTAAACAGCCTTATAAACATCTGGTATTTTCAAGCCATTATTATAATTATCATTTTATTTTATATTTTGTATGTACTACAGGTATTTGAGTGTCACAATAAACAATAAACAGCCAGTCCAACCATAGGAACAAATGACTGGATAAGACCAAAGCAATGATGTATACCCATCAGCCACATGTTTAAAACCTTAAGGATCAAGCATTACCAGCCAAAGACTGCTAAACCTTATCGATGCAATGTAGGCTCTTGAAAAGAAAATGTGATCCATGAAAAATATAATTGTCATAAACTAGAGCACACATCCAGGTTCATCTCCATCTTCACTTGCCCATGTAGGTGTTTGGTCTGCAGAAGCCATTAAACTCTTCAAGAACCTTGCAGTACTTATACCCTGAATCAATCATTTTTAATGGCTCCATTGATGAAGACAGGTTGTCTAGTTATGTTTTGCTTTTTTACAAGTATGCGGGAGAAAAATGTGCAAGGATGAATATACTGCACCTCAGGCACAGGGCAGAATACTCAAAGGAGAGGATGGTAGTTTATCTTAAGATATGGGGTCACTATCGGGACTTGAGGCAGTGACACTGAACAATGTAAAACGTGACTAAGTCCCCACCCTTAGACCTTGTCCTCATGTAGCCGGGTGTCTGCTAAAACAAATATATTTTCCTACTGTTTGGCCTGTCATCTACATGAACAAGGTCATTAAAAACAGGGCTTTTGAAAAACTGCGACCAAAGTGATGATTTGGGAAAACTCCTGTTTTGCTTTTGAGTGTGGACACTGATAACCGGAGTTTTAATTTTCCATACGTCACAGGGTTTGTGCTGGCAGCATTGGTAGCAGTGCCCAGTTGGGGGTGCTTGGGTATGCCTGTGGCTGGCCGGGTGGCCTTGCTTGGGCGGTTGATGGCGTCCTCTCTCATCAGGGGAGACCAAGGTCACCTCCCTGTGGATGGTGTTGTATCATGCGGGCCTGTGCTGGTCCTGGTGCGGGGGGCGTGGATTTCTCTGCTGCGCGGTCGCTCCCTGTTGCGGCGGGGCGGGCACTGCGGGCCTCAGGGATGCGCCAAGCAGTACGGCCGGAAACCCACCCCACGGTATCCCCGAACTTACCTGCCCCACGGAGCACAGCAGCACCCCCACTCCCCAGGCACAGCAGGGCACCACCACACCCCCCAGAGGTCCAGGGGGTGACCCCCGCCGTATCCTGGCTCCGAGCGGCCGTGTGGCATCGCCCCTCTCCGGTGGCCCGCTGTATGGACGGGCCGGGCTCACAGCAAACAGTTCTTTTTTTAAAACAATGATGTTTTAAATTTTTTTTTTTCAAATGGAGAATAGTGGATATATATTTATAAAAATACCCAGCTACGAGTGGACGAGGCCTTAGATGCAACACAGAACAAATTATAGCAAAGAGATACCATTTAACTCACCAAAAAAAGTTATAATGAAGCTAATTAAAAACAATGACAAAATGAGCTTTCAAAGCAGGAGTCCAGCTGCTTCAAGCTAAGAAAACAACCTCATTGCAAACATACTCCCTGAAGAATTCATTATCCACATTAAATGGAAAAGAGGTAGGGAGCGTGTTAGGTTTACCAATCCTTTGAGTTTGCATGTATTAAGACCAGACCTGGGATCTGAACAGCTAAAATATAGTTAGTTTTTTTGAAGGACAAAAAGCACTACGAAGAGTTGCTTTTTCACTTCGATCTCAGCCCAGTGGAGAATACCTAAGGTACTGCGCTACTGTTTGGTACCCCAGTTTGACCATATTTGTAGCCAGTGATCAGAACAGCTGAGAAGATTATTGGATCCCTTCTGTGAAGAGCTCAGTGACATCCATGAAAAACGTGCCATCGCTTGGGCTACCAAAATTAGACAAGACTACACCCACCTCACAAACACTTTCTTCCACGCACGTATTTCATTGAATTGCTCTTTGTTAAAGAATTTTGGCAAATGACTTAGTCAGACTCAACCTCTAGAATTCAAACAGGCAACGGCAACCTGTTTTTTAAAAAATAGTTATGCAATTGAGTTTGTGCTACATTGAAACTAAATTATATTATTGTATTTGTGTGCTGTCCTTCACGGCTGTTTTTTTAAATATTCATTTTTTTTGAACATTTTAATTCAAAGCAGTGTAACCAACAAATAGTATAACAATAATACAGATCCACCATCTTGGAAAAAAAACAAAAAAACAATCAAATCTTACATATTACAATAGTCACATGTCAATTATCCTGGGTTCCCAGATGATTCAGTACCCATTTAAACAATTATGTAAATGTACTTTCCTTTCCTTTCATGCAATATCTCAACCTTTCTAAAACAATAGTATCAGTTAGTAATGATTTCCATAATGAGACAGTTGGCCAAGCATCACCTACCCATTTGGTCATTATAGCCTTCCATTGTTGATTAATTATTACACCAATCTCTTTACAGATAGCCTGCCAGAACTGCTGAATCTTGTCACATTCCCAGAGGCAGTGAAACCTTGTCCCGACAGCTACCTTACAGTTCGGGCAAATAGGAGAAGCACCTGCTGCGTATTTGCTGTACATTTAAGGGGAGATATACACATTGTGCAAAATATTATATTGCATTTCTCTAAATCTGTTGCATATTGATATTTTAGAAGGTAATAGAACAATCTCATTCCATTGTACACAATCAATTGTTATTTTCAACTAAGTTGTCCAAGACGTTTTCAAGAAGTTTAACCTTCCAATATTTAGATGTTGCAGCTTTGAATAAAATTTTGAAACAAAATGATCCTGTTTTGAGCATTCTAAAATAACTGTTCTGCTAAACTGCATGTGAGCTGCCTCTCACCCTCCTGCTAGGCAGGGGAGGGGCCAGGTAGAAGTCCTTCCCACCGGTGAGTGAGCACACCTGAGGGTGATAATGGCAAACCAGTGACTGTGGGTGAAGCTGAGACAGTAGCAGTGCTTAGCTCCAGTGGGAAAGTGTTCTGTCCCCTCACCTGGGACTGAACTTACTGTGAGGTGCAAAAGACTCTTTAAATGATTGGATGGGCAGCTGGTAAGCGCTGAGGGATAACTTCTGTTTATCGGACAATTCATTAGACTTAAGACGTAAACACTGCTAAAATGGAAAATTGAGTTGAATCCATTTATTGTTCATTTCTATAAAAGTGTTTGTTTAACAGGCAGTGAAAAAATGTTTGAGTTTGATACTTGTTTAGTTTAAGGGGTTATTAAATTTATGTCTGGTGCAAAGTTAACTGTGTTGGTAAAACTATATACATATAAGTATAAATAAGATAAGGTTAAATGGTTAAAAATAGTTTATTAAATAAGTAGTTTAAAATGATTTATATTCAGTAGAAATATTAAAGCTGTTGAAAAAGAGACATGAGTTATTAAGTATTAAGTTAACTTTCTTTCAACAATCTGGGTTTGCTAAATAGGTGGTAAAAAAGAATAATGATTATAAAGAGATGATTTGTTTCTTTGTTAAATAAATAAAATAAACACTAAGTTTATGGTACAGATTAAATATTTAAAAGTGTGGAAGTTAAAATGATTAAATATAATGGACTTATATTGAAGGTTGAAACCCTGTCTAGAAAGTGCTACTTGTTTAAAAATCGGATAACTGCATGAATTATGTGAAAAGAGTTAGAGTTGGAAAGCTAAAGTTTATTTCTTTGAAAGAATGGTTGTCTGATTATTATTGTACTGTGTTTTTTTCTTATTTGCTTCGTAAACAAAACATCTGATTCAGCCTTCTTGGTTAATAAATCAGTAAGTTTTAGTCTGGTTCTCTTTAACTCTTTTAATGTCTCATCTGATTTTGATACGAAGACCTCTTTCTCCAGCCTTCTAATCCCTTTTTCCACTTTAACTTGTTCTTGTATGCGCTCTTTTTTTGTCCTGCTTGAAGATGATATGATCATACCTCGTATATAGGCTTTCTATGCTTCTCAAATCACTCTTGGATCTGACACAGAGTTGTCAGTTATTTCCAAATATAAATCTGTCTGAGCTTCTAAAAAATGGCTGAAGGAATCATCATAAAACAAGGTTGGATTAATTTTCCATGAAAGTGAGCGTTCTAAAGGCCTATAGGTTGCATTTCTAAGACGGCAGGAGCATGGTCTGAGAGAGCGATGGGTCCAATGTCAGTTACTTCTACTAAATTAACCAGGTATTTTGATATAAATATATAATCAATACAAGAGTGGACAGGTGGGGTGGAGAGTAGAATGTGTAGCTCTTAGTGGTCGGATTTAAATGTCTCCAGCTATCAAGTAAATTAAACACTTCAAGAAAATTTAATAAAACTCTGCTGGACTTTGGCTGAGTAGTTAGAGGAAGATTCCTGTCAAAAATGGGAGAGAGAGCGCAATTGAAGTCACCACCGATAATAATATTGTTACAGTCCATTTTGGCTATTTTACTGATAAGGAGAGCAAAAAATTTGTCATCGTGAACATTAAGAGCATATACATTACCTAATAACAGCAGTTCCCAATATAGCTCGCCTTTTACAAAACAATCCTACCCTCCTTATCCTTGTAAGTATCCTTCACTTGAAATGGCAGTAGTTCATGAACCAAAGTAATTACTCCCCTTTTATTTGTAGCAAAAGATGAAAAGTGAATCTGTCCAACCCATTCTCTTAGGTATTTTTGGTGCTCAGCATCATTCGGATGTGCTTCTTGTAGAAATGCAATTTGAACCTTATCCTTTTTAAGAGAGTTCAGAACAGCTTTTTTTCTTTACTACATTATTCGAGCCCTTTATGTTCCAGGAACAAAACGTAATATTCAAAACCATGTGGAAAAAATAACATATGCGGTTACATCCTTTGTGACAATTTGAATTTGGATGGCTCTGTCATCTAACCAGAACACTGCATGAACAAAACACAAACAAAAATAAAAAGTACAAAATTACGTCCAAGCAAAAACACCTACTACCGCTTGGATCAGGCCAAATAATGAAAATGAACTAACTAAACCAGAAATAACAAAAAAAAAAAAACCTAACACTGTAGCTATACCGGTGTATAACTAGAGGGGAGAAAAAAAAAGAAGATGAGCCAGGTCATCTCAGCCGAACCATACAGTAAAACAACACGTCCACGGCAAATTAGAAGGTTGCGGGGATTCCCTCAATTGTCACTATTTAGCTTATCTTCATAGCCTTATTACAGCTGTGGAGTTACAATGTATATAGTTTAACCATTTTTGAACGTTGTACCTGTTAATGTAAGTGGTGGATTGTTTATCCAGTGCTCGGCAGTGTCTTAATCAGCAACTTCCTTCGTTGTAGAAAGGATAATCGGTTGTCCGCCGGAGGAGAAGATTTTGATCACAGCCGGGTAGAGAAAGGCGTATTTAATCCCCGCTTCCCAGAACCTTTGTCATGCGCCCATCGATTCCTTTCTGCGCCTCACTACGTCTGCAGAAAAGTCCAGGTTGAAAGACACTCCTCATCCATCCAGTGTTACGCTTCCCTTGTTTCTTGCAGCTTGTAGTATCTTCTGTCTGTCCATATAATCATTAATCACCAATACCGCACGAGGGTTACTTTTGCCTCTGGGGTCCGGTGGAGGTCCAGTGCAGTGTGCCCGTTCTATTCCGAGTCGCTTTCCTTCCATGTCCATGCTCAAAATTTTGGGAATCCATCTCTCAAAAAACAAGACTGCATTCTATTCCCTTTTACAATCCCACAATTCTAACATTCTGCCGTCGACTCTGGTATCCGTAATTCTCTAGGCTCTCCATCACTTTCTTCAGCGCTGATTCAACTGAGTCCAGCCTGGGTGTGGCGGCTGCGGCTCCATCCTCCAGGTCCGACACTCTCTGCTCTACCGCGTCCATTCTGTCTCCAAGCTTATCTAACTTTTCAGAAACTCCATTGACCGGCTTCAGAATTTCAGCTACCTTAGAGTCCAGCATCATCTGAATGTTTTTGGTTTTCTGCCGAACCAGTATATCATCTCTGGTGAAAGTAGCATCACTTTTCCCGGACTCGTCGAGCTCCTCCTCCGGTTCTGGCGACGCCATTTCTTGGTCTGGGCTAGCTAGCACTTCGTACGTTTTTTTGGGTCTTCTACAATGTTTTCTCTTGTTGGGCTTGAGAAAAAAGTCATCAAGTGACATTTCCAAAGTCAGCTCAAGTCCGGAAGCAATATAGTGATTATTTAAGCGGTGGCCAGGCAGAGAAAAACATATTTTTTGTCATATTCAACGAGAGACCTGCGGGCTGCGTCTTGCCTTGTCCGTGCATCACGTGATCCCTTCTTCATGGCTGTTTTAATTATTTATAGATCTGAGAGACCTGCTGGGTTCATACCTGACTAACATCTCACTGATATATTCTGGACCAAACCCATTCACAGATTTATCACTGGGAGCAAGTGTAAAATACTTTAAAACTGGACTAATTATCCTCTGACCTCTTTGTTCTGGTTAAGACCAGGCCATTCCTGGAAGGAATCTAGCATGAGCTGAAATCAGGAAGACTATTGATAAAATCCCTTCCCAGTGCTGTGCAGAGGGCTTTTTCCCCTTAATGTAGGAATTTTGAGCATTTTATTTGGACTTTTCAAATTTGTGTGGCCGGTTGGTAGATTTAAAGGGGTTAATAATTGTTAGCAATTGCCGACAACGCCACCTAGTGTAAGCACTAGGACTTAATTTATATAAGGCAGGTTCGTTTTTACAGGGAATGAGCAGTGGAACCAGAGATCAATAACGTGATTAATTTATTATAACAAAACATTAAAATACATGGCCTAATTCTAAAAAGAGTCTAAAGAGATAACAGATTAAAAATAGAGGCTGAGCCTGGACGGGAGGCGCAGCCGCCACTGCGCTGCTCTGGGTGTCGAGTCTCCGGCCCTCGGCCCCGCTTCCCCGTTGGGCTGGCCCTGGTGTCCAGTCCTGGCGCTGCTCGCTCACTCGGTTACCGCGTCAGCTCCTCGCCGCCAACCCTGGTTCCGCCGTTCCCTCCTCACGCTTCGCTGTCGCTCGGTCCGACCCTAGCGGACACAACACAGCTGCCAGTGGGAGAGAAGTGATCCTGGCTCCGCGTGCCTCCCCCCCAGGTGTGCGACTCACCGCGTCTGGGCGGCGCTCGAATGCAACCGCCCAGTATAGAGTAAACAGGCCTTGAATGTCACACTCCACCGCGTCTCCGCGTTCCACGTCCTGGTGCTGCTCACTCGCTCTGCCTCCGTCGCCGCGCCCGTTCCTCGTCCTGGCGCTGCTCACTCGCTCTGCCTCCGTCACCGCATCCGTTCCTCGCCTCCGACCCAGGTTCCGCCGTTCCCTCCTCACGCTTCGCTGGCGCTCGGTCCGGTCCTAGTAGACCTGCCGATGGCTGTTGCTGCCACCACTCACACACACATTGTCTCGCTGCCGATGTCCTTTTAATCCCTCATATGAGGGCCAGTTACGGCCCTGCACAGCTGCGCTGATTATCAGCAGCTGTCCAAAAGGTAGTGGGTTGGCCTATGCTGATTAACAAAAAAAAAGTTTAACAAAAACACAGCAAACACACAACACAACTGCAAATAAGGAGCTAAAACAAATCAAAATACATTATAATGGCCACATGCCCACATTTGCATTGACTGATTTATAGCAACACGATCTGACACGTAAATTAATTTACTCTTTAGTGCATGCCATCATGATTTCTTCATTTTTTTTTCCTGCTCTTTGGAAAAAAAACATTTAAACTGATGTATTTCAATTGGAAGTAATTTCCTGCTGCCAGAAATGAATTTCAAATCCTGTGTGGCGTGAAGGCCTGGGTTTTATTGTTGCTAGTAAATTAGGGCTAGGGTTAGAATTTAATTTAAGATTTAGGGTTTGTGGTAAGGTCAAGGCTTTTATTACGTTTATGCTTCCTCACTAAGGTTGGGTTAAAAGTTAAAGAAAAATAAATGAGTATATTGTGCTGGCACACACAAAACAATAAACCATTTCTGTCTGACAGTTTAACAAACCCCCGTGAGACCAGGTCTGCTGCAGATAAAAGCTTGGAGCAGTTTCTCCTGATCTTTCTGATGTATGAAACCTTTCACTCTGGAGATGTTCTTTGGATAGTTAACGCTTTTTTGTTATTGATTTAACCAGACACTGCTGAACATCAAATCTGAAACTGTGCCTTTATTTGCTGCCTGTTGGTATTATTACTTTGACTACTTGTAAGAAAATGACAGATAAACAACATGCTGAGATATCTCACACGGTGAGGATTGTTTTGTTTAATGCAGGCACAGTTGTTACAGGCAACAGCTCACTGCTTTCTATTATGTGTTGATGCCAAAAGATTGGGTTGCCCAAAAGATTGCTCAATTCCCACACAGGCACAATGTTCTCAAAAAGTACACCCCTGTTTTTCATGCATGACATTTTTGATCAAGGTTTTGCCACTCAGGGACTTTGAAAAGACAACAACACTGTAATAAGATTTGAGCATGTTGCCGTTGTAGGGATTCACAAATTCCGCCGACAGAGAAAAATACAGCAAATAAGAGTACTTCCTGTTGCTAATACCTCCTTAAAATAGCAAATAGAATAAAAAGAAATTTGCTAAGATGACGGAGACAGACACAACATTGTTGAGATAGACATACTCTCATTATTTTCAGTACCTCCGAGAAAAGGACAAGAACATTATTGTCAAGTGCAATCTATGTGTGAGTGCAACACCGAGGGAACAAAAACAGCACCAGCAACTTCAAAAAACACCTGAACCAGTGCCGTGCTAACACCGAGTTGACAGAGAGGGATGCAGGCGACTAAGATAAGAGAAAGAGGGCATAGGCCGAAAATGCGAGAAAGAGCCAACAAGCAGCAGAAATTGAGTTTCTCTCGGTCTGATGTGCTACTTGAAGCAAGAGAAGTGAGGAGACTGGTTGCAGAGTTTGTGGTGGAGAATATGCAGCCTCTGTCAACCGTGGAATCGCCGGTTTTTAAAAAGCTTATCGGCAAAATCCCCACCAATGCCAGCAATGACAAGGTAAGCTAACGTTGTTATAGAGAGCGGTTCATATACAGTATAGCATAGGTGACTGGGTCATGCGGCTATCTAGCGTGTTGTTGTAGAGACATTCATAGTAGAAATTAGTGTTACAATTTGACTGGTGGTCATGTTATCTTCTGACTGGTTTGCATTGAGCGCTCGTAAAAAATAGTGTTAATTTTTTACTGGTCATTATGTTAGCAGCAGTAAAAAACAGCACGCTAAAAAAGCCAATAGATATTGTAAAATAACATGCAACATTTAAAAGGTTACAATCCTGCCTTATGCTGATGCTGATTGTTTGCAGATAAAAGTAAGTTATATTTAACTTCATCAAAAAGTTGGCATTATTTGTATCGTGAGCACACACAATTACATTTACATATGCAGTCTGAAAGACATATGGAGTGCCAACAACAAAAGTTTAATGGGGGTGGATCGATACAGATGCCTTGACACAAAAGAAGGCTGCTATAGCTTGTAAAAGATTTAGGGGTCGACACATATATGACACAATTACAACAGAGTTAGAGGACATTTTTTCTCTATATGGACTGACCAATGTGACAATGTGTGACAAACAATGAGAGTAACTTGTCAAGGCGTTCAAGGAGCATCAGCAGCAGCAAGTGGAGTCCGAGGAGGAGGAGGAGGTGGAGGGTGTTGGCGAGGTGGAGTTCACAGACCTTCACAGTGTGCTTACTGCCAATGATGATGATACCAAGCATGGGCTAAGCATATACCTCCCCACCATAGATGTGCAGCCCATACACTTAATCTAATTGCAAACAATGAGGTTATTAATTGGCTGGTATCTAATCCAGAATCTAGAGCTGTGTATCGTAGTGCTACAGCCAAATGTTCAGCGCTGTTGGCAAAGGCCAGTCGCTCCACAGTTACATCAGAGTGCCTGAAAGAGGTCAGTGATAGAAAGTTGGTGTTGGAGCATTAAATCGCACTCTGATTTAATGCCCCAACTCCATCCAGTGCACCAGAAAAAAGACTTTTGAGTCTTGTGCTCACCCCAAAATGTAACCATCTTGGTGATGGACACCTTCTCCTGATGCGCTTCAACAGATATTTCAGTCAAGTGGGTAGTGAAATAGGCTAGCCCACCCCACCCCACCTGAGAGCCATAAGTAGGATATAGAAAGGTCTTGGCCATAAGTGCCTTCATAGTTCTGTTAATTTTATCAGCCTTCTTTGGCTGTATGCTACCTCTTTTGGATATGCTGTTTGGCTGTAAGTTAACAGGTTTCCTGTTTAGCCTTCATTTTTTATTTTCGATTTTTCTTATGTGTGTTTATTGATTAATTTATTTTTCGTATTCTTGAAATGCTAACAGTTGCAGGCCGAGCCAGGATGGATGTGTACAACACGTTTGTCTTTGCGGATGATGAAAAAAACAAGTATGAGGTTGTGATACAGAAATTCGACCAATACTGCACACCGAGGAAGAATGTGACCTATGAGAGGTATGTTTTCAGAAACCGTTTGAAAAGAAAGTCTGAGTCAATTGAACAGTATGTCACAGACTTACGACCAAAAAGTTGTTCGTGTGAGTTTGGGACATTATGTGACTCCTTAATAGCAGACCAAATAGTCATTGGAGTAAAGGATAAAAACGTGAGGATACAGTTTCTCAAGGCCACAGACCTCATGTTGGAGAAGGCACTAAAAATATACCAAAAGTTTGAAAGCACAAAGATGCAAATACAAACTTTCGACAATGGTGCAATGGCCGAAACTGCAGAGGTGGATGCAGTGTGGTTTATAGACAACAGAAAAAAGCAGAAGTAAAGCAAACAGCAGAAAGCCTAAAAAGGGAAACAGGCTCAGCGGGCTGCAGTCGGTGCGGCAGCAGGCACGTGCCCAAACAGTGACCAGCTTTTGGAAAGGACTGCCAAAAGTGCGGAAGAAAAATAACTTTGCCAAATGTTGAATGTAAAAGTACAGTTTGTGGAAAACAAAGGTGACAACAGCAGTGCAGATGAGGACACTCCGTTCTTCGTGGAAACAGTAACACTCGTGGACAAAGTGAGTGACAGCGATGAGGAGGAGCATCACAACCTGAGCGATAAAGAAGAAACGGAGCCTCCAGCAAGAAAAGTGCCTGGAGCACTAAAAAACAGACTGAGACAAAAGCTAAATACTTTAATAAAAGAAAATAAAGTCAGGAAAATAGAAGAATTTACGGAATGGATTAATTCACTTCTCATTTTAGAAAAGCCAGACAAAGATCTGAGGTTGTGCATAGATCCTAAGGATTTAAATAAGGGTATCCAGCGTGAGCATTTCAGGTTACCAACTAAATGAGACATAACCAGTAGCATGAATGGAGCAGGCTAGCAAGCAAGCTTGATGCCTCATCAGGTTTCTACCAAATAGTGTTAGATGAAGAAAGTTGTCATGGCAAATTTACGATTGTCCTCGTTTGGAAACATGACTTGTGCTCTTGTTGAATGATGAGGTCCAGACGAAAGCATGATGATTTTATAAAACAGGATTTTTTATAAACTAAATGGAAAGAACTACAAAAAGGGTGTCCTTCCTGCTTATCAGAGCTTTGGTATGAGACCTTTGAGCAGAGACTGTTTTTTGCTGGCACTGTGAATACAGCACAATCTGTCTGTACTGCGGGTAATCTAATCTAACATGACTCAGCAAAGGAGCAATGTCTCTGTTCAACGATATAATGTAGTCATCGTGTTTAAACACGTGACAAATTGCACACATGAACACACATTTGATGATATGATGATTAATTTAATAATTGCCATAACAAAGTGCTAAATTGTGCACATTTAATACACCATTTGGGAGGCATTGTTTCATGAGATTACCTTTTGGTATAAGTTCAGCCCCCGAAGTTTTCCGTAAAGCTATGCAACATCTGTTCGATGGAATAGAAGGCGGTACTACTTCAAAAACATGATGAGTGTTTAACCAGTGACATCAGCAGAGAGAAATTATGCGCAGATAGAAAAAGAGATGTTGGGGCAGTGTGCGGCTGTGAAAAGTTTCATGAATATGTGTATGGGAGGTCAGTCATGTTAGAAACGGATCACAAACCTCTAATAGCCATATCACAGAAACCATTAGGTGATACACCTCCGCGTATACAGCGCCTAATGCTTCATCTTTAAAAATATGACTTAACGTTTGAGTTCACACCTGGAAAACACTTAGTTGTAGCCGATACATTGAGCAGGGCTAGTTTACAGCATGACAAAAGTACTACTGAGGAGGATGTGCAGATTCATGTGGATTATGTCAGAGCACATATGCTAGTGTCAAAGGCAAAGTGGGCTGAAATAGCCAGAGCAACTCAGGATGATGAAATACTTCAGAATGTGATCAAACAGATTAGTTTACCCTAATGGAGTGAAAATAGCAAAGCCATATCAGCACTTTAAGGGTGAGTTAACAGTGGTAGGAGTTTTTTTAAATGGCACACAGATTGTAGTTCCATCCTCTATGAGATCACAAATGTTGAAGTTGAAATGTACAGTAAAAGACACGCGCGTGATGTTTTGTACTGGCCGAACATGAACAGAGACATTCACACAATGGTGCAACGTTGTGATGTCTGCCAGCGCCATCATCACTAACAGATGCTCATGAAAAGAAAGCTGAGAACCAGGCTTCCATCAGCAAAGCGAAAGACGGAGCACAATGCAGCAAACATTCCTAAAAAGTGTCAGATCAACGCTTACAACAGAGCAGCGGTGCCACTGAAACCCCTGGCCCAGGAGGAACTAGTATGGATCAGATGTGATGAACATTGGGGGCCACTGGCTAAAAACAACACAGCGGTCATATGAGGTCATTACAAAGTATGGACTGACACTGCGGCTAAACAGGAGACACCTGCTAAAGGTACCACAGAAAAACACGAGGATCATCATGGAGAAAAAGAAAAAGAAAAACAAAATGTAAAAAAATAGGAAAATGTATTGATATGTGCATACAATTATACTGTCACACCGTTGGGTGGCAGTAGGTTTACCCTGTATGGTTAGTAGAATGAGGAGAGAGAATAAAACACGGACTCTGGACATCGAGTGTGATCCTTGTCTGATAAATAATTGCAATGGACATTAGGCACGTTTATTAGTGAATAAGTTTGAGTTCCTTCCTTGTAGATGATCCTTGATCAGATCAGATGACCCATGCTGAATGGTAGCCTTGATTCTGATGATGAGGATGACTCTCAGTTGAAACAGTCATGAGGATCATGGGTTCTTGATAAGCTTCATTGAACAGGGTGTGTTTTTAAAATTACATCCACCTAAGCACCTTTCATTTTTCTACTTTCCACTTTTTGGATTATGAGGATTCATCTCGTAGGTCTGTTCTGTTTCTCAACAGTCACTTCAGAGCGTTTAAAAAAATCTCCTGCAGTTCTGGGTTGGTTTTCCCCAAAGAGCTGATTATGAGAGTGTCCAGTGGTGTTCTGCCAGGGGCAATGACATGATGATGTTTTGAGACTGTGAAGTTGCCAGATCATTACTCCAATTTTGGAGATTTTGAGTGTGACCTGGTCTCTGCAATCAATACCTGTCACACAGGGTTTGGTCTGGTTTAAACTAAACTAGAATTGTAAAATGAATGGCTGGATGGATGTTAGAATGTGTTATTGTTTCAAAAATAAAAGCACAATTCTTGTTCTTCCTGAGTGTTGTTGTAAACACTACTGTTGAATGTGTAAGCTTCGAGTGCTTTTATTTGGTTGCCTTGTTAAAGTAATAACAGAACTGAGTTTAAAAAGTCTGTAATTAAACATTTGATAAATAATATGCTTCAGTCATCTTGTGATCTCACTCATATTTATCATTCAGACAACTATCATTTAAAAGGTTTACATCTGTCACGTGTCAGGAGACCTTATGGGGGAGACAGTTGTAATAATCTTTACTTCTTGTGACACAAAAATAGACTCTGGATGTTTTTTTGTGTTATTGTTGAGCTGCTGCTTCAAAACTACAATCAAAATAGACCTAAAGCGGAATTAACTAAAGCCAAATAAACCGGTTTTCCATGTAAAGTAAACCTCAGTTTGGGATTTACTATTTCCATGTAAACACAAAGCAGAACACTTTAATTTCGAATGATTTATTTTGGAGTAACTCATTCCAAATTAAAAAACATCATGCGGCCACGGTTACTTGGGAAGGCTCGGATTGGACAGGGGTCGAACATGACGTATTGTATCACGTCGATCACGTCTATTGGGAGAAACACACAACAAACATATTGTTGGCTGTAACACAGAAGACCACACATGAGAACTGTTTTCACCTTTATTTGGATTGTAGTTTTGAAGCAGCAGCTCAACAATAACACACTTTGGTCCACAGAGCTGCAGGGAGATAGGAACTAATCACCAGTAAATAAAGCCCAGTTAAACTCCGGAAAACAATAACCAGGAATAAATAGTTGCTCCCTGGTAAAGATAGTAGCTCTAACAACCATTACAATGATAAACTGGTGTTATAACAGCCTGTGCAGCAGTATGGGGACGCATTTTCTCTATCTCGGGGTCTTAGTATCACCCGTCCGATGAAGCCGTTTCGTTAGCTGATCTCCATGTGTGTTTAGTAAGTCCATGTGTCCGTGTTAATGTACACATGTTTATGCCTTCGTCCATCCCCTTTTTTTTATTATATTCATATCTTTTAAGGGTCTTATTAAATAGTGTCGGCTCTATTCCGGGCCGCCATGTCGGATTATGTCGCCACCCAGCGCGTCATCGTCTTAAGTCACACATGCGCAAAACGACTGGAATTAACCTCTAGCAGAATTAAGTGTTAACTGTTTACAAGAAAGAGGAATCATTAGGGGGCCAAGCCCGCGGGGCCAGAGAACCGCGTATGTAAGCACACGCGGTTCCTAGGACCAGCGGTGCTCGGAACCCTATTGTAATCGTAAGGATTATTGTTTCCTTTTATTTTTCCCCCGGTGAAAGTAGTGCTGCAGGCTAAACCATGCAAGGTAGGGCGGTGCCCTTTGGGGGTTGGGTCCAGACCACCCCGTGTACCTTGGACGCAAAAATTCACATATGTCCGCCAGCAGGTGGCGCTATAACAAAGGTCAACGCGTTTTGGCAAATAACTCCCACACCGCTTGTTGCAAATTTAAAACCTTCATATACACAGATTCCTTGAATAGGACTGAATCACCTGGGCTAGGCCACTCCCATTTCCGCCTGAACTTTTCTTGGGGCAAAATCGCAAAAACTGAAAAACCTTCTTTTTCGAACTCCTCCTTGGGGTTTTGTCCAATCAGCGTGAAACTTGGCACGTAGAGTTTCAGTTGGACGTAATCTCCAGTTAACCCTGAGTTTGTTCGGGTAAATTATGCGCAAATTATTAGCGAGTAAAGTTTTCTAGCTAGCTATAAAAATGCAAACTGGCGCATATCTCGGTCAAAATAAATGCTAACAACACCAAATCTGAGATCTTAGTTGTCATGTGACTGTGAGGAAATGCGCCAAATTTGAATGATGTAGACCACTAGGGGGCGCTACAAATAATGAATATTTATATTACTTAATTGGCACAACCAATTGTTACCAAATTTGGATGGTATGATCTTGGGTCCCTCCTGAGGCAATATCTCAAAGTTATTCACGATTGGTCAAAGTGGGCGTGGCTAATGACATAATAACACATAAATAAACAAACATTTATTTCTGCTGAATTATTATGTTGAGGGCAGTGAAATTTACAGGGTAGATATAGAAGACCATACAGACCACCCATACCAAAAATTGCGCCACTAGGTGGCGCTATAATTTGCAAAAACATTTCGGCCTTTAACTTTCACAATTTATTTCACATCTTCATAAAATTCATATCCACATCTTCCCTACATAGTGTCGCATTTTCTGACATAGGCCACGCCCACTCCCACAGCACATTGCTCTTTGTAAATCACTACACATCACAATCAATCAATCAATCTTTATTTGTATAGCGCCAAATCATAACCAATGGTATCTCAAGGCACTTTACAGTAGAGCAGTCTTAAGAACGGACTCTTCATTTTATGGATACACACATATGCATATATACGTATATACACATACATATGTATCCCACACCCAACATGAATTCATCATGTTGGGTGTCACAAACTTACTTTTTCAAATTCCTCCTTGGGGTTTTGTCCAATCAGCATGAAACTTGGCACGTAGAGTCTTCATTTGGACCTGATCTACAGTTCAGCAAGAAAAATTGTTCAGGCAAAATATTGACGAGTAAAGTTTTCTAGCGAGCTATAAAAACACAAACTGTTGCATAATTGGTCAAAATAATTGCTAACACCACCAATTCAGAGATCCTTGGTTGCCTTGTGACTGTGGGGGTATGAGCCAAATTTAAAAAAAAATTGGCCTCTAGGGGGCACTGCAATTATGAGAAAATTATGTCTCCTAAATGGCACAACCGATTTTTACCAAATTTGGTGGGTTTGACCTTGGTTTGCTCCTGGGACCGTATCTCAAAGTTATTCGCGATTGGTCAAAGTGGGCGTGGCTTATTACTACATAACATATAAATAAACAAACCTTTATTTCAGCTGAAGTATTATGTTGAGGGATGTGAAATTTACAGGGTAACCATAGAAGAGCACACAGATACCATACTAACAGCACCCATACCAAAAAGTGCACCACTAGGTGGCGCTAAAATGGGTGCAAACACATTTTGGCCTGAAATTTTCACACTTTAAATCACATCTTCCAAAACTTCATATCCACCTGTTCACAACAAATGGCACGTTGGCCTGTGTCCTGACGCTCGCCACGAGCCCATCATCCTTCGTGACGTACTTCCACGAAACCTGTGGGCCGAGTCGCGCTGGAAGGCTTGGCCCCCTTTCATAACTGCTTGCAGTTCTAGTTTAATTTGGAATTAAAAACGCAATAAACCAGCCACCTAATTTGGAATTAAGTTTAATTCAGAATTATATTAGCATTAGGAATTAAGTGTTTACAAGGTCAGGTTAAAGAGGAATTAACTTTTATTCTTTTAGAACGCTTTAAAGAGGCATTAAAACTCTCATGTAAATGTGGCCAATGTAAATATTTGCAAACAATCGTCTTACATTTAAACTTGATAGCAACACTTGACTGAAATCTGTTACAATTGTCTGTTTGTTACTAACTAAACGTGCAGATATACAGAAAACAGTTTAATGATAAATTAATTTGAAAAAATACTCAAAAGTGTTAGGTTTATGATGGTAAAAAACCCCAAATTGTACATACATTTGAGATGTCAGGATCTGGAACTGGACACTGCATTTGTCCCATTTCCCATAGTTGGTTGGGTGACAGGTTTTGCTCAGTCTTGAGTGAATGAATGATTGTCCCAATCATCACGAAACACATCAAGGGAGGCCTGCAGCTGTCGAATGAACATGTAGTGGCAACAGAACATGTGAAGTTCGATGTTTGTCATCTTCTAGAGTGTGGAGAACATTGTAGAAGACGTTCGTCACTGCCATGTACACATCTCTCCAAGGTCTCTCTATCCTGGAATTATAGAAATATTTCAAATACCATAGCCCAAAACATGCAATTCATCATATTTGGTTGTGAAAATTTTCACACATCAATTTCATGTCAAACGTGTTGTCTTTTTATACTGTGTTAAATACAAATTTCCTCTCAGATAGCACTTAACTTGGCCTAAACATTCGTAGCAAGGAGTCTCAGTTTAAACGTGATTTAGGAAGTTTCATGAGATCAACTCTGAGCAAGAAGATTAGAGAACTTTATGAGAAGGTGTGGTTGATCCTGTTAGGTATGACGCAGTCTGATAAAAGCTGTGATTGGTTAAATCAAGTTGGACAAAGCCTCATTCACGTGCCAATTATTATTAGTTGATTTCCTTATCGTTTACTATGATGGCAAAATGAGCCAAACAAAACAAAAAAATAATTAAAAAAAAAATAGAAAGTACACTGGACAGAGAAGCAGAAACTGGGTGCAAGGTTTACGAAACAAAAAAGAGACAGACTGGGAGCTCATTGGCCAGCAGATCAATGCGTTGCTTCTTGTGCACAAACAAGGAGTGTGAGAAGCATTGGCACGATCTGTAAGATGGAGCCGAGATGCAGACATGAGTGACTGCAATAAGTGAGAATCCAGTGGAAAGTGAACAATCCTTTATCATCCACATTCATTTTCAGACCTGCATGCTCCTTTTCAGGAGTAAACAAATAACAGAACATTTTGAGACTGTCAGAGCTCTGTAATGGTCCGACACTACTAACAGAGCCATTCATTCACTGCTACACTGTTGCATTTTCCTGAGGTAATGAAATGTTGTGATGAGGTGTTATTATGTTACTATGCTTTGTGGGAAAAGGCCGCTCATCCCTGATATAGACCTGCAAACACCAAAAGATATGAAAAAGGTGACAAAAAAAAATGAATTTAAGGGGTGTCTAGGAGGATTTTAGCACATAAATTAATTGATCTTGAACACTCTGAAGACTACAATAATCAAATAAAAAAAAAACATGTCTTCATCTCACTCAAATTGTGATTTGTGAAAAAAAATTACAATATATACAGTATGAAGAATTGGGATGTTAAAGCAGCTAACACTTGTACTGTTATTCGCATTGTTACTGAAAACCATTGCTACTAAGCTACTGGTTATCTGTAAACATGGACACATATCAGTGCTGCTTAACAAGCAGAATGAACTTGCTTTATGAACACTGGAACATTTCACTGCATATTTCAGTCAGTGCATTACCCTGACATCGATGGTCTCGTCCACTACAACACGCAACTTTTCCCACGGATCTTCTGTAGCTCTGATGGGATGTTAACACACTCTGAGCAGGTGAAGCTGCTCATTGCATCGCTGCTCTTGACGAGAGACAGATGGAGTTTCTCAGGCACAGGCACTGGTCAGTGATCAGCTGTGTATTTAGGAGTCAGTGATGATTTGCATAGTTTTTTGGCAGTTTCGACGGGGTTTCAGGCATAATGCAGCATAATGGGAGGGGGAGGGAGGTGCACCTCCAGAAACCTCTAGACCAGGGGTCACCAACCTTTTTGAAACCAAGAGTTACTTCTTGGGTACTGATTAATGCGAAGGGCTACCAGTTTGATACACACTTAAATAATAATTAGGGAGATTTTCAAAAGAGCGGGGGGGGGGGTTGTTTGCTTTTTAAAGAGAAAATTAAATAATTCAATTTCACAGTGTTCTTTTATTTGAAAAACACATATAAAGTAAAAAACAAATTCCACAGTACCCGTGCAAATGGTAAATGGTGGTAGTAGTAGAATAAATAAAATAAATAACATAAAATTAAACAAAAAAGGCATACATTGCATAAATTATCCATCAATCTATGCAATGTATGCTTGAAATAAAAATAATCAACAAAAGGAAAATTAAACATAGCCTATACAACAACGGCTATAACCATAACAGAAACACTTCCCTACACATGGTTGGATTTGATTTTCTCCCGATTTCCTCACTGACATTGTCCGGGCGGACCATCCTTCACTGAGCGTCGTTTCCGGCCGGACAATAATAACGATTACACCTCTTCTTATGCGGTGTAATCGTTATTATTATTACAATAATATTATTATTACAATAATATAATTACACCGCATAAGAAGAGGAAGAAGAGTCTTTTTCCTCTTCTTATGCGGTGTAATCGTTATTATCCAAATTGTCCAAATCCCACCCGTTAGAACCCAGGTAATGTGGAAGTGAGAGGACTGCCCTTGCTTTGATACTGTTGCTGAGCTTTGGTTTTTAAAAGTGCTCAGATAGGGCCGAAAGTGGCATCCCCCCCAAAGATCTCTGGACTAACATTAAAAACGCTGTTAAACTATGGAATCACAGGAGTGCCAAAATTAAAAGGAAATGCATGTGGAAATATAAAGCGAATCAATAATACAAATTTGTAAATAAAAAGACAATCAATAATAAAAATGTGGAAATATTAAGAGAATCAATAATGAAAAAATATACAAATGTCGTATATTCTTTTTCCATTTTGTTCTTGCTTTTTCCATTTTGTCATTGCTTTTTCTGTTTTGTCTTTGTTTTTTTTCCATTTGCGTTTTGACATTGCTTTTACTTCATGACTCAAGCGGTCGGTAAAAGCAATGTCAAAGTAACGACGGGTGGGTTTTCTGTCCAGGCTGACAGAACAGACGGTCACCACGCGCTTGTCTGGAAACGGACCAACGTGTCCGTGGACTGACTCAGAGCGGCTGGATTTATTACATCTGATCACTGAAGAGATTTCTAAGCAGAGTTGATGGAGGAGTGCGTGTGTTTTATGTTTCTGTCACGTCATCACTGTAGTACCGTGCCCCTACACAACAATCTGAAGCACAGCACGTATGGCGTAATATTTGTGCCACAACTCTGCTGTCAGTCAGTCTGCTGATCCAGACATCCACTTCTATCAGAATGTTAATATGACCTGTGAATATTATTCTGAGGAAGAGTTAAATACTAAAATGAAGGGTTTTTCATTAATCCACTTTAACAGCAGTCTTTTCAGTAATTTTGACAAAATTAAAGAATATCTTAAACAGCTCCAAGAAATGTTTACTGTTGTAGCAATTTCAGAGACATGGTTGAGTAATGATAAAAAGGGATATGAAATGCTTTGGCAAAATAGAGTGAACAGAAGGGGAGGGGGTGTTGCTATATTTGTAGTTTTGGGGAATAAATAATATGACAGATGTAATTGATAATCTGATGGAATGTTTGACCATTGAAATTCAGGTGAAAAGAGCCAAAAACATATTAATTAGCTGCATTTATTGCACACCAGGATCCTGTAATGATCATTTTAACGAAAAGATTTTGGAAATACTTGAAAAACATAAAGAGAGGGTGACTTTTGTTTGTGGTGACTTTAACATTGATCTCCTAAAGTCAAAAGTTCGTAAGATTTATTGATACTATGTTTAGTCAGGACGGTGCTACATTGATTGATGATAATTTTGTAAATAGAACTGATGGGAGGACAAATAGTGGACTGTTGGTGACAGTTGTAAGTGATCATTTGCCTGTTTTTGGAGTCCTTGAAAGGAACAATACGTTTCCAGAGGAAATTCAGAGTCATTACTCAGGTAGAGTGAAAACACCTGAAGCTATTGCAGCTTTTAAAACAGGATTGGCTTACAATGCATTTTTGGATGCATTTTTCGACACTTTATGACACATAATGTCCAGTGAAAAAGTTTACACATAATTCTAAAAAGAGGAGAAAATCATGGTCAACAAAGGGATTGGAACGGCTTGTAAAAAGAAAAATAAACTATGTATGGAATTTTTAAAGCATTGAACAAAGGAAAAAGATGATAACTATAAAAAAATATAGACACAGACATCTTGTAACAATTGTAACAACAGATGTTTTCCAACAAATATTTTTAAAGGTGACAACTCAGTGACTGAGGATATTGAGAGCATAGTTAATGAGTTCAACAATTACTGTTAAGATTTGTGTTTTTTCTCTGCAGAGCTGGTGGTGGGCGGGGGCATGGCTGGAACCTGCAGCAATGAGGCACACCTGGTCCTAATGAGGAACCAGTCTACAAGTACTCTCCGTCCTGGTTCCGCCTGCTGCCTGCCTGCCCCCATCGCCTCAGCTTCTTCACTTTTTTTTTTTTTGAATAAATTCTTAAACCTTACCTGCCTCTGTCTCCGCTTTGGGGCCCTCCTCTGCAAATCCTAACAATGACTTTGTTAATGTAGGTCCTAATTTAGCAAAAGAGATTCCCCTCATACAGTAGGTGGAAAAAATTAGACCCTCAATAAATGTAACAATGTTTCTTGGGGAAGTTTGTGAAAGTGACATTTTAGAAGTAGTGAGAAGATTCAAGATTTTAAAAAAAAATCTACTGATTTCAATGACCTAAATACTGTATGTCACTTATAAAATGCATTATTTTCTGTGTCCTTGAACCATTTGCATATACCTGTAACAAATCTTTTCAAACTGGTATTTTTCCAGATAAGATGAAAACAGCCAAAGTGATCCCAATCTATAAAAATGGAGAGAAGCAATTTGTGTCAAATTACAGACCAGTTTCTTTACTGCCTCAATTTTCTAAAATTCTCAAAAAAATGTTTGTAAAGAGATTACATTCCTTTATTGAGAAATATGATTCATCAAATGACCATCAGTAAGGGTTTAGGAGCAATCGCTCAACATCAATAGCAGTGATGGAATTTGTGGAAAACATTGCAACACCTGTAGATAAGTAGTTTTGGAGTTGGTGTGTTTACTGATTTGCGTAAAGCATTTGCAATGTGAACAGTATGGCCTAAGAGGTATAGCACAACTTTGGTTAAGAAGTTACTTATATAAAAGGTTTCAGTATGTGAGCATTGACTATATTAAATCTCATCTTAAACAGGTAACCTGTGGAGTTCCACAAGGCTCAGTTTTGGGGCCGAAATTATTTATACTTTATATAAACGATTTTTTTTACAGTAAGTGATCCATTAAAATGTTATGTTTGCAGATGATTAATTTATTTTATCAGACTAATTTATTTTGTTCTGGAGAGAACATATAGGAGTTGTTAAAAACTGTAGAAACAGAATTGATAAAGTTAAACAAATGGTTTCCCTTAAATAAGCTATATCTCAATGCAAGGAAAAATACATTTATGTTGTTTTGTGGTAAACGAACTAACAATGAGGTGAAACTGAATTTAAACAATGTTGAAATTGAAAGAGTTTATGAAACCAAGTTTTTGGGAGTAATAATAGATGATAGTTTGTTGGAAGTTCCACGTGTAAAACAAAAACGATCACAGTCTATCTCCATTCTTTATAAAACAAAAGGACTAGTAAATAAGAACTGCCTTCATTTGCTGTGCTTTTCAAATGTGATGCCTTATGACATACTGTGTTGAAATTTGGGAAAATATGAATAAAACAAACCTAGAGCCATTATTTAAACTGCAGAAAAGAGCTATTAGGATAATAAATGAAATTTGATATTGTGATTCTATAAATCAGCTTTTTATTAGATCACACACATTAAAATTTCAGGATATTGTATATTCAAAAGCATTAGAAAATGTTGAGTGGTAAATAAGAAAATTCCTTGTTTGTTTTCAAAAAATGTTTAAGCTACGGCAGGGGAATTACAACTTAAAGGGATTGCTGATGTTTGAAACTTACAAAGTCAGAACAAATCTCAGGTACAGATGTGTCAATTTTGGGTGTAAAATTATGAAATGGACTAAACGATGAAATAAAGATGTCACGTGCAGGTGTAGGTTCAGACCCAAATGCAGGGAAGGAGGTGGAGCTCAGGTGCAAAAAAACAATCTTTATTGTCTCTTAAGGCATGGTCAGACAAGCAGGTATTTGTCACACAGGTGGTCAGTCCAGGGAGGCAGAGGTCATCCAAAAAACACAAAAAGGCAAACCAAGAACACGGTAGTGTTGTGTTCAAGACCACACTATCCGAGACCAAGACTTGCCCGAGACCAGAATGCACCGAGACCAAGACAAGACCAAGACTTTCGGGAGCCGAGACCGAGTCAAGACCAAGACCGAGACAAGCCGAGACCAAGACCAAGACCATAAACATTTTTTTTTCAATTTAAAAAAATATATAAATAAATAAAATTATGGCAAGGTTCAACAGTTAAATAACATTCTCTCTTTAATTTTAGTTTATTTTAAATACATTTGAGGGACAAAAAAGGTGCCTGCAAAAAATTAACTAAAATATTAAAACTACTACTGCTACTGATAAATTCACAATTATTCTACATATTTGAAAACAAGATTTTTATGTCAGCTGAATGTACAGCAAGTGTTTAAAAGCATTTCTGCCAAGAAATAATGATTCTTGATTCTGATTCTTTGAGTTGTGCAGGTCAACAGGTCACAGATTTCATAAGATCATTATTTAGTTTTAAAAAGCCTTCACACAGGTTAATTTCATTAATTCACTTAGTTGATATAGTTTAATTTGGTTGCTGTAATATAACTAGGATATTCAATTAACAAAGGTTTCCAGCTGTAACTGTAAAAGTGAAACTTTCTGAAATAAAACTACAAACAAATTGTCATCAGTCTAAAAAACATAGAGCTACAGGTAGATGTGAAACTAAATAAAACAAACTCAAACCCTGGAACAGTCATGTAACAATACAACAACAACAATTCTTGTTGAGAATTATTATTATTCTGGATACAGTGGAAACAGAAACTATAAAAAATAATTATATTGTGAACCTGTTTATATTGTGGGGAACATATTGTAATGACGAGCCTCCAGCCGTAATCCAAGTTTTGTGAACTTTAATGAAGAAGTAGAAACCCGACTACTGTGGGCCGTAGTCGACGCCAAACCAAAAAACAACAACAGGACGGAGGTACCGTCTCACACCCCTCCTCACCCCAGCCTCCCAGCCAATCACCACACAGAACTCCCGTAAACAAAGATACACATTGGTACGAAAAGCTGCACGCAACGATGGTGCATTCAAAGCCATCGGACATCTCAACACCAGTGAATCATTGAACACACAACAAGCAGAACACACAAACACAGGACCCAGTCCGTTACACAACCCCCCCCTCACAAAGACCCTCGCCCTCGAGGGTTACTCAACAAAGTCCTTCCAGCGTGCAGGGGGCCTCCGTGTTCGCCGGGGCCTTCCTGTGGCAGGGGTTATTAAATCAGACGGAGCCCAGGAAAAGCGTCTCAGCTCCTGATTAATGTCAGTGTAAGACCCTTGAGGGGGTTCAGTAGCAGATGGTGCCAGTTGGGGCGATGAACACGGAGCAGGTAAGGAAGCATCAGTCTCAGGACTCAACCATTGTGGAACGGCTGAACCCCGGTATGGAGCTAGCCGGTCCTGATGTAACGCAACTCTCCTCCCTCTTGGTGGCAGCTGGACTCGGTAAACCACCTCTCCAAGCCTTTCAAGGATTCTGCACGGCCCCATCCAGTTACTGTCCAACTTAGGGCACCTACCCTTTCTTCTCCGGGGGTTATATACCCAAACCAACTCCCCGGCTGCAAACTGACGTCCCGTGGCTCGGATGTCATAGTTCCTTTTCTGCCTCGCGCCTGCAGTCTCCATCTGATGTCTGGCAAAACTGTGGGCAGATTCCAGGCGGTCCTGCAGTTTCCGAGCGTAGATCGGCCCCGGGGGGTCAGTAGGAGTATCCGGTGGTCTCCCCACCAACATCTCAGCTGGGGTTCGGATCTCCCTGCCCAGCATCAGGAGAGCCGGGGAACATGAAGTGGAATCCTGGGCAGTGGAACGGTAGGCCATCAGCACCAGTGGGACGTGGTTGTCCCAATCCCGTTGATGACTAGCTGTCACGATTGCCAACTGCTGAGCCAATGTGCGATTAAACCTTTCGACTAATCCATCACTCTGTGGATGGAGTGGAGTGGTGCGGGTTTTCCGGGCACCTAGTCTCTCACACATGACGGCAAATACACGAGATTCAAAGTTTCTGCCTTGGTCTGTGTGGATTGTCTCTGGAACCCCGAACCTGCTAAACATTCCGCCAATCAGAGCGTCCACCACAGTCTCTGCCTCTTGATCAGGGAGACTGTAAGCCTCTGGCCACTTAGTAAAGTAGTCCATTGCAACAAGGATGTAGCGGTTTCCTTTCTCTGTACACGGAAATGGTCCCAAAACATCAATCCCTACTCTTTCCATTGGAGCCCCTGTATGAAACTGTTGGAGCAAAGCATGTGACCTCCCGGTGGGGCCTTTCCGGGCAGTGCAGCTGTCACAGAGGCGACAGAAATCCTCCACATCTCTCCTCTGCTGCCCCCAGTAGAACCCCTGACGCAGGCGGCGAAGTGTTTTTGTGACACCGAAATGTCCTGATCCAGGCGCTCCGTGCATCGCCCTCAGGACAGCATCCCGTAGAGAATGTGGTACCACAACCTGCCACTGGATCTCGCCTGTCGCTGGTTCTTTCCAACCCCTTTGGAGAATCCCATCACAGAGACGCAGAGTTTCAAACATGGACCAGAGTCCCTTTGTTGCGCGTGAATGCATGGCTATGTCATCCCACTGTGGTTTCTGCTGTGTGCTAACCCACGTGACCACTGGTGAGATTTCTGCATCCTGCCTCTGTTCATCTAACCACTCTGCGGTGCTCACTTCAACTAAATCCCCGGAGTCTGGCTGATCTCTCAGGTTAGTAGCCAAACATCTAACACCACCTCGTGACTCGTCCGCCTCCCACATCTCCCTTTTCTCACAGTAGTTGCAGTTGTCTGTAAAACAAGGCCGGCGAGAAAGCGCATCTGCATTACCATGGTACACCCCTGGTCTATGGACTACAGTGAAGTCATAAGCTTGCAGTTCCTCAATCCATCGCGCTAACTGACCCTCTGGTTCTTTGAAGTTCATTAGCCACTGTAATGCTGAGTGATCAGTCCTGACTGTGAAATGGAGCCCCCCAAGGTAATACTTGAAGTGTCTAACGGCAGAAACAACAGCCAGTAACTCTCGTCTTGTGACACAGTAGCGGCGCTCTGCTTTGTTAAATGTTCTACTGTAGTAAGCTACTACCTTCTCTCCACTCTGGGTCACCTGGGTTAACACTGCGCCTGACCCCACCCCGCTGGCATCCGTGTCTACAATAAATGGTAAGTTGGCATCCGGGGGAACAAGGATAGGGGCCTCTACTAAAGAATTCTGCAGCTTAGTGAACGCTGTCTCACACTCCTCTGTCCACTCAAAAACCTCTCCTTTCTGTAGTAGGCGAAACAGTGGGGCTGCTATGCAGGAAAATCCTTTTACAAATCTCCTGTAGTAAGATGCCAGTCCCAAGAAACTCTTTAATTCTGACACAGAAACCGGAGTGGGCCACTCTTTCACTGTCTTTACTTTCTCATCTAAGGTGCCCAGCCCCCCCTCACCAAGCTTGTGACCAAGAAATGAGATTTCATGTCTCATAAAGCAACATTTTAGGGGGTGTAACTTCAAACCTGCCTGAGCTATTCTCCCAAGCACCCTTCTAAGTGCGTCCAGCGTAGCCTTAAATGATGTTCCATGTACCAAGATGTCATCTAAATACACCACACACTCACTCTTTGGGAAATCCGCCAGCACTCTGTCCATCAGTCTTTCAAACGTAGCAGGCGCATTACACAGCCCAAATGGCAGGACCTTAAATTGCCAGAGGCCCCCGTTTGTGATGAACGCTGTCTTTGGTCTGCTTTGGGGGGCAAGCGGGACCTGCCAGTATCCACTGCGGAGGTCCAATGAGCAGAACCAAGAAGAGCCAGATACAGTATCCAGGGCCTCGTCAATGCGGGGCAGAGGATAGGGATCTTTTCTGGTCACATTGTTGAGCGGCCTGAAATCCACACAGAACCGCCATTCCCCTTTTTGTTTCTTTGGGACCATCACAACAGGAGAAGCCCAGGGGCTGTTCGAAGGTTCGATTATTCCCGCCCTCTGCATTTCCCCCAGTGCTTTATCTGCAGCAGTCTGCTTCGCCAAAGGAAGCCGACGAGGTCTCATCCGAATTGGTGGGGCATCTCCTGTATCGATGTCATGTTGAATTAAATCCGTGTGACCAACATCATCCTCTGACAACGAGAAACAGTCTTTAAAGTCCACAAGAAGCCTAAGAAACAGGTCCTGCTCAATGTCAGACAGTCCATCACAATTTCTCTCCCATATGCCCTTCACAGCCAGCATCCGAGCATCAGGGTCAGTCTGCGAAGTGGCGCCCCCTGGGTCATAGTCTATGTCACACGCCACTGGCCAAGCAGGGGGTGGGGGAGGAGGTGAGGACGTCACAGAAATTGCATCAGTCCCAAGGAGCATCCTGGCATGAGTCACAGGAAGGCCCTCTGGTTGGTTTGTCTGCGGTTTCCGCCTAAACATCTGGATGACTTCACCATCAAGAAATGTGAGGGTCCCCCTCTTGGTGTCTATTACACAGTCCAGAGCTCCAAGTACATCCACACCCAAAATACAGTCGTCTAGAGCAGCCACCCAGATCTGGCAATGGAGCCCTTTACATCCAATGCTTAGTGTCACTGATGCTTCTCCCAGCATAGGAGCCTTCTCACCTGTAACTGTTTGGAGTCTACACAAGGTTGGGAGCACGGAAACACTGTCATCGAGGATGTCTGGCCTCATCAAAGTTGCAGAGGAGCCTGTATCCACCAATGCCGAACAGTGGTTATTTCCCACCATCATGGAGACGTACCAACAGTCTTTCACCCAGGTTTTCCCCAGAGTCACCACTTGCACAGGCTGGCCATCCCCTCCGTCTTGCGACCACCGGGACGACGAATAAGGGCCCTGCATTGTCCCGGTCATGCAGACCCCGTACCGTTTCCCTGCTTTGTTGTGACGTGTGGGCAGCGTCGCAGCAGGTGACCAGGTTACCCGCATCCCCAACAAAGCAGCCTGCGGGGTCTGGGTTGTGGGTCGTCTTTCAAAATGGCCGATCGTACCAGTTGAGTTAATTCTCTCACCCAGTCTGGTTCCTTCTGTGCCCCCTCTGACACGTCCGCTGCTCTCACTCTGGGTTGTTCGGATGATGTATTCCTACAGGGGTCAGCATAGAGCATCTCTCTCTCTGAAGCCAACTCCAGTGCTTCCTGAATTGATCTGGGATGAGCCAATAATGTCTGGACACGCAGCTCGGCAGGCAGTAGGGCTTGTAGGAAGTGGTCTCTGGCCAGTTCACCCTGAGTGTCAGATGGCATGCGTGCGTAGATCCGGTGGACCAGACCCTCGATGTCATTAGCAAGTTCTCTCAGTGGCTCATTGGGCCGGCGACGGCGGTTATACAGCTCAGTACGCAGCAGGCTATCAGCAGAATGACGTCCAAACCGCCTCCTCAGTGCCCCTACTAATGCATCATAGTCTCTCCTATCCGCAGGGCAGAGCAGTAGCAAGCTTGAAAGAGCATCCCCCGACAGACACATAGACAGCTGAAGAGCTTTCTCCTCTCTGCACCACCTGGAAGCTTCTGCTAACAGTTCAAATTGTGCGTGGAAAGCATCCCAGTCAGCACGTCCATCATACCTGGGTGTCTTTATTGATGGTGGAGCAAAACCCCGTAATTCACTGTGACCATGTGTCTCCAGAGGACGGGGCACCGTGGGGTTGGGTATGTTAGCGCTCATCGGCCGGTAGGGGAAGCCAGGGGCCGCCTGAGCAGCCAACTCTAAAGTCATTCCTCTCCCCCGCCCTTTGTGGTCAGAAATGGCGGGAGCTGCGGCTCCGGTTAGGCTCATATCACCAGCTTCCTCCTCCCGTTTGAACTCACGCTTCATCCACGGCAGCATTCCGTCCTCCCCAGCAGCCATTAACACACACAGAAGCGGACCCAGCGGTCACCTGGATGACGAGTAGAGCAGTGAAACTGTCGGCGAGTCAGTCCGTCACTTCTGACACCAATGTAATGACGAGCCTCCAGCCGTAATCCAAGTTTTGTGAACTTTAATGAAGAAGTAGAAACCCGACTACTGTGGGCCGTAGTCGACGCCAAACCAAAAAACAACAACAGGACGGAGGTACTGTCTCACACCCCTCCTCACCCCAGCCTCCCAGCCAATCACCACACAGAACTCCCGTAAACAAAGATACACATTGGTAGGAAAAGCTGCACGCAACGATGGTGCATTCAAAGCCATCGGACATCTCAACACCAGTGAATCATTGAACACACAACAAGCAGAACACACAAACACAGGACCCAGTCCGTTACAATATTATATACATAAATGTAATTGGAGTCTAAAGACACAAAAAAAAACACCACTTTAAAAAGAAAATAGACTAATATAAGACCTCTTTACAGTTATTTAAGTCATTCTGGGCTAGTGCAACTCTGCGGCGATGACGCGCTCATGGTGATTGTTTTCTGGAGTTTTACTGGGATTTTTACCGGTGATAAGTTTATATCTCCCTTGCGCTCCGCGGTCCAAACTGACACCATAACCACACACGTATGAGTGTGTCACACACGTATGAGTGTGTCACACACGTATGAGTGTGTCACACACGTCACTCAGTCACATTAAGGAAGGTTGTGGTCATTATACGGGGTGGATTAAATAATGAATAAAGGATTGTTTTATCCCGTTCTTCTCCGTGTTATTATCACATTATAAAAAAGTTTAAAAATAGCAGGAATTAGTGCTGGTCTCGAACGGTCTTGACGGAAAATCCCGTGTCCGAGACAAGACCGAGTCAAAATGCTTCAGAGTCCGAGACAAGACCAAGACCTTTAAAATTTGTTCTCGAGACCGGTCTCGAGACCAATTTAAAAATATCAAAGGTTATAATTCTACAGTTTAACCTATTATGTGTTTTGTAATGATGTACTAGTACTGACGTTTTATTGTGAATTATTTAGTTAAAAGAGACATTTCATGCTCTTAAATCCTTCCTTTTTACATATAAATCATACAGTTGTGGTCTATATAAAGCGGAACTGCAGTGCTTGGGTCTGAATTCCTCATTATTATAGCTCCACAGGCCCCTTTTCTACCCTTTTCTGATGTGCTTCTGAGAGCAACTCGTTTTGGTGCTGTCTCTTTAAATGCAAATGAGACACTTTATACCCCGCCCCCTCTCCAGGTTGCAGAGGTGACACTCGGTTCAACTCCAGCCTGTTCGGCCATTTTTGTAGTTTGATAGAAGAGATACGATTATGTAGCGGCGCAGAAAATGTTTATTCACACGTTATTTACAAAATGTCAACAACAGACGACTTGTCCATCCAGCCTCACATGTTCGAGCCAGAGTCTGACCCGGCGGAGTGAGATGAAAATGAAGATGATGAACCTGCAGAACCCTATCAAGTGAGCTAACACAAGCACCGAGCTAACGCTAGCGCCAAGCTAAAGTCACAAAATGCATTTTAATACAGTCTTTTCAGAGACAAAAACGGCAAAATGAAATGACTAATGAAAACTTTAGACTTAAATTAAATCACATAGGCCATATCATCAAGGATCTAAAACGAGCACACAGCGCTAACATATGAAGACGGTGCAACTGCTAATGCTAACAAAACAATGACAGGGACGTCTTATCATCACACTTTTTACCGTTATTTACAGCTTACCAAAGTGCTCTGTTCATCGTCTCCAAAGATAGAAGGAATTGAACCCTCAATCCGACAAAGTCTTTCGGCAAATCCTTCTTTATACTGGTGGAGGTTTCTGAAGCAGTCATCCTTGAAGTGCTTCGCGCACACAAAAATGACCTTACCCACAGATGTGGGTACATTTCCATAAAAAATAAAACTCAACCAGGCACTTTGAAAAGGTTCTGATGCTGGGAGACGGTGTAATGAAGCGTGTGGGTTACTACATCCAACAACCAAACATTTTGACTTATCCTCTCGTAACTTCAGCATCCTTGAGCTTGGACTACAAAATAAAAGCGAGAAATTAAAATGGCGGATTGCTCGAAGTGTTGGGCATGGAGTCAATGTCCTAATTTGGCAGTTCCGCTGCAAATACTGTGACATTATTGTTCAAAAAACGTAATAGAGAATAGAAAAATCAAAACAGATTGAAAAATATGAGCAAAACAGAATATAAAGATATCAACGGAGCACCTGAAGAGACTAATTTGAACTTTTCTGTACTTCTAAACACTCTAAATATCAAACAAAATGCATTTAAGGGCTAAAAAAGTGGCCAATAGTCAAAGACACAATGTCGGTATCACATCGAAAGTGAAAAAGTTGTATTGGGACCCCGATATTGAAAACTCAGAATATCTGTTATTGATATGACATAAAAAAATACATACTGCAGGTCCATCAGGATTACAGGCTTTCATCCATGAATGTACACACTCACCTTCTTCTAATAACCATATATTCCACCAAAGATAGCAATGGAGTATCTGTCGTGAAAGGGGGAAAAAAGAATATAAAATGAATGGGAAAATGGGTGAAATAAATGAGAATATGAATACAGAACTAAAAAAAATGTAATACATAATGAAGTAAAATTAAAATAACGCCATTAATTGCTTATTTTTAACACTCCAAACAGTGCAGAACATTTGTTATTTTAAGAGTTCCTGGTATACCCATAATACTGATGCACAGTCTGTAGTACAAGAATTTAGGCTTTTGAAAACACCGTATGGAAAACTAAAGCCTCGCTGTGTGCAAATAGTGCAATAAAGAGTTTGCCTTATCACTGCAGCTTTGCAGCTTTTGCTGTGCTAATTTATAGCACTACATATAGTGTTTTATTTTACTTAGTTGGATCTGTTCTAGTCTGTTAAAAACAAACGAAATAACTTCATAAAGCCCCTTTGTTATATATCAGTGTTTTGATCTGCCACAATAATATAATTTAAATAAAATTTTAAATACCTAAAGTTGAGGGCATTTCTCAGCAATTTTTAGGTGCGGTTAAAAAAAAAGATTAATTAATCACACAGTATTTGTAATAGGATACAGAGCAGGTGAAAGGGAGGAAGGGCAGGCTGAGAGGCCAGGAGGAACCAGTCGTAATAACATTGCTGTCACTTACATGTTGTTTTCAGACAGTCTTCTGTGAATAGTTTTCCTTGATACTCCGAACAACGTTGCGATGGTTGTGAAAGTTAAGGGGGTTTCCAACAAAAACTGCAGGCTCTCTGAGCTAATATCAAGCTTTGGTCATCCTGTTTCAGCCACACCTCTTTCAAGTTGAAGGTTAACTTCTGAATCCTGGTCACGCCTTTCATTCCTAAGGAGTCTACAAAGGTCAGATAGTGTGTTCATGATGCACATTGACAGTTCGACAATGGTAGCAACAGCACTGCAGAACATTAGTTCTTGAGTGCACACAAACTCCATGTGATCCAAATCCAATGGCATATGGTTTAAAATGTGTAAAAGACGAGACTGAAGCCTTTCAAGGATAGTACGGCGAAGCATTCCCTGTCAAAAAAAAGAGAATGCATTTTAGTTTGAAGCTCCTGCAGGTGGGCCTTCAGGGACCTGTGCTGCAGAGGTTCAAGTCTTACCTAACGAACAGGTCTTTTTCTGTAGTTATCAATGACTTTTCTTCCTCCTCCACAGCCTCTCTGTCCTCTGGTGTACCACAGGGTTCCATTTTAGGTCCGGTTTTATTTTCACTTCACATGTTGCCCCTGGATTCAATCATCTCTAGCATGTCCTTTCACATGTATGCATATGATCTACAAATCTACCTCCCAGTTACGCCAAACTCCCCAGACACACCTCAGTCCATCCACAGGTGTCTGGATGACATTAAACTTTGGCTCTCACAGAACTTTTTATGTTTAAATGATGGCAAACCGGAACTCTTTATTTTCGGCACCACTCAAAACCCACTCAATACTGTTCCTGGTCTTCAGTCTCTCGTCCCCCTCACTGTCATCGGAAACCTTGGCGTAAATTTGGATACAAACCTGAACTTTCACAAGCAAATTAACTTTGTAGTTAAGGCAAGCTTTTTCCAGCTTCGCCTTCTCGCAAAAGTGAAGCCTTTCCTCAGTTGCTCAGCACCAACTCTCACAAACATGACCATGTCATACTTGTCCTTTACTCCCTGTATTGGCTCTCGGTCCTTTTCAGAATCCAGTACAAATTTTTGCGTTTTGTTTTCAGTTCGATCCATGGCCTTGTACCTGCGTATTTATCTGAGACTTTGACCCCTCACCAGCCGAGCAGAGCCCTACGTTCTGCCTAACACCACCTGCTCGGGGTGCTTAGGTCACGTTACAAACAGTGGGGTGATCGTGCTTTTGCTGTGGCAGGTACAAAACTCTGGACCTCGTTGCCGCTTGCGTTACATGCCATCAAAGACCTGCCCCGGTTCAAAGCAAAGCTGAAGACACACCTGTTTAGAAAGGCATTTGACACATAGTTCTGTGGCACTTGTTTTAAATGTGATAAGGGTCTGTTTTTAATTATATATTATGTTGTTTTTAAATTGTATTTTTTTATTGTGTACGGCGCTTTTTTCAACGCTTTAGAAATAAAATAAACATGACCTGTTTCACTCTGCTTATAAGGAATAACCATCTCTATTTTTATGTTTCTCTTACCTTGTCTGTAAAGTGTCTTTGAGCGTCTGGAAAAGCGCTTTATAAATAATGTGTTGTTATTATTATTATGAAATTGTTTATAGAGTGAGAGCAAACAGAGTTCTTGGGCTGTACCTAAATGTATTGGAGGTTTAACTATTATTATATAACCATTGTAACCAATAATTGATGTTAGTCATGTTTGTTCAAGTTTTTCAGTTTCGTGGAAGTCTGACAAGTTTAATATAAAGAACACATTCCTCTGAATGCAGTTGAAAATGGTGAAAATCAGAAAGGAGTTTCTTGCCAATTCAAACTTTGTGAAATGCAGGTCTACCGCATCTGAACAATAGACAAATCTAAAGATCAGCCAGCCACATACCATAATACTAGTAGCTATCTCTAGTCAACTGGTTCAACTGCATTATACACACAACAGTCAATTATATGTTTAATCGTAACATGTAGTTACAATTGTATTGATTTTAGGCAGAGCTGAAAATTATTTACAGCAAATTTGTTCAACAATTTTGGAAGCATTTATGAAATGCAAAAATTATGGGGATGTCATATGTTTTATTCTCTTCTGTCTTTGATGGAATATGCCTAGGGTTGCAACCTTTCAAAAAAGAAAATAAGGGACACCCATAGGCCCATTAACACAATCCTCAAAAACAGAAACATTTTGACATAGAACAGTGTTTCCCAAACGTTATTGCCCCATGTACTAGGGGTGGGGGAAAAAATCGATTCACATAAGAATCGCAATTCTAATCATCCACAATGAATTCTGACAAGATTAATAAACTTCAAAAATCGATTTTTGTTATTCAGAAGATCCGCTTAGAGTCTTTACTCAGGAAACACTGTAAACTGAACACACAAATACATATTAGTGTTCTCATAAATAGAAAATACCACTATACAAAGAGGGTGCTAGCTTCATGCTAACGTCTATAGGAAAACCCATGTATATGCTCATGCTAACATTTACAGTGATCGGCGTTGATTTATGTAACCCACCGTTTATGCTTAACGTTCACAAACACAGTCTTAGGAGTGTTATCAAACAGTACACTTAATACACTTACTCACAAGCATGTTTTTTCAAGCTGAAAATACAAGAACTTAGTAGAGATTAGTAGGCCATGGGCTTTCAAGATGGCGACTTCCGACTACTACGGCAACAGTGTTAGGTCAAAACACACAAACTCACTCAGACCTTTACAATTTATGACACGATCCCCACAAACAACAACAGCGACCCCAACTTACAAAGTATTACATAGACATCACAAGGAGTGTGTGTGTGTGTTTTTATTTGTTTAGCATGAATAAATGTTACCCTTTGTCTTAAGTTAGCACATTATGCATTGTATCAATTTTTGAATCGAGAATCGGTTAAAACGAGAATCGATTTTGAATCGAATCTTGACCCTAAGAATCGGAATCGAATCAAATCACGAGAAAATTCACATCCCTACCATCTACCCATGAGCTCATTTAAAACTTGTCCAATATGAACCTTTTTTATTCATTTATTTCTGATTTTGTTTTGCTCTTTTCACATTTTTAATTTCACCTTTTGGTGTATTTTAGAGTTGTGCCTCAAATTATTATTGATGGATGAGGAAAAAATGTCTGTTCACATGTAAAATAATTTATAATGTAAAAAAATAAACTGAAATGTTTCTGTCTACCTTGTGAAAGGTCTTTTAAGGAAACCACTATAATATACAGAAATCTCTTCAAACATTTTTAACCTAGGGAATTTATATATAAAATAAAATATTCATGTATTCATACATTTAATGTTTACCCATCGGCATTATTTTTCACATGAACGTGATGCTGTCGTCAACACAGCCGACCTGTTATGAGGACAGGACAATCTCTGTCATCATCTAGTATCCATAGAGATGTTATGGCGCCTCGTAACCGATCAGTTTTATTAGACACACTCTTTGCTAAGACAAATAACGTGGTATTGTTGCTTAAATTGTAGCATGTACTTATAGCTTGTGTTTGCGCATCAATTTCCCTGTTCCTCTTCTTCTTCTGATGTTTCTTGGCGGTAGTCGCCACATCCTCTTTTTCTGCGTTTTTAGAGGTGGTTTGGTTGGCAAAGAACATCTTTTGAATGTGTGTCTTATTTATAAGTTAAATTATTTAACGTAGCTATATAATGTATAGCCTATAAGCGTTGTATGAAGTTGGCTTCCAATTGGTCTGTCACTTGGTACCAGCGTCAACTGCTGGCTTTTAGCGGTATTGCTTGAAATACAAGTGTTAAAAAGTTACAGATCACATTCGCCAAATGTGTCCCAAAAGTCCCGTGCACAGAGACAGCCAATAGAATGTCCCGGTTCGATGACACACGCATACGGATGCTAATACAGACACACGGATTGGATTACACACACACAGCTCAAGGTACAGACACAGATTGGATTACGCGCACACAACTATTTTTACACATTGCAATTCTACACACACGGAAACACACACACACACACACGGATCAGGGTACAGACACACAGATTGTATTACACACACAAATATTTTTACACATTGAAACACACACAGGCGGATCAGGGTACAGACATACAGATTGTATTTGTCACAATATTGGCCCCATGTTGTTGGGGTGGGGATTTGCTCTGTTTTCTATGACTTATATAAAATAAGATATATAAATTATATCCATATATTTAGAGGTTTTTTATGTGGTGTTAAAGGTATAAAGAGATTTTCTGATTATACATTTCTTCTTAAAATTGAATCAAAAGAATGGCAAATACAACTGTAGGTCTTGGGTACACCACCTACATTGTTTCTAATAATAGTAAAACCCTAAGTGGAAATTATAGGAGTTATTTGTCAAGATTATAATTATTCCCCTCTTTAATTTCAGAAACAGAACAATACCTACTCAAATGTATCATGTCCAAAGAAAGGAGGTTAACTTATTTCACAGAAGGTTGTCTTTTATTATTGGACCCTTAATATGATGTTAAAGTCGAAGATATGGAAAAAATAGCAGAATTCACTATATTGGGTTCAACATTAGCAGATTATTCCATGTTAAGGTACACGCTGCAGCCTTTATAGAGACAGCAGGAGAAGAGGACACAGAATTATGAGGTGGAAGAATATTGGGACACTTAACGTTGGTGCAATGAACAGTAAATAAAGAGTGCCTGAGGTGATGGAGAGAACCAAGGACAGTAGGCTTACTGTTTGTATGAAACCAGCTGGAAAGGTACAAAGGCTCACAACAAGCTGTTCTATATGTAGCAGACAGTTAGATAAATGGGGTTTAGATTGTCCTGAAGGACTAACTTGTTCAGAGTGCTTTAGAGGAGTAGACAGTTATGGTGGAGATGCACATTTGTCTCTCAGGTGGAGTTTCAAGGAGAGGAATGCAGGACAGATGAGGATGGGCTTTGATTAAAGACCGGAATAGACAGCTCTGAATAGAGAGTTGAGGAGAACATTTTAAAGAGATTAATGATTGTAAACTAATGGCAGGTTAAAGTTTGAGTCAGCATCACATGATCATTTGTAAGAGACTCTGAAGGTGCAGAGTGAAAGCAGAGTGAGACATCAAGTTGCAACAGGAAAGGTTCTCTGTTAAAAAAAAAAGTACACCAAGTAAGTGAGGCACAAGAGCAGGGGTGGACCGCTACGTTTATAGGGGTTTTTTCACAAGCGAGTAGGGGCCGACATGGAAACAGGTGGCCAAAAATGGTCCAAAAGTGGCAAAAATGTGGCAAGAAATGAGTGTGAAGAAGGGATATAAGATTAATCATATGGCAGTTAAAAATCGATTCATTTGTGTCACAGTTCCTATTGATACTTGAAAAAATGGTGCTATCTATTGATCCTTCTCATGTGATGTGAACGTCGGCGCCAGGCATGGCCGGCCCAGCCTATACGTAAACTAAGCGGCTGCTTAGGGCCCCCTGGCCCCTAGAAGGACCCCAACCTGGCAACCCCACTTGCATGTTACTGGTACTGCTGTGTATTGTGCGCATCAAAACTGCAGGACACATTTCCAGTAATCTATCCAGCCATGCATTTGTTTATAATTAGAAACTGGTAACCTAGAGAGTGAAGTTGGACCTGACCTTGCCACAATTGGTCAGCTCATTGTAAGCAAGTAGCGTGGAAGAAAATGCTTGATACAAACAACAGCACTCGTCATGTCGAAGAGATATTATCCGTCCAAAAGCGTAGGCGGCGGGTGTAATTGCCTACTACTCTTAAACATGTTCATAAATGATTCCTTACCCCTTTAGCACTGAAAGAATATCTGTAAAAGTCACGTTTTTCTATTTGCTCTGTCTGCTAGCGCGTAGCATCTCTTTTTCACTTGTAGAATAGCTGCATGCCAACTGACCACTGGGTTACCAGCGCGCTCTGCTGGTCGAAACAAATATCTAATGTACAGTAAATATAGTACACTGACTGTTTTTTTTTTTTTTTTCAAGTCCAATTGTTAAGGCACAAAATACATTTTCAGTTGCACCTTTAAAAATAAATGGAACTATTATGCAGTTTTGCATTGTTTACTGTAGAGCCAGAATTTAAATTAATAGGCTTCTTCTTCATTTGTATTATTCTTGACAACAACAACAACTGAGAACAGCCTCAGTGAGGAGCATCCACAAAGTCAATCCTTCCTTTTGCTCCATTCACTGTGGAAAGTACAAATAATTTTCTGACCTTACCTTTCCTGAAGGTCTGGTAGCTCAGGTGTTGGTCTCCCATCTTTTAAAAGCTGTTGTTTTTCCTCAAAAAAAAGTTTCTCTATCGTCTCTAGCTCTGTCATCCTGCCTGTAGTGTTATCCTGCCCACTTGCTAGAGTAAGAGAGAACGTAGCGGCAGCGGTCACATGGGATCAATTCACTAATGCAATGTGAACGTACGTATAGCATTTAGCATAGCAGCGTAGAGAGCTGCCTTTGGACGTAAATGGTTGTCATCTTGGGGAACTGACTGCACATGCGCAAACCCATAAAAACACGCTAACGGAAACAGAGGCAAAGCAGCAACGTGCCTTTGAGAGGGGGCGTGTCCTCCTCCTGCTTTACAGTGGAGTGAGACTGTGCAACATTTCCAGGAAATAGCGCTGTTTTGTAATTTGGGCTATGAAATGCACAAAATGCAGACACTTTCAAACTTATAGGTACTGTAGGCTATTGGAAATGGAAAAATAAATAATTTATAATTATATTATAATTAAAACAAATAATCAAAATATCATTTCACCCTTGGGTAGGCACTGCCTACCTTGCCTACCCTGACGGCACGTCACTGCAATCAATCAATCACTCAATGTGCTTTTACATAGTTAGAAATACACCCACCCTGTACAAACCCCGTCAAATACACAAAGACACACAAGTTAAAATAAGGACAATGGCACATGGCTGGGTACAGTGGATCTTGGTAAGGAGATATCACAACCATGGGTGAAATGATTGTGTGAATCCGTGTGTTTTGGACCCACCATACAGTCTTTTCTTTTTATTTCTTTCTTTTTTTCTTAAATAAATCACCTTTAAATGCTTATTTGTGAAAACAGCCAAAAGTCAAAGCTGTGTAGTGTTGACATTTTGGACACATTATCCTTTAAAGTTCAATTAACCTCAATACTTTACCTAGTATTAGCTGGATTCTAATTCACTACCAGTGGTACAATGCATTTAACGTGCCAATAATTCATTTAAAAACAATTTGTGACCTTTTTTCTCTGGTATTGTTTAATTATTCCAAATGTATTGATTGGATATTTATAGCAAAAGCTCAACAGAATGTAAGAGACAAATTGTGGCTTAAAGAAAGGCAATAACATTTATAAAATGGATGAGTTAAACGCAACATTGACAGGAGAGCAAAGCCTGACCACTAAAGCTTTGAGAACCTGCGTCAGTAATTTGATGCATAAAGATTTTTGGTGAACAACAACCGCTCCTTCTGTTAAGGATTAAACAGATTTTTCTGGTAGACAGAAATCCTTTTCCTGAATAGATTACATTTTTGTTTCCCCTCATCTTTTTTGTTGGGTTCATCAAACAGTTTTACTCCAAACAGCCTTATCAGATCATTGAGGAGTCCTCTGTTGTACCACTATGAATGATTTAATAAAATGAGTAAAGAGTTGACACTTTAATACTTAAGTCTATAAAAAGAAGAAGCTTATTTTGTTCCATTTTCAACCAACTTCAAAGGATTTATCAGTTTCAATGTTGTATCCAAGGATCTTGTGGGATGCAATAAAAGGCTTTATGTAGCAACACTGTACTGTGTAGTAGTATAGTGGGTTTAAGGAGCTTTTCATGAATTATGATGATAAATCCGTTGGTGCCACTTTCCATTTCAGAAAGAACAAAAATTCATATAAAGAATTTCCTAAGCTCCTAATAACTCAGGGCGTGAATTATTTCCTTACAGACAATATTGAAAACATTAATTAGAGATGAGATTTAAGTTTCACCACTTATTATCAACAAGTTAAATTAACTAGAGTTTGGTCAGGAAGCAGGCTATAATGTCTGGAGGGCAAATAATCAAAAGCTGCACCTTAGGAATTCTGCTCCTTGTGGCCGTATTATTTCACTGATGAGTGAAATAGTGGCCTGCCCTGGGATCTTTCACCAGGGTTGGGGTCAATTACAATTGTTTTTGCGTAATTGATCATTAATTACAATTATGGTATAATTATAGTTGTAATTTGAAACATCTGTTGCTGTCGGGGGAACCATGTTACAGTTCTATGTAAAAAAATATTACAACCTACAGAGCAACCCACAGCAACACCCTGCTACCTAGCGATCCAGAACACGGGAGTCGCCCCCGAGCAATAGCTACCCTCAGAGCCACCCCAACGCCCTGAGCCCACAGGAGCCCCCCACCACCCAACCCACCAGGAGAGCAGGCGCAAGAGCTAATGGGGGGATGTATAGGACAGGACAGGGAGACAAAGAACAAGAGGAAAGAGCGGCAGAGAAACATGCAGGTCCCCAGCCCCAGGGCCCACCCACATGTACACGGAGGGGGCAGGAAAGCACTACCAAACAGCCTGGGGACCATGAGTATATCCAAAGGGACAGCACACAAAGGATTTGATATATATATAGATTTGAAACTCCAACGGCTGCTGCACCTTTAGTTTTGACCTTCACGGTGAATATTGATGTGTACTTATGTCAATCTCCAAATAATAGAAAATAAAAATAAAATAAAACATCAGGACATATTCATTTTGGCTCTGAACCCTGTCATCTTGTACAGTTTTGGCAACACGGCATGCACAAACCATGTTGCATTTAGCACTCTCTGAGTAGCTAGCTGCTACATGTTTAGCATTGAGGTGGTAGTGGGGGCTGCAAAGCTGCGGTTGTCAGCAAACTCCTTCTTGCTCAATTTGCACACAACTAGGCTTGTGTTTTCCATCCAGTGTTTTTGTTTAAGCCAAAACACAGCTGAGAAGCTCGGCTGTCTTCCGTCTTGTATGGTCGCCTGTGCATCAGTATTGTAGGTATACCGGGAACTCTTGAAATGAGAGGTTCTGCACTGTTTGTAGTGCTAAAAAAAAAAGCAATTAACAGCGTTATTTTTTAGCGTGTTATTTTTTCATGTAATTAATTAATCGCAATTAATGCGTTAAAATGACAGCCCTACTATTTTTATTAAATTGTGCTGCATTTATTATAAGAAATTAAAACAATTACATCCTGTGTGATTTGAATTTATTCCTAGTGATTTATTTTAGTTTTTAGTTTTGTAAACAATGTAACCCAGAAAGTATATCAAGGTGCATGGACATCAGTACGAAGCATAGACCCTTTGTTTTTCCAGTTTGGTAAGACTTTTTCACAATGTTTTTAGAAAGTTTTTAGGCAGTTCAATAGTTGAACTTCCTCCACAAAAAGATCCACATCAAACTCCCTGCAGTTCTTGAGTTTTTTTTTTTTTTTTTTTTTTAATTAACAAATAGACAAAAAAAATTGACATTTAGGGCTCCATAGTTTAAAAATACTCAACTTGGCTCTTCAATAGAAATGACTGAAACAGTCTAGTACTGAAAATAAATTTAATGTACACATTTTGGTAAATGTATTAAGACCAGTTTATGGTTTTTGTACTTTATTTTCATAAATAATAAGGTTTCAGGGTTGTTTTTCACATAAAAAGCTGATGAAATTGCAGAACTGGCCTGTTATGTTCAATTTTCCAGATAGAATGAACAAGGTGGCCTATCCATGACCTCAAGCTTAGCTTTATGGGTAAAATAAGATGTGACCTTGACACAGTGCACACAAAATCACTGGCCCGAATGAGCTTCGCCTACTTCAGTTTGGATCCAGACAATCCTGACTCCTCCTAACCTATAAGAATGAGAGCTCCTCCCTCTCAAACTGCCTTAGAGGTAAAACAAACAATGCGGTTTAATATAGAATATACATTATACATTGTCATCTGTAAAGCTACATAAACAAATTTTTGTTCTCTGCATTTAACCCCTCCGTGAGGAGCAGTGGGCAGCCGCGGTGTAGCACAAGGGGAGCAGTTAGGGTTAGGGACTGATCAAGATCCCACAGTGATGGACCAGGGAAATTAGAACCAATGAGCCTACGATTACAAGCCTGCTCCCTTAACCACTAGTCCCTTTTTCCACAGGTAATATGTTTACGTTCAGTATACATATAATTAAGTATAAAGGTAATCTGAAGTGCTCACAATCAGTTCGACTTTTAGTAGCCGTTACATCACCTAGTATCACCTTTGACATGATCTGACGTGTTTGTGACCCAATGCAACGCAGCGGTTGGACAAAACTATGAAGTATCGTCCTAAATGGACTGTTCCTGTGGTCAGTAGAGGGGAGAATGACAAGAAAGCGACGTAGCAGCCCTGGTGAGTGTTTGAAACAGATGAAACAGCTGACTGACTCTGCTGCTGCCATGATAAACACACACCGTGGAGCAGCATTTGACTCACAATCACAATAGTTGTTTAAATAGCCATGTGTTTCACTGTGCAGTTTTTTGGCTGAAAGCAATAACAAGCATGTGTGGATAGCAAAAGAAAATCACTATGGTGATCACTGATCAAAAATGAGGCATTAAGTCAGCGTCTACAGACACGCCCACTCATGCATTTGCATGAAGGCTCCAAAACAGCCAGTTTTGAAGAAGCGTCATGAAAGTGACTTTTCAGAGGACTAAAACTCCAGAAAACAGGTGAGTTTGGGAAAATAAACCTTAAACACTATGTTGTTGGGTTTCTTCTCTTCCACCATCTTCTTTCTTTATATTTTCCACAGTACAGCATACTTCACAGAGCCATGTAGTGTAAACTTGCTAGTTTGCTTTTAAACGTTTTATGTCCTACTCTTATTTTTGTATTGATTCTTTCTGAAACACTTTCTAACTGAAAAATCATTTATCTTTTAAACAACAAACATTGCATTTACTACGTATATATTTTTTATTTTTCTTGCCTGACTATTTACTTTCTTACCATTTTTCTAAAAAAACCTCGATCTTATACTCGTTGAAAAAAAAGGAGTGGTTTGTGCAGTGCTCTAAGTGGCTCAAAAGAAGTGCCGGTACTCTCTTTTGCATGAGTCAATCTTAAAAAAAGGGTTGCGCTCATGTATAGCTCAACCCTAAACAAACTTGCCTCTTGATACAATGATTGCTCATTCGAATCCCTGCCGAAAACTCGTTTTTTCCCCATTAGGTTGCAACAATGTTCGTTAAACTTTACCTCTCCAGCAGTTAGCAGACCACGTATACAACAGAAGATCTTTAATATTTTGTATATAAGTCACAGGGCAGCTGGGTGGAGTCAGACAGAGCCTGCGCTGTTAAAGTTAATGAGCACAAACTACACCTGATAAAGGCCCAAAAGGAAATGGACATGATTCTCTGCGGCACCTCTCAACAATGATGAGAAAGTCACCCTATGAACGTCTTTTGGCTGTGCACAACGGAGCTGAGAACAGCTGAAACGTGCCCTGCACAATACGCATAAGGGCCACCGGTGAGTTCATAAGGACTGGACTGTTAAAATGTGAACTCATTGTATAATTCATTTACTCAATTAATTTCCTGGGTTAATTAAGTTGTTTATATGAAAAGAGGAAAATAGTTTAAAATTGGCTTAAAACCTTGTTTATGTATTTAAGGGCTAAAATAAAGCAAATTTCTCTTTAATTAAATTCAGAGTGAAAATATGTGATTAAAGTATGAAAATAGTATAATATAAAAGCATTTCTGTTGAGAAATTATTCAATTGAAATTGTAACATAAACAGAAAAAAGGATACAGGTTATAAAAGTAGACCTACGGTTGTTTTCTGTTTAGTTAATGCCTAATTTTACAGATTACTTGCCTGCATTGATTTAATAAAAAAGTTTAAAATGTGCTTTTACCAAATTGAATGTACTTACCTGAAATTGTGTTTATTTGTATTTACCTTGTTTGATGAAAAATGATGAACTTATTTGCATTGTGTTTTGTGTTCAAAGGTTTTTCACCTTTCTTGTCACTGGAAAGAATAAAACTGTGACAAAGGCTGTAGGACAACATTAAAAGAGAGAAACAGTGAGAAGGAAAATGGAGCACTTTCTTTTACTGTTGCCCATGATATTGTACATGACATGAGTGATAACAGGTGTTATATTGGCTGTTTTGCACAATAGGTGTGCCATCAGATTTTTTCTTGTCCTTTGGTGTGCGTTGGGCACAAAAAGTTTGGGAACCACTTATATAGTTCATTCTTTGTTGCAGGATTATTGTTGCTCTGAGGACTGGGCTGCCCCGCTAGAGGTCCTTTTGGGTGGGTTTGTGCATCCTTGTGGTGAGTTGGTATTGTCCGTTCTCCCTCCTTTTTTATTGTTGGCCTTCTGGCTAATACATAATGATCTGTGAAACAGTTTGGACCGAGCGAAGCCGTGGAGTAATTCCGCTACCTGGCCTGCTGTGACCCTGTAACAGTGAGGTCCAGTCAGAGGCTAATTCACCGCCACGGCTGTCTGGAGGGAGCTGCTGTTTTGGCTCTATTGCTTCTTTGATTTTAATGTTCCCTGGTTCTGCTGTGAGAACACCGCTGCTGCGTCGATGCAGCTGTTTTAGTATTATTTGCCGCCAATGCTCTTTTGAGTTTTTTGTATTTATTTTGTTTGCATTTTAATATTCTGTTGGAGGTTTAATTATTTATGTTATTTGTTTATTGATTCAGGTGATTATTAATTTGTGTAGTCATTCATTGAGTTTGATTTATTATGTATTTCTTTTGTATTTGAGATTTAATTATGTTATTTGTTTATTGATTAATTGAGATTGATCTATTTTGTAGTTCACTGATTGCTTTTGGTTATATTGTATTTTGTTATTTTCTATATTGTTTGGTGTGAGTGTGTTGAATAACCAGTATACGGTGTGGCCATTTTATTGTTCCCGTTTCCCTGTGGACAGGAGCTGTGGACTCCGGGTCAGTGACCCAATTCCTGATGGTGGTTCTATCACATTTCAGTTTGTGTGTGTGCAGTGTCACGGGTCATTGCATAGCTTCCTCCTTCCGTCTTGGTTTCGGGCCGCCGAAGTAACCCAGCACTGTTCATTTGCCTCTCTTGGCCCTGTATCTAACATTAAGTATAGATAACATATGTGGGATTTTTTTTTATTGTTAATAAAGAATATTTGTACTCCAAACACTGTCTCTTGCACCGTGGTTTGGAACCTGTGTAGGCTTTAGCCTACCTGATAAAATTAGTAATTACTTCCTGGAGTGAAATTCCCCAGGTGGAGTTGCAAAAATTGATTACTCTACGATCTTCATCTTGCCACATATATAAGCCTCAGAATTTTACATACTGCAGCTTTTAAGATCACGTAGAGAGTAAGAGGAAACCAGGTCGGCAGTACCTCTGCCTGCCAGTGGGAGGCACTGTTATGTGCATTCGTTTAAGCTCCAATACTTTTTGCAACAGTAACTCCCCAGCTACAAACCTCAATGCATGTCACTCTCATTAAATGCTTCTTTCCGTCTTTATACATGTATAGATGGTCTTTATTTCTTTTTTCTATATTTGCTGTAGCATATGTCATTACAGTGCAATGACAAAGAGCACATTTTGACAACCCCAGGCTAGCACTCATTTGATATCTAAACACACTTTTGAATGTAACCCTTCATTTATTTACATCCATTTTACAAAAGGTACAGCGCAGTCCATGCCATTGCTGCATAAATACTGTATTTCAATATGCTGTGGTTGATTTATGTTAATAAGCACAAAGTACTTATCATCAGTGTCTCCTTTTAGCTGGATATGAACACTTTTCATGTGGCTTTCTTTTATTAAAACATAAAAATGCCTGGGGATTGTTTTTTTTTTTACAACATAGTGACAGCACTTTACTGTGTGTGATGCAATATTCTTGAGTCTACGAGTGCTGTTATAGTAATTGAATGTCCACTGCAGCTTCCAGCAACTTCACAACCTAGAGGGATGGTTGATGTCTTACAGGGTGAATATTGGAGCTGAAACACGTGATGTTGTGGTCTCGCTGCGTCAGTAAGTGCAGGTCATAAATATACAGAATAACACAAAGACAAGCTCAGACATAACTCCAACACACCTCACTTCCCATATTGCAAAATACAGTAGATATGGATCCCCTGTAGTTTGCATACCATCCCAATAGTTCAACAGATGACCCCATTGCTCTTCTGCTCCACACGGCTCTCGCCCATCTGGACTCTGGGAGGAGGAACTACTGTATGTGAGAATACTGTTTGTGGACTATTCCTCAGCGTTCAACACCATAATTCCCGCCACACTTCATCCCCCCTCATCCTCAACACCGGAGCCCCTCTAGGGTGTATGCTCAGCCCCCTGTTGTACTCACGACTGTTTGGCCACATGTCCATCTGATGACAACATCATTGCCAAGTTTGCTGATGACACAGCTGTCATGGGTCTCATCTCCAACTATGACGAGAGGACGTACATGAAGAAGATCTGGCAGCTCAAGGACTGGTGCCAGCTCAAAAACCTCCAGCTGAACATCAGCAAAACTAAATAATTAATTGTGGACTTCAGCCAGAAGCAGCAGAGGAGCTACACACAGCTTACCATCATCGAGACACTGGTGGAAGGGGTAAACAACTTCAGATACCTTGAGGTCAACATCTTAGAATATCTGTCATGGTCCTCACACATTGATGTTCAGGTAAAGAAGGCCTGTCAGTGTCTCTACCTTAGACTTCCAACTCCTAGTAGGGATACTCAAGAACTTTTACTCCTGTACAGTATAGAGTATCCTTTCAGGGAGTCTTGTTACATGGATGGGGAGCAGCACCAACCTTACTGGACTTACTGGCTATAAGGAGGCTGGTGCGTTCAGCAGAGCACATCTTCAGAACCACTCTCCTGCAACCTACAGGACATATACAGTACATAAAACGCTGCAGAATAAGGGCCACCAAAATCCTAAAGGAGCAAACTCACTCCAGTGATAAACTGTTTTCATTACTTTCCACAGGGAGACGCTACCACTGCCTGAAGGCTTAAAACCAAGAGGATGAGGAGGAGCTTCTTTCCTCAGGCCATTCACATCCTCAACAAACACTGATTCTTATTATTTCTCTTCCCCATTTGGCATAGCACAATTGAATGTATCTTATATTCCTTTTTTTCTGTATTTACTTCTTAGGTTTTTATACTGGTGTTCCTGTGTGTAAGTACCCAGAGGAGTGACACACAATACATTTCACTGCACATTGTACTCTGTATGGTTGTGTATGTGACAAATGAAGTTGATTTGAGATAACCATTGTGAAATACTTTACAGACCTCTCTACCTACAAAAAAAAATTACAATGAAATAAATAGTCTCATGTTTTAGCCAAAGCCTAGTCAACAGCAATGAGGCACAATCAAAAGTCTCTCTCATTTTATTTTTTATCAAGTTAACTCTTACAAGTCACAATATCACTGAATGACCTGGTTGCCACACAGGCCTCCCAAAGTGTGATACAGACTGTTGTGTTCGGTCAGCTGCAGTGTCTAAAACGGCCCCTGTGAGGTCAAAGCTCTGATCCTCAAGCCATTTCACAAGGGCCATCAATAATCAAAGCATCTTCCAAATCAGTTGGCCCCTGCTCATGACACTTGGCTCTCAGAGTAGGATCGAAGCGGGCCATAAATCTGAGAAACTTCTCCTCCTATGAGCTGCATCCCAATTTCCTGTATATGCTTCTTCCACCAATTTGCTGATTTCAGATGCATACACCTCCAAACTTTCACTTGGGGCTCTGAGCCTTGAGAGCCAGATTGACTCTGAAATGATTCAGAAAAGGTTTTGTCCAAAGACCTCCTTCACAGCAAAGTAATCAGCCTAAATAAAGGCAGGGAGGCTATAGGCAAGGAGAAAAACAGCCTTGGAAAGATGTGTTGGCTAAATTTTAGCCAGCTCATGGTTATAAACACATTCATCTCCTACTAAGGCTCTCACAGCTGCTTCATACTGATGGGCCCAGCAACTGAACCCCCACTTTTCATCTCCAGCAAAAGGTGGTGGAAGTTCACTCACAAGCTCACACATAACTCAAACAAACCTCACTTCCCAAAACCAAAAAAGTATTGCAAAATAAAAGTCCCGGTAAAAAGAAACAATGGCATAAACATTTACACACTTACATTTGTTTGTCAGTTTTTGCACTTTTATGAGAAAACACAAAGCTTTTTCCATTTTTTGAAATAAAAGCCTGGAAAGTAAATCTATATCTTTATAATTATTATTTTTCAAATAATTATCCTGCTTGATCCAATAATGAAATAAAGCAACAGGTGTTACAATTACAGGGGCAGCTTTAACTTAAGTAGAGCTAATGCTGTAAAAACTCAACAAACATCAAATACAAAATAATAAATAAACTGAAAAAAAATATGACAAGGACAATATGCAAACAAGAGGCACACTGCAGGGTAGTATGCAGACAAACCAGCAAAATACAGATAAAAACAAAGGTGTGTTATCATTGGGTGTGTGGAGTCGTGTTGTTAATTTTCCTCTCATTTTGTGTTTTTTGGAGTCATTTTTGTAAATTCTTGTTGTCATTTTGTATGTGTTTTTGTCCCATTTTGTGAATTTGTGTTGTTGTTTGGAAATGGACTAGATTTACTATATAGCGCTTTATCTCTACACTAAAGTAGTCTCAAAGCACTTTACAATATCAGCTCATTCACAGATTCACCCTCACATTCACACACTGAGCTGCTATGCAAGGTACTAGTCAACCAATGGGAGCAACTTAGAGTTCAATGTCTTGCCTAAGGACACTTCAACACTGGGATCAAACCCCCAGCCTCTCGATCAGAGGAGGACTTCTACCACCTTAGCCACAGTCCCCCAATAATAATCTATAATTGTCTGCATTTGCTTTGGGGGTCACACAGGATCAGACTGAGGGCCGCATGTGGCCATATCTTATGTAGACAATGAAGAGGACTAATCACATTAAGTGTGAAGGTATTCCTATTGGAAGCCTAAGTAATGATCATCTCACCACCTTTTCATTAAATAATTTGTAAGAATTTGAATATTTTGTTACCCACGCCTTATCACTGGTGTCCGTCCGGTACTTTCTGGTATTTTCCATACCAGAAAATACCACAATTGAGAAGAAGGTGCAAACACACACACAGAGATCATTGCTGCCGTAAATGTGGACGGAAAACACAGCGGAGATGGAAAAAAAGGCTCCAGTGCGTGTGTGTGTGTGTGCGTGTGTGTGTGTGTGTGTGTGTGTGTGTGTGTGTGTGTGTGTGTGTGTGTGTGTGTGTGTGTGTGTGTGTGTGTGTGTGTGTGTGTGTGTGTGTGTGTGTGTGTGTGTGTGTGTGTGTGTGTGCGTGCGTGTGTGTTTGTGTGTTTGTGTGCGTGTGTGCGCGTGTGTGTGTGAGAGAGAGAGAGAGAGAGAGAGAGCGAGAGAGAGAAAAAGAGGTTTGCTGTGCACAGAGATGGATATATGGATATGACCATGGATTGATATCACTTCGGACACACTGCTCCACTGAGGTGCGTAATTTACGCATCATCACTGATAGTGATATATGAGAGTGTGCCTGACAGTGCTGCTGAGACCTGTGCTGGATTATGGCCAGTAGTTCCTTCTTCAAAGATTGCAGACTGATTTACAGACTGTAGCTGTATTAACTCAGATCACTGGTAGATCAGTTGGACGGTTTCTGTCCTAATCTGCCTTTTTCGCATGTACTGATCAGGGTAAAGTTACTGGACCAGATGAAGCACCCACATTATATTGAGGGGGGAAAATATCATTAGGTTTTAAAGTTGTTGTTTAAAAAATAAATAAACAAAAAAAAAATGTTTATTTAGTTTTCTACATTATTAAATGTTTGTGCAGCAGACAGAGAAGTCAATCTGCCTCAAATTTAACTTCATCAAATGTCGTGTGCTTGTGCGCACTGATGCCTCCACATTAAACAAAACTAACTGCTCATTTAAATAGGGGTGGTCTGCACCAGTTCTGCTCGTGCACAAATGATTGCTGCAATCTTAGTGAATTCCACGCAGCAGGTGAGGAAACAGTGTTACTAAAGTATTTCAGGAAGCAACTGTAATACCACCCTTTATTTCAGATCTTTGTGAACCTGGCCCTCTGAGTGCTCTAGTTTTATTTGGTTTCGGCTTTAAATGCTTTTGATATATGAGGCTGTGTCGTAAAGCCAGACCAGAAGGGAACTACTTCTCTAATTAATGCGCCATATGTCAGCCTTCAGGGTGGAAAGGATTTACCTATTTGATATTATCCTAACCTTTTGCTTGGAAGTCCAATACAAGTTGTAATAGAAGGTAAGGAGATTTGTCACATGGAAGGAGGTTGATTTTGACTGTATATGTCACAATTCTCTTTAGGTCTATATGTTTCTCAGGCCAAAATGCCAGCACCTTTAGATTAGGTTAATGTTAATATGTCAGAGGAGTTAGTCAGCTGGTTTATCATGACCTTTGCTTTACATGCTTACCGAGACGTCAGTGCCTTTCATTCTATCCAACCTTTGCCTATAATCTGAAAAAACACTGCATCCATATGGTATTTGTTTAAAAATCACAATCCTGACACATTTCTTGGATGTTTCTGCATTGCTTTATTCTTTCAAGTTTTTAATTCACATCTCTTTAAACACATCTGAGGTGAGGATATTTTCAGCAGTTCAATATTCACACACACATGCTTTCATCCTTCTGCTCTAGTGCTTTGAGTGCAGGTGATTGTTTCCATGCATTAGCATTTTATTGGGCCATATAATAGTGTACCCTGCCTTTCACACAACATCAGCCATCAAAATACACAAGCATCCTGCTCCAAATAAAGCAGGTCCAGAATATTGATGGAAGCTGAATAGGTGAGCCTTTTTTTTTTTTTTTTGTATTATTTGCTTCTTGAGTTTGGAGTGTTATTGTGACAAAATGATAGAGAATTTAGATGAAACCATATAGTGTGTGAAAGTGCAATCAACATAAAAAAAAATTACAAGTTTAAATTCTGTCCCATGTGATCCTGAGACAGTGGTTAACTGTTTAACTCATCTAAACCATTAAATATGTTTGATGTGCATTAGCATTGTTGTCATTGTTGGGCAGTTTATTGTAGTTAGGGGCTATTATTACCTTAGGTTGTTTTGTTGAATATTACATTCTGGACTTTGAAAATCTCCACTGTTGCTTAATATTGACATCTGCAATTGGAATGGTTATTCATTAAAATGAATTATTTTACTGGTGTTAAAAATGTTTTTAAAAATTAGAATTTTCAAAGAAAGAATGAAACAGATGGACATCTGTACATGCCAAACTATTTTAATTGTGTATGTTTTATGCAACAATACTTATTTGTTCAATGTAGTCAGCATTGTCTCACACTCCACTTGCAAACCACAAATAGTGCCCTTTTAAAAAGGCTTTGAAAATCTCTACATTTAGCTATTTTTTCAGCTGCACTTTTTCGATGGTATAAGAAAATATTTAAATCTATACACATTCTCCTGATTCCACCACGCTTCTTTCGAAGTTTATTATATTCATATTTAAATATCACATTACACACTTGTTTAATACACAAAAATGTACACAAGGATATGTTCTTCTGTCAGATAAAATAGAAAATAAATTGCACAATCTTGCCAAAAAAATAAAAAATAAAATAAAAATGTTTTTCTATCTATTTATTTATTTATTTATTTATTTATTTATTTATTTATTTTAATGAAAGTTAAACGTAAACTCCAACTATGGCTGCATCCGGCTGGGTATTGTAGGTTTAATTAGTATTGGTATTATTCGCTGATTTCTAGTCACGTGCTGTGCTGCTGTCCAATCTCGTCACTGAACGAGTGTGACGTCACACGATTCAAAGTTTGTCACAACGTCTGCGTTCATCTGCCGTGATTTGACTGATAAACTGAAACTTTCACATCAGTGGAAAGCAATGGCTTCTAATGTCTAGGGCGGCTTTGATAAAAAAAATAATAAAAAATGAACGGTAAAGTTATCGGACCCGGACCTTATAGGGCGACAAAACTGGTAAGATGTTTTTTTTCATATCTTAACTTAGCAGCAGCAGCAGTAGTAGTAGTAGTAGTAGTAGTAGTAGTAGTAGTAGTAGTAGTAGTAGTAGTAGTAGTAGTAATAATAATAAACAAGTGGTCAAAGCACCTATTCCTACTAGTAATTGGTAACGCATACATATGTAAGATAAAGTTTATGTGTGCTTTTATAAAGTATTGTTGAATCTTCATAAGCGTATAACTACTGTATATGAAGTTATTACTTGTTTGTGCGTGTGAATCAATTTCAAGCTGTTTAAACACGTTTAAAACACACCATGTGTTGTAGAAATCAGTGTGAGCTAACATACCCTCTATAACACAGTGTTACACCATGGTATATTTGTATTGCTGTGTATATATATATATATATATATATATATATATATATATATATATATATAGCATTTTTATATATCAATGAAGTTGGATGTAGATGGGTGTAGTTCAGAGATGGGAAACAAGGGCCACAAATATTAACATTTAGAATTATGACCAATGTGAGCATTAATACAGGAAAAAAGAAATGGTTTTGTGTGTATTTGTTTGATTCATATATGCTTTTCTGACATTTTTTAATGGATCTTGTGAATTTTTGTTATAATTTGTTGGCCTTTTGTATGTTTTTCTGTCCTTTTGTGTGTTTTGGTGTCAGTCACATAATATATTTGTGTTTTAAAAGCTTTTGTCTTTGTCAGTTTGTTTGTTTTTGGCCATTTTGTGTTTTTTGTCATTACAGTGTCATGGTTGTTTTTGTTATCGTGTTGTGGATTGTTGTTGGTTTTTTGTATGTTCATTTTTTAAATTTTTATTTTCACTTTGTTCCTTTGTCCATTTTCTGTATTTTTCTTCATGTTTTGAGGATGATTTTGTGTGTTTTTGTAGTTGTTTTGTCTGTTTAAGTGGCTGTTTTTTTTTTCTTTGTATCTTTTGCCATTTTATGTGTTTCATCAGTCATTTTTTGTGTCTTTTTGGATTTTTGTGTGTGTGTTTTTGTTGTTGTGACTTTGTGTGCTTCACATTTAGAGTGTTCTGGGGATTATTTAGTGTATATTGTATATTGGGCTTCATAATATTCCTTATAACTTCTTGATATACAATTTTTGGTGGATTTGTTTTGGGGGCCACACAAAATTAGACCAAGGGCCACATGTGTTTCCCAGACCACCAGTTGCAGATTGTCTGATGTCTTAAATTTAACCAAAAGAAAAGATAATGCTGCAAATAAATATTAATCAGTCTGTAAACAGACATATGTGTCATGTGCATTCTTAGATTTAATTTTAGTTTTACTTGGCATGCTTGAAAAATATTTTTGTTATATTCACCTATTGTTCTTTTTATATTTATAAGCTATGTCTGTTTTGCAGTTTATATTTATATTAGAGATATCTTTATAATGAGACAATGCAGATTTAGGAAAATATCCCCTCAATAATGATGTGTTGCAGCTGTTTGTGATACTGTATTGAAACAAAAAAAAAAGTGAAAATGAATATTAAATTCAATTAAATTTCAAAGAATAGCAAGTTGAATAGCAGCTATTGGTTCTTTTTGTGTTTGTTTTGACTGTTGTGATAAATCCATAAATTAACTAAGCAAACAGCCTTTTTTAATCCCAATTTCTCATTTATTATATTATTATTATTATTTTAAAGGAGTTCAAATCTTCAAAGGGCAAAATAACACCATAACTTAATTCAATGTACTGCTAACATCAACACGTAAACTTTTATTTGTTTGAATGCTTACATATATTTTGTATTTGAAGTATTACATATGTTTGAAACAGTTGTGTTCGGTTTTTTACTACACAGTTTATTTAATGTATTGCACTTGCTTTCAAAAGACTTGAGTTTCATGTACTTATCCAGGACAGTTTGACAGTGTGACCCAGATGTGAGCAATATCCAGATACTAAAACACAACATAAAAGTGAGATTAGGTCATCATTAAGTTTATATGAACCTGTGAAGTTCGCAGGTCCTTCTGAAAGTCATCATTACAATTTAGCCTTTGCATTTATGTACCTGAAATTTAATTAGTTAGTTTTGTTGAGGAGCTCCTTTAATCAACAGAGGTAGAAGATATCCACACATACACACTAGGGATCAACCGATATGGATTTTTTAGGGCTGATGCCGATACCGATTTTTTTTTTCTATCAGCCTTAGCCGATGACCAATGCGGACTGCTAGTTTTCTTGAGTTGATATTTGGAGCCGATACTACTTTTGCTCCCTCAATGTACATCACAGCAATTACACAAAGATGATAACAAATGGTACCAGTCTCAATTTAAAAAAAGAAGGAACATTTATTGAAATTAACAAAGGTGAGGTAGAATGACACCAAGTAAAAAATATTTAACAAATAATAAAAACAGGTGATGTAGAACAAGTAAAAAATATTGTTGGACATCTCATGAAATATTATGAAAGAGAACTGTTCGTCCTGTTCCTAAAAATAGCTTTGACAAAAGTTGGCCTGACTGAAGATTTATTTTATTAACAGGATTATTGAGTTATAATTATAGTATTAAACACCAAAAGAAACCATGAATAATAATCCATTCCAACACAAACCCAGAACATAAATTAGCAGAGGAAAATAACGTGATGTCAGAATGCCATTATGCAACAAAATGTTCACATTTCTGTTCTAAATTGCATCAACATTAACAGGAATAAATATTTGTAAACTGCTTCTCAAAGTTTAAAGAACTCTCCTCAGCGCTCTCATATCTCATATCGCTGTAATGTTTGTATCCCACTGAGTGAGAAGCAGAGAGGGAGGGAGAGAGAAACACACACACACGCCAAAACTCCAGCCAGCTCCTCGTTAAATACAACTGTGACAAGACAACAACACGGACCAACGTCAGCTAAGTTAAACAGTTAAAGATGCTTTGAAAGTTTAAAACTTGCCGTTGGGGTTGAAGAGCTTCCTTCACGCTCTGCTAGTGAGAGGAGGGGCTCTGCACTCGCAGCCTCTGTCTCCACCAACATGGAGCAGCCGCTCTGTATATAAAGCGGATTGGCGAACGCAGCAGCGCGCATCATCCTATGCCGATACATGTAAAACACACAAAAATCTGCCGGCCGATAAATCGGTCAATCACTCACACACACCCCAGGAATGTGCAATATTTTATCGTTTATGATTTATTGTCAAAAACTCACCGGTAAGAATATGTTATCCCACGATATAAACGTTAAATTCCCATGTTGGAAATTAGCGAGGGCCACGGGCCATTTGTCCCTCAATTTAGCCAAGAAGGCCCCAAAAAAAACGTGTTCCACGGACGAAAACGGCCCCTGTATGTTGTCAACAACTTATTATTCTCTGGAGCGGAATGCTGTTTACGGAAGCTCTGCACGGTGTGCACCACCAACTTAACACATTTCTGTTTCATTTCCGTTTCATCAGCTTTCTCTAATTCGATGTCATTCCAGGCTGTTCCTGTAGTCGAAATTGTGCCAGACATGTTTAGAATGGTTACTAGTTAACTTTGGTCATTAATTTTCACATTTATACACAGCAGAAATGCGCCGAAACAAGCACTCATCGAGATCATGTGAGATTTGGTGTCCAGGCGTTGGCTACGGCTCGACACTAGAAAGACCACCGGTTTTATGACAAAAAAATAATCGCAATGTGATATTGTTCCAAAACATGTCAGTGTCAAGTAGCTATTTTCACTTAAGAACTTGAAGTTCGTTATATTGTGTCATATAAGATTCCGCGCAAGAATTGACATTTCACTCATTCACGAATTGACAAATTGCGTGTCAATGCGTGATATTTTCCCAAAACATGCATGTGCAATTTTGGTTTTATTTTGTTTAAGTATAAACAATTTAAAAATTGATATTAATAACAAGAAGATTGCAGTTTCCAAAAGTGAGTTCCATATTTTGTTGTCTGTGTTCCGTGACCACAGAAAATGACCAATGTTCTCACTGCATATTTTGAGCGAGGAATTGTCTCCAGGCTAAAATCTTCATTATGATATAGTTCAGATTCTTCTGCACTTTTTTTTTTTTTTTTAAATTAACTTTGCTTTTTGTCATTTAATGAGTCTCTTGACGTGATTATGGCCTAATGTAATTTTTAAAAAACATATAATCTTTAACTAGTTTTTTTTTTTTTGCCCCAGGTCTTTCATCTCCCTTCATACTGATGTGATCCCACATTATTGATATTCTCCTCTGGTTTTTAGCTTGTATCAGACTGAGTGTGTGCATGTGTGTAATGGATCATGCTCCCACTGTTGTTGTTTTTGTAATAGGGGTGTGCCAAAATATCAATATGACGATATATCGCAAGGTTTCGTCTCGCGATAAGTTATCGATTCACTGGTGCTAAATATCTATTGTTTTTTTTTTTTTTTGCAACATACAAGACATGATGAAAACATTATATACATACATGATACGCAGAGATAATGCAGCACATACACAGTACATTGTAATTTCTGAAAAATGTAAATAGATGTTTTGAAATATTTTAGTTATTATCTTTTTTTTTTTTTTTTTAAATTAAAACAGTCTTAAACAATTTGAATTATGTTATTTCACTTTGTGAAATATAAATCTAGTTCAGCTAAAATGCAGTAGAACTTTACTATATATCACGGCAGCCAATGAGGAGGTTCCTTCGTGGGCTCTGTTCACCCCTCCTTTCTCTAAATCCTGTGATTGGAGCTGGAGGGGGTGACCGCCAAGATTTAGTCTTCCGGGGTTTTATTAACTAAAATACCTAATTATAAGGCACAGACAGCACGCGTTTTTTTTTTTTTTTTTTTAAGAAATTATTACTTTTACGATATACTATATGATGCTAATAATAATAAAAAAAAAAAAATAATTAAAGAAAATAAATTGAGTTCCTCAGCTTTAAGATGTGTGTTATCACTTGTTCATTCCGTCATTATGTTTTATAGTCGCTTGAAATGGTTTTCTAAGCAAACGTTGTAGTCGGACAAAGGATAGGATTCAGAAATAAGAGAAGGTGGGTACTTGAGCCAAAACAGTTTGAGAACCCTTGCTCTAAGCAATGAGGTTGAGACGGACCACGGAATGAAAACTATGAAAAGATTTTGCTGTGCTGCTCCACAAATTCACACGCTCAGATTTGCGTACACAAGCCTGATGTGAGATCTGATCGTAGCTTCCGCTCACTTCCAAATTACTACATGCTGAAGCTTGCGTGGAAATGGTCATACGCTCGGTTGGTTTGATAAATAAGGGCAGTTTTGTGTCTGTGTTTTGCAGTGGAATGAAACCATTAAGCTGTTCTGTGGGGGAATGCCACTGAGAAGACACTGGGTGCACTTTCGCTGCTACGACTGCAGCTTCACTGGATCTGAGGCTGTGGATTACCTCCACCATCTACTGAGGCGCAACCACAACTTTGGGCCCGAGGTGACTCGTTACCAAACCCTGCAGCTGCTCAGGAAATTCCTCAAAGCCCACGTCATTGAGGACATCAAAGGACGCCACGGGACAGAAGACTTTGAAGATAATGGGCATTTATACAGGTGTTACTTTATCATGAGCTACTGTAGTTTTATTCCCAGCTGTTAACCTGCTGAGCTGAGACCAATGCTGCTGTCTGTTTTTCTAGGTTTCCCTCCAAATCGCCCCTCAAGTCTTTCCCAGTGAGGCCAGTGCTAAGAGACAGCAGTGATTTGCCCAGACTGATCCGCTGGGACGACTATGAAGAGGTGCCACAGCAGGAGAACTTTGCACCCCAAACGTCTGCTGTCATGGTGAGACCAGGCCTGACTGTGTTTAAAAAAAGAAAGAAAGAAAAGGAGGCCTTTTCGTCATCTGTAGCAGCTATAAACCTGTAAAAACGTCGACCAATGAAAAAAGACGGTTCGTTTTTTATTAACCAATCATGTCTCCCTGCTTGTTCTCGACCCCTCGCGTGCACTAGCCCACACTAAAAGCGCGTCACCAGTGACAGAGTTAAAACTGGGTTTTTAGTCACGTTTTTTAACGTATATAATGATGAAGTTTAGTGTTTAGTTACCACTGAATGAGATTTGAGATGACGTAGTTTCTACACAATACAAGCAATGAGCTGAGGTCTGCTTCTGGAGCACCGGCGCTTGTGCATGTGAGTGAGGGGCGTGGTTTTAGAGGGAGCACAGAAGGGAGGGGGCGGGTACAAGTGTAGCACTTGGATGTTGCTATATTCAAACTAGAGCTGCACGATTTTTTTTCAATGCACCCAAAAATGACTGCAGAGATCAGATATATTGTCATATAATTTATTGAATTATCTACAAATTTGATAAGTTGAGTAAATAGTTTTTTTTTGCCTAGCCCTAATTCAAAATCATGCTAGTTTTCAAAAATTTTACTGTACATTAAATAATGGGGAAAAAAATCTAACTATGCAGTCTAGCACAGGTTAGATTAAGGAAGGTAAAGCCTCTGATTTCCCACTTCAAAATTTCACAAATTCAGTTTCAGGGTCACACTTTTCTGTTTCCTTTCCATTTCATCATCTTACCCTCTTTCGATGACATTACTGGCTACTAAACATATCCAACATTGTACCAAACATGCTAAATATGGTTAATAAAGTCAACTACTGTTATTATTTTACTTTATATATGCTTCAGGGAATTTACGTGAACGGGATATTTACATTTAACTCATGTAATCAAACGTTTTGCGGTGAAACATAGCATTTAAATGTGTGATGTTGGGATAAAAAGAATGTCAGATTGTTATGCGTGTGGTTGCGAGGGCCGTTCATCGCTGCTTGCAGCTTTATATATAATTGTTATTTTATTTTAAAAAATCTGTTGCTGTTGTAATAGTTAATTTGTAATTGTGTTCAGATAATTTACTTCATGTTTGTAATTGCCATGAAAATTCTATAAAAAACTGTAGTGCCAAGGCATGAAAATAGAAACATTTTGGATTTTTTTTTTTAGATGAGGCTATAGTAAGGCATACAAATGGAATAATGTTGGAAATATTTTTTTTTTTCAGATCAGGCTACCATAAGGCATAAAAATGTTTTATGGGGTTTTTATTTCAGGCTCAGTAATTGTGATTTGAACTTTAGTTATTGAGAACATAATCGTAATTGAATTTCATGGGAAAAATAATAATTGTAATTTTAATTGTAATTGGATAAAGTCATCGTAATCATAATTGAGTTGTAATTGAACATGAATAATTGAAGATGTAATTGTAATTGAAAAATGTACATGACCCCAACCTTGGTTTCATCCGCAAAAGTCTCCAATAACACCAGAAAAAGTTGCTACATCTTTCGCTAGTTGCTATGTGTGATAGAGAATGGCTAGAGGAGTATGACAAGTAGCTAAATATGGCAACACTGCACGTCTCTCCTTTACTTCCAGGAAATTATACATTATCATATAATTTGCAGAAGACTTCCATGACTTGTAGAGGTCAAGTCGGTTTTTGTGTTTTTTCCCATAAATGTATTATGTTGCCTTCTGGGAATGGGTAAGCCTACCCTCGCAATATTCATCACTGAGTGTTGACATTTGATATTGACCACTGCCGTATGAAAACAAACAAGAGCGTCAATTTTAAAGGCATTCTTCTTTAACCTGTCTGTTCTCACCTTGCTTTCAATCCATCTTCTGTTTCTCCTTGTCACTCCTGCTCTAATCTTATGCCAGGCCCTTTTTCTTGCTTCAAAACCTTCATGCTTTCTTCTACAATATAATCTGCTATTCAGTACACCTGTCAGTGTTCATTTTGTATTGGCAGAGCATTGTATAAAACACTACAACTTATAAGAATGAAACATGGCTCTTCAAGGAGTATTCATGTTTCTCCATTTGAATCCAAGGGTGAATATTAATAATAATAGTAATGCATTGGATTTATATAGCACCTTATTTTGGTCACTCAAAGCTTGGGATGTAATGATTCACTCAACTCCCGATACAATTTGATTCACGATACAATTCTCTCACGATTTATTGTACAAAATGAGACTGTAGACAAATGATGACTGAAAAATATTCCTGTATTTTTTTCAGAAAAAAACTAGAAAGTACAGTACTATTTTCCTTTATCTTTCATTGTCAAAATAGTCCCTTGATAAACTATTCAAAACAATGCAATTTAACTAAAAATAAATCCTGAATGAAATAAATAAAGGAATAATACAAAGGAAGAAGCCTATTAATTTAAATTCTGGCTCTACAGTAAACAATTGGACTTAAAAAAAAAAAAAAAAACAGTCAGTGTACTGTATTTACATCCGATATTTGTTTCGACCAGCATAGGGCGCTGGTAACCCAGTGGTCGGTTGGTATGCAGCTATTCTAGTAGCGAAGAAGAGATGCTATGCGCTAGCAGGCAGAGCTAATTGAAAAACGTAACTTTTACAGATATTCACGTAATATTACAGATATTATTTTGGTGCTAAAGGGGTAAGGAATCATTTATGAACATGTTTAAGAGTAGTAGGCGATTTCGCCCGCCGCTTACGCTTCTCTACAAATCTACAACAATTGTCAATTATAATTTAACACAAAACTGGGGAACCATGTAACAGTTTTATGTACAGTTCTACACATACAGCAGTTACCATAGCCATTATTAAAATTTCCCACATTTTAACATTTAAAAAAAATTCAATCAAGGGTGACACAAAAAAGATACCTAAAATATTAAAAACCTATATCTTCATTGATAGATATGTGTTTTTAATGTATTTTACAGCTGATTTAGGACCTGTTATCATAAGAGATGATAACACAACTTCTATTTACTTTAGGTTCAGTAAATGTGATTATTTGTAATAGTAATTGAGAACATAATTGTAATTGGCTTTCAGAGGATAAAAAATAATTTTTATTTGTAAAAAATCTTGATCACAGTAATCGTAACTGAATTGGAATTGAACATGAGTAATTGAAAACGTAATTGTAAGAGACATGGTTCGGCCTGTTTGTGTTCTTTGTATTTGTAATTTTTATACATATTCTCTTTTTAATCGATCAGACTTCTGATTTATGGAACAAAAGGCACAGTGTAGCAATCGGTGATGTGCACGAATGCAAGCTGATACGCAGGAAGGAGGTGACATCAAAACAAGTGGATCAAGTCTGGAAATCAATGACCATCGCGCAGTAAGTTTCTTTCTTCTTTTTTTACATCAACATCTATTTAAAGCTTTGTTTATAACATTTTGTCATTCAATTCCTTTTGGTTTTAGTTTGCAGAGTGCACTGGGCCTGGAGACACTGGAAGGGGTTTTAAACCCTGTGCACGTGAACGGCAAGCACATTGTGCACAATGTGTTCATTGTTAATAAAACAGGCATTGTTGTACTGGAAAACAAAGCAGGTAATTAGCATTTTTTCTCATTCAGAGCCAAACTCGATGCATCTCTGTGCCACGTAATGAAATGTACCACCTTGTTCTGTGTGCTTTCAGAGGACATGCCCTATTGGGTGGTATCAGCAATGAAATGCCTGGCCAATTGTGAGTGTGCATTTAATATAAGTGAAATAACAGCATGTGTTTTGGAATAGCCTCTGTGTGATCAAACGATTGAATAACACCTAAGTTTCCAAAGTGGGGTACGGGTACCCCCACAATCCTTGTACCCTTCATTCTTTGGTTATTCTGTTTGAAAACCAAATCAAAATAACAAATAAACGGTGTGGTTATTTTGTTTTACTGACTTAACCAAAACAGATATACAGAAACCACAAAAACCAGAAGAGCAGTGTTTTTCTGTTAATAATAATGGTGAAATCTTATTGTGTTTGTGAGATATTTAAATATTTATAAGGAAATTAGCTTTAGCATGTCACATTCTGTCAGAGCGAACAGGACAAATAAACGAGTGACTGACTATTGAGTGTGAAGCTGGTGTGAGGAACAATAAATGTTGGAACTTCTACGATTTTCCACTTTTGCAAAAACAATTACAGCTTTTTTGACGGGAGTGAAAATAATTATTTTGCACGTTATAATACCGCTAGCCACCAACGGCAGATGGATGTTGATCACAAGAAACGAGGAGCACCAATTGACTCATTACACCTCCTCTGGTTCCTTTAATCACATACCATGTGTATGCTTTTTGTAAAATCTATTTTTGTTTTGATTTATGTATGTATTAATAATGTTTCAATTCACCAGTTCATCAACCAAGTGACTTGTTATGCTTTGCTCCTTTTTTGTCCAGGAGTAAAAGTTCGCCCCCGTCTGTGGGTCCACTCTGTGTGGTGAGCTTAAAACATGAAGCCAGTACTATCCAAATATCACGCAAACAGAGCAAATATTTATTTTAGAACAGAAAAACGCTGCTTGTTTGGTTTTTGATTTTTATGTATTTACGTTTTGGTTTTAAATCAGTAAAAACAAAATATCCTCACGATTTATTTGTTATTTTTGATTTGGGGAATGAAGGGGAAGGAAAATTGCCATAGTGGTACGTGAATAAAAATTAAAAACAGTGTGACAACATTGGAAACCATGATAAAGAAATAGGCTAGTAGTCAGGAGCCTCCATGCATGACCACAAATTACATATTGGCCTCTATAAGAATACCCTCTAAAATAAAAATAATCTCATCAAAAAACCACAAATATGGTGAGAGCTACATTGTTTTGCGCTAGACAAATGTGGCTGATGCCCTTTGGTACCACGTACTTGTGTGAAATTGGATTTTCAGCTTTGAAAAACACATTATAGAACAAGACTTTGCGCAGAGAAAGAAAGTCTCTTCAGCCAAACATTAAAGTGTTTTGTTCATCCTCACAACTTCACTCTTCTCATTAAAGTTGTTGCTCGTTGTATTTCACAGTTTCAGGGTGTTGAATATGTTGTATTACTGATATATGTTCAATCAACAAATGTTTGGTAGATTTATTTTTCCAAAATGAAAGAAAGATAATGACAGCGTTATGTCAGCCTTATGTAGAAAACGTCAAGTAAAGTGTCACCGACATTACATTATTATGTTTTTTAAGTGTGCAGAAGTAGGGCTGGGCAATAAAGACCAAAATATCTTGATATTTTTTCTCAAATTGGCGATATACGATATAAATCATTTTTATTCAAATGAAGTCGGCTCTTTCCCAAGTGGCCCTTCAGATTTTATGGTGCTTAAATTAATTTGTCACCAAAAATATTCTAAAATTATGCGCAATATGAATTACTAATGTAAAAAAACAAGCACTATATCAAATGTTTATTATATAAATCCACCTTTATTCATATACTCAACAATGATAGCAAAAACAAACATTTAACTATTTACAAATAACTTAACTACTTTAAACTATTAGCTTTTTTTAGTATAAACTAATTTAAACATGCAGGAACTTACAGAATCACACAACAAAATATGTATAAAACTACCGGTAATAGAAAAAAACCAAGCATCGAGCATCCTTCTTTAGTTAAGATTGGCATTCAGGAAAACCTAGGGCCTCAGCTTTGAGGGGTTGATCCTATTTCTTCTATCTGTAACGATGCTGTAAATACTGCAGTAGCAGCAACAGTGGCAGTAGGCACACTGGCACCTTCATTAATATCAAGTTCACTTGCTTGTCTTTTTTCTTCCTATCGCAATGGATGAACAGTTCTCATGTGCCTGTGCAAGTTGTTTGTAGTGCCTGCTCTATATGAGATTTTCATCTTGCAGACTCGACGTTCTGCCTTAGTTTGGTCAAAGTAATTGAATTGTGTCAAGGTGTCGCTGCGTATCCTGTTTGTACTCATTTTCTCAACTTTTTTATCTTTCCTTCTGTTTGCGTTTCGGTCCTTGCTCTGTTTCTTTCTCTCTTGTGGTGTGTAGTGTGTGTATCTCTGCCCCTCCCCCCTCTCTGCTCAGCACACGGAGCGCCGCAGACAGAGACGTCACACACATACTGACCAATCAAATGCGGCTTGAAGAGAACGAAATAAAAAAAAAGCTCCCGTAGTTCACGTCAAAGAGCCGGCTCGTAGAGCCGTTTCGTTCGAGACGACACATCACTACAATTCAAGGGTTAAATTTGCTGATGAAAAATGCCACAGAGGCACATTTATTAACCAACAGTTGCAGAATATATGTCACTTTTGACTTTTTCTCCTATAAGGGACAGCACGTGTGAGTGAGTTCTGTTGTGTGGCTTGTTTAGTGGTAGATCTGGGTGTAGTTGCACGATACCCACAGTACCCCAAGGTGCCAAATTGTAACGGTTCCTACTATACTAGAATTTTTACACAACGTTACTACCGTGGATTACGATACTACCGGAGCCAGTTTCTGCTCCATAGTGGCTGCCTCTACTCTCCTCCCTGCTCCTCACTGCACAGTCTAAGCTCACTCCATGCTGCTACTCTCTTGAAAACGAACCAACATGGCAACTACTGCAACCGAACTCCACAGCTGCTGGAGAACTGGTGACCTCCAAAGGTACGATAGCCTGTTTCTGCACGCTGGGTCCGCCCATCTGTGAGCCGATTGGCTGTTTGTGTGTTTCTGCCGGCAAGAACGAACTCCATGAAGACAGCTCCGCTTCGACAGAAACTCGCTGGAAAACAAACAACAAGTTAAAGTTTTGTCTCACCTGGACACGTGCACGGCTTACAGTCACAAACACGAGACAAGACATGGTAGAAACACTGAGCCCGAGCGTCGTCGTCAGTGGCATCACTAATTTTGCTCAAAAAAACAAACTCCAAGAGTCGCATTTGGAACTATTTTGGCTTTAAGCGAGGCAGAGACGGTAAATAGGAGATCCACTGTGCAAGAAATATAGTTTTCATAGGGAATCACTTCCTGTTTATTGTGTTTTATCCTTTATTATGTTAGAGAAGAAGCATTACTGTCAAATAGATATATTTTTAAAGACAATGGATTTATTATCCTAAGTTGATTATTTACATTAGTTAAACATAAATTGATTATTTTCTTCATTTATTCATTTTTTTCATTGCTTGTATGCTTTTGTTCATGTGCTATTATCATGCACCAAACAACACGATAAGTTATTAAGTATTTCTAACTTGTACAAATACATTGTTGTTCATAAGGATATTGATAATAAAAAAAAAAGGCTTCAGTATCGCGATATTAACCGTGATACTTTGTCTGGTATAGTGTTGTGGTTACTCATTTTCATATCGTGACAACTCCAGATCTGGGTGAGGACACAAATCCATCTAACTGTGCTTTTAATGCAGTTCTGAGAAGTAGCAAAAGCAGCTACTCCTAAAACAAGTATTTGAATACAAAATAAGCTATAGAAAATATATGTATATCCATATAGGCAATATTATATTTTTCTGTAGTCCCAAAATAGAAAACTTGATATACCTTGAATCTTGATATATCGCCCAGCCCTATGCAGGAGTAAAGAGTACATGGCTTCAGGTTAAATGTATGAAGGGGTACGGGACTGAAAATTTTGTAAACCACTGGGAAAACATATTTGTGTAACTGCATTAATCCAGTTGTTTTAGCATTTGCATCCAAAGAGTCCAAAGAGCCACCATGTGTATGTTTATTCCTCAGGGCCAAACGGGAATGACAGCAAACAGCCCGCGTACCCAGGCTTTGAGAGAGATGTTTTGAAAACAGTTGCTGACTATTTCCAGAGACTGAAAGAACCGCTGCTCACTTTCCACCTGTATGACGTGTTTGTAAACATTCTCAGTGAGTGCAACGCTAATGTTGACCCGCCCTTTTATACCTGCTGTGTTACAGCTGGTGAACTCATATGTTTTACTTCCATCTTCGATGAGCTGCTTCCTTCTGTATCTCAGGTTTGCTGCAGGTGCAGGACATGGCCACAGAGGCTCTCCAAGTCAGCTGTCTGCTGCTGCCCCCACCCAACAGAAGACGCCTCCAGCTGCTGCTGCGCCTAATGGCTCGCGTCTGCCAAAACGTCCATTTGCCCCCTCTGAACGACACCATTGCTACCCGCACGCTGGTGACTATACCTACACTCTAGTCACTAAAACTGATGCTCAGGTGGCCTTTGATTTCCAGTGATTGATGGATGTTTTTTCATGAGATTGATACATAAGAAAAACAAAATGAACAGTGTCCCATAAATTTAGGCTCTATTAAGTTCTGTATCATCTGCTTGGTCATAATTTCAGACGACTGAGCACCTGTCCTAATTTTACGGATTTATCTAACCTTTCAACTATTTTGGAGAATTAAATCATTATTAGTAGCTTTGGCTTGGGTTGGAAGAAGATTCATTTATTGTGACATAGTTTCCTCACCAACTTCCTGTCAATTGTCATTGCCAAGAAATGCTGACATGTTAAACAAAAGGTGTTTGATTTATATAACAAATGAAATGTATTTGTTTAGACTCTAGGTTCTCAAAGTGGGGTAATGATACCCCCAGGGGTATGCAAAATGACATAGGGGGTACTTCAATAAAAATAAGAAATTGGAAACAAGAATATACTGTAAATAGAGCAGCAGTCAGGAGCCTTCATGCATCGCCATAAATTACACATTGGTCTCTGTAAGACTACACTTTAGTGGTGACAGAAACAATCTGGTTACAAAAGCGCAAAATCTGCCACCACGTTCTGGTGTGAAAGTGGATCGTCAGCTTTGACAAACATGAAAACAAAAAGGGAAAAAGTCTGCATGGAGAAAGTCTCAGACTCTCAAATTCAGAACCTCACACTTCTCTTTAAAGTTGAAGTGAGATGTATTTCACACTTTCAGGGTGATAAAAAAAAAAGAGATTTTTTTACCACTGAAAAGGCCAGTGGGCTAATTAAATAAATCGAGTGATCATTCTAAATAAGATGTTTTATTCTGTCCTCACTGATTAATATCCCTCAGCCACAAAGTGAAAGGGAGAGATAGGTTTGTGCTCTGTCTGTGCATCCTTCCATCTAAGTTAAAGGGGACAGCTTTTCTCAGAAACTGTTTAAGATAGAATTACCAAATCCGATGTGTGGCTTGATGGAGTTCAAAACTCACATATGTCCGCCAGCAGGTGGCGTTATAACAAAGGTGAAGGTGTTTTGGCGTATAACTCCCACACCGTATGTCGCACATTCAAAAATCTCATATCCACAGATTCCCTGAATAGCACTAAATCAGCTGAGCTAAGCCACGCCCATTTCCGCTGAGAGTTTTGTGGTGTAAAATTGCAAAAACTGCAAAACCTACTTTTCTAACTCCTCCTTGGGGTTTTGTCCAATCAGCGTGAAACTTGTCACGTAGAGTCTTCAGTTGGACCTGATCTGAAGTTGAGGAAAGAATTTTGTTCGGTCAAAATTTGCGCAAATTATTAAGGTGCAAAGTTTTCTAGTCAGCTATAAAAACGCCAACTGTTGCATATCTCAGTCAACATAAATATTAACAACACCAAATCTGAGATCCTTGATTGGCATGTGACTGTGGGGGTATGCGCCAAATTTAAATAAGTTAGGCCACTAGGGGGCGCTGCAAATATGGGAAATGTATATCTCTTAAATGGCATTACTGACTTTTACCAAATTTGGTGGGTACGACCTTATTTTGCTCCTGAGGTCATATATTTGAGTTAATTGCGATTGGTCAAAGTAGGCGTGGCTTATTACAAAATAAAATATAAATAAACAAACATTTATTTCAGCTGAATTATTATGTTGAGGGCTGTGAAATTTACAGGGTAGATATAGAAGAGCACACAGACCACCCATACCAATAAGTGCGCCACGAGGTGGCGCTATAATGGGTCCAAACACATTTTGGCCTGTAACTTTTGCATTTTGAATCACATCTTCATGAACTTTATATCCACATGTTGCCTAAATAGAGTCGCATTATCTGACATAGGCCACGCCCACTCCCAGGGCATATTGCTCTTTGTAAGTCATTACACATCAAAAACCTACTTTTTCTATCTCCTCCTTGGGGTTTTGTCCAATCAGCGTGACACTTGGTACATAGTCTTCTGTTGGACCTGATCTGAAGTTGATAAAAGAATTTTGTTTCGATAAAATATGCGCAAATTATTAACGAATAAAGTTTTCTTGCTAGCTATGAAAAACGCAAACTGTTTGCATGCTAACAGCACCAAATCTGAGATCCTTGGTTGGCATGTGACTGTGGGGGTATAAGCCAAATTTGAATAATGTAGGCCATTAGGGGGCACTGCAAATATGGGACATTTATATCTCTTAAATGTCAAGACCAATTTTTACCAAATTTGGTGGGTATGACCCTGGGTCGCTCCTGTGGCCATATCTTGAAGTTAATCACGATTGGCCATAGCGGGTGTGGCTTATTACAACATAAACAACAAACATTTATTTCAGCTGAAGTATTATGTTGAGGGCTGTGAAATATACATATATAAGAGCACACAGACCACCCATACCAAAAGTGCTTCACTAGGTGGCGCTATAATGGATGCAAACGCATTTTGGCCTGTTACTTTCACATTTTAAATCACACCTTCATAAATTTTATATCCACGTGTTCATAGCAAATGCCCCAAGTCCATCATCCTTTGTGACGTAATTCCATGGGCTCCGCAAAACCTGGGGCTGAGTCGTGTGGGAAGGCTTGGCCCCCTTTCATAACTGCTTGCAGTTCTAGTTATTATTGTTATCCCCCGCTATAAAGTGGAAAGGGGGATAAAGGTTTGAGCTCCGTTCGTCCGCTTAAGCTAGTTAATCATTTGATATTCTGATGTGATAATATTTACTTGTGTATACATCTAAGTTCTTAGATTTAGGACATTTAGGAAAAGGTTGTGAGTTATAATGACAAGCATTCTGCCGGTCGATGTTGATGACTATGTCTTCTTGTTATCATATATTTTTCCTCAACATGATAGGTAAAATTCAAACAAATGTATATAACATTACATTATGTTTAAGTGTGCAGGAGTAGGGGTTACATGGCTTCAGGTTAAATGTCTGAAGGGGTACGGGACTGTGAAAGATTAAAAAGAGAGTTAAAACAACCCGTGCAAGCCTGAAAGTCCCTTTTGTGTACAAGTGTGCAACAATTATTATGACGGTACCGATTAAAAAAGGAAAAAAGAACAGGTATCAAAATCATAGCTCAGGGGACCCCAACAGCGCTGGCAAGAACCCTGAATCCATTCAGTTTGCCTCAGATGAAAATGTGAACCTAGCAGATCACATATGGTGCTATATAATGGAGGATGAAATACAAAAAACATCAATTTAGCAAACACAATGTGATTGTGACTATGGCTGCAGGCAATGAGAGGAGTAATCTCTTTTGCTCGAGTCAACATTTTTTAATGAATTCATTAAAAAGTATTGAAGCATTTCTTATGAACTCTTTTTTATATTGTGCCATCTTTTTGTGAATTCATATGCAGTTTTTTCAGCTTTCACACAGACAGCCTCCGTTATTGTTTCTCCTGCTTTTATTCACATTTTTTCATTTTGCTCTCTTGAAATGACCAGTATTTTGTGTCATTTTGTGTGTTTACTTTGGAAGCCGCCAGTTACATGTCTGCACTAGACACTAGAAAAGAAAAAAAAAACCCTAACTCTCTTTAATTATGTTAACTGTGAGGTTGGTCTTAAATGTAATTTCAAATGGCAATAAAAAGTCTTAACAATCCTTGAATTAAATTTGACCAAAGCTGTAGGAACTCTGCTTACAAAGATCTTATATTGAGTGCTTTTGGTGCTGAGATTTCACAGTAAATGTGCATATTTTGTCTCCAATAGCATTAAATGACTTGACAGTCAGATTGGTCACTGAGCCACAAGGGAGGAGCAATCGATAGGTGTCCAATCCCTGCTCTAAATCAATGATCAGTACGTGGTACACAGTGGCTGTGCTCTATTCGTAGAGTGTTTAACAAATCTAAATGGGATTGTAAACAATCACTGCAATACAAAGACCATCTGCTGTCGGTATTAATGCTTCATTGCACTGTCAGCATCAATCAGAGGGTATTCATTGTCTTTAAATGACTTCTTTTTAAACAAATACTTCTAGTTGTAGATCACAAGCTGCCAGAAAAATCATAGAAGGAACAAAACAAAAAAGTAATATTTAACCTTGAAGTTACCTAAGCTCTTTTGTAATAAGGTTCCTGAAACTTCAGCATTACTTAAAGCCTCAATGAAGACGCTGATTGAATATGACAGTCCAGCTGCTCTGTCCTTCTCTTATGAGAGGCTGTTATAATATTACGGCCATCATAACTTTCTAAAGCTATCAAGCAGGGATCACAAAGGAACTCTTACTTTGAAAGGTTTATAGGAGTGTTTTGTTCTCTGTGCACCTTCAGCCATTTATCTGTTTCCTGAAGTGTAATAACACTGTCGTCCTCCCTCTGTCCTTCTCTCTCTCTCACTACAGATGGTGCAAATGTTCTCGCACTGCGTCCTCGGATCTCCAGATGAGATGGATCTGGATGAGCTGCTTGCCACCAAACTGGTGACTTTCATGATGGAGCACCACAGCACAATCTTTCAAGTACCAAACAAGCTGAGGCGCCAGGTTGAAGAGCACATGTCCCACCTGAAGCGTGCGCAGGTCTGCACACTCATCATGGCTAATAGAGTAATATTCAACACTTTATTTGGCAGCCACAGTCTGCAGTAAATGCTTTGAGGGCGCCATTACTTCATTTTACGTCATGCCAATTTCCTGCCACATCTGCTGCCTTCCACACTTCATCCTCACTAAGCTTTATTGTAGCTTTATAGTGGAGAAAGCCACTTAATACACTTCCCAAATGGGATAAAGTGGATTAATTGATAGAACATGCTTATCACTGTTAAATTGTTCATCAGTCTTTTTATTTAGGTTTAAAGCCGAATTTGTCTCAAATTAGTTAACAGTTCATGGCGATCTTCAATCAGTCCGTCAGTTAGTTAGTGTTAGAATTGTGTGTCACGACGGGTCACAACAGATAAGACAGTGTTTGAAGTGGAGCAGACTTTAAATCAGAGATGGGCAAATTCGATTACAGCGGGCGTCACAAAAATGTGATCCTCTGATTCGAGGGCCACATTATCAACATTCATGTCAGTTTTTAGAAGAATGAACAAGATGAGCATTAATAGGAGCTTGAAAACACACATTTCGTGCGAATTTAAGTTTATTTTGGGAATTTTCTCGTCAATATGGCAAATTTTTGTTGTCTTTTTATGTGTTTTTCCAAGTCATCGTGTTTGTTTTTGCTATGTATTTTCAGTTTTTGTTGTCATTTTGTGCATTTGTCTGTAATTTTGTGTCTTTGAAGTCCTCTGTGTATGTTGTTGTTTTTGTAGTCATTTTGTGTGTTCACGTGGTTGTTTAGTGAGTCTGTCATTTTGTGTGTGTTATAAATATTTGTATGTATTGTTTTTTTGTTTTTTTTACGTTTTGTGTTTTTGTTGTTTTGTGTATGAGGTTGTTCTTCATATAATTTCCAACTTCATGAATTACAATTTTGTTTCAGGGGCCGCACAAAATTAGACCGAGGGCCGCATGTGGCCCCCAGGCTGCCAGGTGCCTATGTGTGCTTTAAGTGGTACATGTAGTGAAATTTATGTATATAACAAAAAATGTGTTTAATGTATTACTAATGAACTAAATGTTTTATTAAAAAAAAACACATTAAAAGGACTTTTAGGAAGATTTTTTACCTTGGGGCATAAACTATGGAGATTCGCCATTTTGGTCAAGATATGATGCAATTTTGTTGATTGCTGTTAGCTGTTGCTCGGCAACAGTGTTCCATTGGTCTATAGTTTTTGAACAATGGCGGAGTGTAAAGCTAATAGTTGCTATAACAATGAGAGAAAAACACAGCAGGAACATTTATTTTGCGTCCCTAAGCCAAATAACTACACTAAGTCAGAGTAAGCCATAATATTGGTACGGGATACACACTTAAAACGTTTCCATGAGAACCACTTCAGAGGGATCTGCAGCTAAACTAATGGGCACAAAGCCAAAATTACCTCTGAAATCAGACGTGGCTCCGACTTAATGTCTTCACAGAAAGTCTCAATGCTGCTTGTAAACTTACTTGTTCAGAGCACTACTACTTTTCTGCTTATAGGGGATATTATGGGCGGCTGTTATGGCACTAACTTCATCCCCACCAAATTGTTTCCTGTCATTTCTTTGAGGCTAAACCATGAATTCTGTCAGAAAAACGTGCCTGTTTGTTAGGGCGTCGTTGAGCATCATCCTGTCAATGAACAGATATCCTTACACTCAGCTTTCATCGCAGTTGGTTGCCTTATTTTTGCACTTCCAACACCTAACTGCTCAGCTGTGTCTCGTTTCTGCTGGTAACAACAGCTCTGTCCGTTGCTGAGAAAGGCAATATTTAATCCTCTCCTAACATACAACCTGGTTGCTGCACTATCACTGAGGGTGAGGTTACACATGCTGAGACCCAACAGAAGAACTACATGTTTGTACATGTAAACAGGCCTGTTATGCCTCTACCTTCCACAATGCACTGTTTCTATAAAGCAACAGGTCATGCTGATCAACGAAAGTGTGTCATATCCTGTCCAAAATGGCGGCTGTCCATAGTTTATGACCGCAAGTATAAAATTGTTCTAAAAAGTAATTTTAATGAGCTTTTTTTTTTTTTTTTTAAAAAAAAAAAGGTGCACTCATTTGTTTATTGGTAATACATTAATCAAATTTCCTGTTATATACTTTTTCACTACAGTTACACTTTAATATCAAAATAAAGCAGGAGAAGTACAGGCAGATGGACTTTCAGCTGAGAAAAACAGACGTGAAGACATGCACAAGGAGAAATAAATCAACAGGGAGACAGGTGTCTACAGATGGGGGAAGCACACAGAGAAGACTAGGATGTACATACATACAGCTCAGTGATCAGGCTCTCATCCACACAAGATCAACTGTCGGTCAGACACCTAAACTTGAGGAAAACCGACAGGAAAAACAATGATGGAGGCTGGCACCGTGACACCTTGGGGTGAATGAATAATCCAATTTAGATGTAATTTATCACCTGAAATTTGTAAAGTGCATAATTAATTGACCGCATGGTTGTAAAACCCATTTAATTGTTTGCAAGGACATAAATGGTGGTTGTTTTCTTTGGAGAGTCCAATCATTAACAGTAACTTTACTTTTTGTTGAAGGTTAAAACTTATCTATCCAATTGGTTAATAATAAATGGGTTAGTTTTTCTCATGTTGCTGACTATTGTTCTCTGTTTGAGTAACATCACTTGATCAAGCCTTTTCTAACATTCCACACTACAAAATAAGTAATAAAAGTATATATGATTTTAGCTAATAGCGTATCGAATCAATACAGGTATCGGCCAATACTCAAGGCTGCAATATTGGTATCGTATCGGAATTGAAAAAGTTGTATCGGGACATCCCTAGTAAACAAAGGGGTTCAATGTGTCTCTTTGGAGGGAAGATTCACTCACTGAAAGACAGCAGTAGTATACACTGCAGGCTAGAAATACAGCAATGTGAGGCAGGGTTGGGGGTGCAATCTTCCTATCTGTTGACATGAGGAAAGCAATGAAAATGATAAAAATGACAGACAGCAGGTAGTTTTTCCATTGACCAGGCATTCTGCTCAGGCTTCTCGCGCTAATTGAAGTGCATCAACTCACCGTTCATTTACCACGTAGCGCCCAAGCCTGTTTAAAAAGGCCATTGGTTCAGGCAAAGATCTTCAGCAGGGTGAGTGTCCCTGTTGCAGCGTATCCTAATAGTTGTATCCTGTGCTGCGAATCCGTGTCTCTATCTGCGGACACAGAAGCAGGGGACAGTCCCTTACTCCACCCATTAGTTCGGACATCAGCGCCACTTCCAGCAGCTCCAATTCTGACTCTACCTCGGGCATGAGTCACTAGAGTTGCATGATATCACGATTATTCATCCTATTAGAGAAAACATCAGTATCTTTTTTTGACGACTTTTTAACAAACAATATGTGAACAGTTTAGAGTGCAAAAGAAATTATTACATGGGCTGCCTTACGAGACACGCTTCTTGGCGTCTGAGGATCCGGTGCTACCCTATTCCATTTTTAGTAGATTTTTTACTGATCCGCTGTGTAACTGCGTAACAGGTTAAAGAGCGTTGACTTGTCTCCGTCCTTTCTCTTTCAGGTAATCTGACCAGATAACGTGACCTTTCAAATTGCAGCTTTTGCGGTTCACATTGCACCACCCCCCTGCAGCACCACTTTTACAGAGAGAAAAATAAAAAATAGGCCAAACTATAATTAAAGTCAGAACAAAAACAATAGGTTTCCCAGCACCACTGGTTCTGGGAACCGCGTATCGCACATACAAGGCCCCTGCGGGCTTGGCCCCCTGATTATTTGTTTATCCTGAAGCCTGATATATGCTACTACGTCAGGACCTATGCCGTGGGCGTTTCAGAGGAGCATTAAAAAGCCCTTGTTTATCTTTCGGTAACAGTAAACACAGTTTTATTTTTTTTGAGCATTTCAAAATGCTATTATTTTCAGGATGATTACTCACCTACCTAACCATGTGTGTATTGTTGGACACACACATGAAAACAATAGTTTCAAATTGTGTGTATTCTTTAATATAAGCATTTAACATGCAAACAAAGTATAAAAGTGTATGGAGCTGTAGACCTTAAACATAACGCCATGTCTGCTCATCTGTCAACCTTCACAGCATGTCGCTTATTGTTTGGTGTTAATGAAACACACACACAAACGCTGTAACTGTAGGTACAGAGACGAGGCAGAGTAGTGACAATAACAGTAACACACACCTTTTGTCTGTGATTGACTTTGTTTGGCGGTGCTTCACGCATGCTACAGCCATGAAAGGAATTAATAAAACTCAAGGACTTTCTGTCCGTCTTAGCTCTCTCTTCGACTTAATCTGTGAACTCTCGTCTTGCTCCACAAAAAGTTGAAACATGGCGGTGTTGACTGGAAAAGGCTGATGATGTGATCAAATAGTTCTTGGATGGACCAGTGGGCATGCACCGTAGCTGCTCCCATTCAACGTTCTCGAAGCCAAAATACGGCACTTAGGGGCGTTGCCATCTTGCAAAATTGACATAATTTTAAACCAGAGTCTGTGCAGTAGGGTCCGGCGGGAGGAGCCCTGGTAACACTCCCCGCCCATTTAACGTACTGCCCTGATGACTTACACAGTATCTTTCCCACTGGAAGTTCTACGGCTTATAACAGTGTACTGCAGAACAACTCATTTTCATCCACTGGGGAGCTTGTCCTGTCCATTCTTTTTACAGTTTATGGGATGACAGAGAAAGTCCACATCCAGCTATACTCGCTCATTTATGTTTATATTTCTATTTAATGTCATCTTTGTAAGTTCTGGATCACGTTGGATGGTTTATTTAACTTAGACTATAAATAGTAACTCACAACGTGAGCTGTAATAAAGCGGCATAACGAGATGAAAAGATGTCAGTATAATTGACAGAAAAGCAATACAATTCCAACTGATGTGCATTCATTGTGTCTGTTTAATAAAAAGCAGAATCCAAGTGTAAATCTGCTGTGAAAGATAATGTCCTTGCAACTTTTGCTACGAGAAACTTTTCTGCCTGCTTGAAAAAACATTTATAGCCTCTTCTTCTCAACAAGAATTATTTTATGTGTGTTTGTTTTTATTTTAACCGTCTTGTTTCCTAAATCATTGTTCCCACTTGTAACATAAATATGGTTTTAATGCATGAGATCATGAGACTCCAGCTGCAGGCATTAGAAAGGCATACATTAACTGTGGGTGGGAATCTGTGAGCAAAGACAGACCCTTAGGAAGCTGCTCTGATTATGTTCTTGCTCTAGATTAACAACAGGAAATGATAAGAAGAGTCTGCCTTCGACTGCTTGTTTTCCCCTCTGTCTACTCTACATGCACAGTCAGTGAAGTATAGATGAATGCTCATGTGGAGTTCCACTATACAAACATGCACTGTGTGGATGTTTATTGCTGTAAGACTTACAACAATTGAGAGGATTGAGTTTTCTCTTGTCAGTGGTTAGTTGAGGTGTTTATTGATGTGAGTTTCCAGCTGTAGAGAACTATATATCCTCCTCAGTATGAGGGGCTGGTCGCAAAGCGAGGAATGTGTAGGTGTTAACATTTGTATCGTTTAATTAGAACTTGGAAAACTGACTGTTACACCAGTCGTTATTGATCTTTTTACATCCTCTGTTGCTTATTGGCTCTGAATGCACCTAGATCAAGCCGATAAAATGCTTTAGAAATGATCCCCCCCCACACAAAGGAGGTACTTTTTTTTCCTAATTGTGTTTTATTTTTAATAAATTAATTAAACAAAAAAAATTCAATTTCAAATAATGAGTATGATACAATTAAAAGGTATATACAGTATAAGTTGTACTGACATGGATTATTCTGACTGCTAATTTTTAAATATTTATATGTCTTATAGAGCAGGTTTATTGATTAAGTTTTGATCAACTTAATTTAAATTAGACCATAATGATGAAACAAAAACAAATGGACGCAAAGAGGCATCAGTTATTTCACCACATCTTCATAAACTTTATATCCACGTGTTCCCTAAATAGAGTCGCATCTTCTGACATAGGCCACGCCCAGCATGTTGCTCTTTATAAGTCCCTACACATCAAAAACCTACTTTTTCAAACTGCTTCTTGGGGAGGAGTTGGACTTGATCTAAAGTTGAGTAAATGTTTTTGTTCAGTCAAAATATGTGTAAATTATTAAGTACATTTTTAGCTATAAAAAACGCAAACTGTTCCATATCTCGGTCAAAATAAATGCTAACAACACCAAATCTGAGATCCTTGGTTGTCATGTGACTGTGAGGGTATGAGCAAAATTTTAATTATTTTGGCCACTAGGGGGCGCTGCAATTATGAGAAATGTATATCTCTTAAATGGCAAGACCAATTTTTACCAAATTTGGTGGGTATGACCTCGGGTCGCTCCTCAGGCCATATCTCTGAGTTAATCATGATCGGTCAAAGCAGACGTGGCTTATTACAACATAAACAACAAACATTTATTTCAGCTGAAGTATTATGTTGAGGGCTGTGAAAATTACAGGCAATACATAGAAAAGTACACAGACCACCCATACCAAAAATATAATGGGTACAAACTTTCACATTTTAAATCACACCTTCATAAACTTTATATCCACGTGTTCCCTAAATAGAGTCGCATCTTCTGACCTTGGCCATGCCCACTCCTGAATCGCCTGGGCTGGGCCACGCCCATTACTATTACAACACTGCAAATGACACGTTGGCCTGTGTCCTGACACTCGCCCCAAACCCATCATCCTTCGTGACTCACTTCCATGGGCTCCGCCAAACCTGGGGGCCGAGTTGCATGGAAAGGTTTGGCCCCCTTTCATAACTGCTTGCAGTTATAGTTATTATTGTTATTGATGGGACAAGCAACAATTTCGAGAGTAAAAAGGACAGTATTTTAGAGTTCTCGCTTTGAAAAGGTAAATTTATGAGGTATACCATTCACTAACCCGGTCCATAATTATTTTGATTAAGCTATTGTTTTTATTTATTTTACAAATTGTGGACACTAAACCGGTCGATAAGTGAAATAGCACTGAATTTTCAGCTCGTGTGCAGCATTAGCTTTAGCAGCTAACTCTGTCTTTCTGCCTTGGTGATCAATACCACGTTTCCACAAAAAAGGAATCGACGCTTCAACGGGTAAAATAATCTAAATCTCTGTCAGACTCACTGCCTACACCGTCAGCCATGGCGAGTTTATCCCTCTCGACCTTTGACCTCATGTGCGAGAAATAAACAAGAGCGAGATTTCTGAGATTGTAAAAAGGCTTATTCACGTGCCCAGCAACATGGAAATGAAGCTACGTAGATAATTTATCATCCACAAAACATGTCCGATGTACTATAGATAGTAGATAAAAGAGCGGGTGAATAAAAATGATGACATAAGTATCTGATGATCCTTACAAAAACAATGGAATATGCTAAGAATATGGATAATTCTGAGGAGGTGGTGTTAGATAGAAATGGCTCAGCTGTGTTCATAAGTCTGAATGATGTCACCGTGACACTTGACATGATTCTTGGTTTTCCCTTTTTATTGGTTTACTGTCTACAATAAGGGCTATTATGTGGTGTGAGCGCACAAGAGCGTGAACAAGTATGTGACATACTGTTTCATGTGAGTGTCTCTGATGAGCTGTAGATAATTCAAGTGTTTTTCTGTGTCCGGATGAGATGCTCATGTTGTGATGTGAGGTGTTTTGATGCACAAAGGTTAAAATCTACTTTGGTTGGTTATTGTGAGGTGAGGATGTGTTTCATAAAATGGGAATTAAGACATCCAGGAAAACACTCTGAATTGAAGCTTGAAGGAGCAGCTTAGTCAAGCCAAGTGTTACTGTTTAGGATAAATGCATGTTTTCTTCAAAAGACAATGTGTTAGATCAAAGATTATGGGGGGGATACATAAGCAGCAGAAACAGGAGAAGAAGTAAGGAAAGATGTGTCTGTTGATTTTTTTTTCCTACACACTATAATCAGGCAATCATTTTGTGGAGGCTTTTTTCTTGTTTGGGTTTTTTTTTTTTTTCAACATTGAAGTTGAGCTGTAATCATTCAAACAAACCTCTGCTTGGATTTTAGTTTGGCTGTGCCTTTGATAATCATCAAGTTTCTAAAAATGCACTAAACAGCAAATCAAACACAGGTTTTTCTTTGTGGTTTATACAAGGGGGTAATTGTCCTGCTGAGTTTTTCTCTGAGGCACATAATTAAATTGGTAATTTCTAACCAATGGAGCTGTTTGCTGAAAAACACGAGGTTGTGCGATGGCAAGCAGGTGTGCAAGTTAACATAGGTGTAGCAGGTGTTAAGTAATATCGTGGTGGCATCAGAAATTGGGAGTTTGTTTGCACATATGGGGTCTATGGAAGCAAATGGTAACATTTGATATTTACGGCATTTTTACACGCCTCACTCAAAATCACTCTAAGCATACCAATGGCACATTGGTATGCTTAGACAATTGGTATGCTTAGACAACTCTGAAACAAACGTTGCGAGACATCTAACATTCATGAGTCCACCATTAGTTGGCTGAGGCCGAGGTTTTGTTACTTAGAGACCACAAAAAGACTCAGAAACCACAAAATGCCAAACTACTAATTACAGAAACACTGTTGCCACATTAAGTGTTCTTAGTGCTTTTGACGTCAGGAACTCTGTGATATTCAATTCAACTTTGTTTATATAGCGCAAATTAAAACAATAGTCATTTCGAAGCGCTGTCAAAATATAAAATTCTTAAGAACTCCCTTTTAAAAGGAAGACATCTCCAGCATATATCAATATTGAAAAGGATGAACTAAGCCTGTCTGTTTACATGGTCAGGATCATAGAATTAATCTCCATGGAAGCTAAATTTCTACCACTTGGATGAAACTTTGTCTTGACTTAAACTCATAGGTAAGGTTACTCCGATAGTTCATCCAACTACGGCAAAGGTATAAAAAGCACTGATGATGAAAATGACAAAAAAATAGAAGAAGAAAAGAAAGGAACCCAACAAACAGGCATAATATACCATGTTGTTATATTTTTATACACGTTTCTAAAAAAAAATATGTGCGAGCACAAAGCAAGGAAGAAAAAAAAAAAAAACAAAACTCACTCAACAGGCTAAATAAGTTACTGACTGAAAACAAATGATGCGACAGGCACACAGTAACTTCATTTAGTTTAAGTGCATAAGGAGGCTAATCAGGAAGGATGGGCTTCCTCTGGGTGGAAACAGGAGGAGAAACCTACCTCCCCAACACTCACAATGCCTAGACTGGGGGAGTTGGAGACATACAGTATAAAAGAACCATCCATCACAGAGTGGGACTATAAACAAACGAAACAGGACAATTAAAGGGCCAATATCTTAATCAAACACATGGCTACTGGAATCAAAGTTAAACCCAACCAAAGAGGCTAAATTTTGACTAAAACTGAGTTGCATTTTAGTCAAAAGATTATAACTAAATCTAAATTTGTTGTCAAAATGAACACTGGTTACAATGGAGTTATTGTAGCTAATCTAAAACTGCTACTTTGTGTTTGTTAGCCTCCTTTGTGTGTTGGTTTGACACGCTGTAAACAACTGATGCAGTCTGTTGTGTCGGTAGAAATCAGTGATGTCCAAGCGTTTGCCTTATTTGCACGTGACAACACGTTTAGTTCACCTCGACAGTAGTCCACTCAGGTACACACATTTAAGTTCAGCCTTTCTGTACTACATGTACAATGTTTAGCTTTCAGTGTTGACTTCAGCGGTCAAAAACTGTTTGACCCTTACACTTTGTACAACTAGATGCACGTGCACAACAATAATACAGTTACATTCAGGGCGACCGTGGCTCAGGTGGTAGTGGGTCGTCTTCTGATCGAGAGGTTGGGGGATCGATCCCAGTACCTGACTATGTGTCGAAGTGTCCTTGGGCAAGACACTGAACCCTAAGTTGCTCCCAGTGGTCAACTAGCACCTTGCATGGCAGTCCTGTCCCACTGGTGTGTGAATGTGAGAGCGAATGGGTGAATGAGCTGATATGTAAAGCGCTTTGAGACTGTTTCAGTGTGGTGATAAAGCGTTATATAAAATCAAGTCCATTTACCAAGTCCATTTACATTCATTCTGCTCCTACAGGAGTGATAACTCAATTGTAAATGAGTATAACTTTATATATATATATATGTATTTCTCTCTCTCACCACCAGATCAAATATGCCGGATCAGATACAGATTTCAGTGCCTCTCCGGCGTTCTGTAAGCAGATTAGCAGAGTGGAGTGTGAGGAGCAGAAAGTTATTGGCACTCAGACGCCCTTAGAGGAGCTGCTGGATGGTTTGATTGCAGACAAAGAACTTCCCATCAAGGACAAAAGGAAAAGACTCAAGCAGGTAAGAACACAGAGGGTGAACTTAGTCAAGAAGATTTTATGGTGCAGTTTTGTAGTAGCAAGTTTATTTAAATTACCAACAAAGGGTTGAGTCTCTTAACATTTGAATTATGGCAAGACGATATTAACCAATAATCGTATCCTTATTTAATTTAATTATGTTTATATTTTGTCTAAAAGAAATGATTTTTTTCACAAATATTTACCAGAAACACGATTCGTGATCAAAGTCCAGCTGCATTACATCAACATGTTACACCTCTCGAAGGACAGGACGTGTGAGTTCTGTAGCGTGTCCTGGACTGACCTTATACTCTTAGTTGCAGCACTACACCTTCTGCAGCTGCTATAGAGCATGTTGGAAGAGATTAGTCGTGCAACAGCCTTCAGTAAGAACTTGTATTTTTGGCATTCTGAGCAGATTGCATTTTTCTGCTGCACGTTCGATGGATGCTGTCCTCGCAAAACGTGTGCGTGAAAGAGCCAGTGCAGTCTGTGCAAGAGGCAGAAAGATAGGGAAAGTAGTTTCTAATAAAACTACTATTTTAATGCAAAATAGGCTTTTAAATAAAGATATATCAACAATAATCCATATTGTCACCCTCATTAACTAAAGTCCTTAAAGAGTAACTAAACCCCCTAGTTGTTGTTGACCTGCCACTAGGTGGAAATTCTAAAAGTGCTTTGATTATGGGTGTGGCTCCTGGAGCAGTTAAGACACACCCAATCTATACTATTAAATCTCCAAAGAGCATCTATGATATACTAATTAATAATTGCTAAATACTCACTATACCCCTCTATCCTTTCAATCCAAGGCTGCGTCCGAATAGTCCCTCTTATCTCCTTTCCTTTCCACTTTTCTTTAAGAAAATTGTTAGGAGACTTCCTAAATGAGTTATGAAAGCCGATCACGTTGTTTTTGACAATCAGGTGACGTAATAATCCAATGGTGGCAAAGGTTAATGACGTCTGCCGTGCTGAAAAAACTACACATTTTCAAAAATGGGCTCCTAAAAGCACATTTATAACACTTTCCCCTGGGCCTCTATCCGCTGATATAATCTCAAAGATCACACAGTTTGAATGTACACCAAAGAAAAAAAGTATGATTTTATGAAATTGTTACATTTATGGTACATATAGGCCAGGGGTGGAAAGAGTACAGAAAAAATCTCCTTAAAGTAAAAGTAAAGTTACTGGTGTAAAAATCTACTCCAGTAAATGTAAAAAGTAGCTCACTTCAAATGTACTCAGAGTAAACGTTACTTAGTTACTTTTTTTCCTTTTTTGGGGGGGCGGGGCATCTCTCCCATGCAATAAAAAAATAAAAAGACATGTATACAGATCAAACTAGGTTCTTTTTTATTATTATAATTTATTAGAGAACATAATTTCAAAATAACATGCATGACAACAAGACATGGTGTGGCTAACCTGGATAAATAAAATAAAATAAATGTCAAGGATGTCAATTGGATGAGGTAAATGCTTGTGTCATTCCATCCAATGTGTCAGAGCATCCAATAAATTTATGTTATGTAAAATCTATTCTAGGCGGAATGAGCCGAAGGAGGAACAAATTATACTGACGCCCCAGCTTTGGGGGTTTTATAATAAATCAAAAACGAAATTAAACTAAGCACCTGCATTAATAACAAATGTAAATGTGCAGTCGTCAAAAATACAGAAAATAAAGAAACATTGTTTGCCATCTGTGACAAAAGCTCAAGAAAACTAAGAAGAAAATCATTTTTTAAGTCAGTAAGTTTGTTTATTGTTCTTCTCCACTTCACATGCCGACGTAAATCATTTTTCTTGCACTTCAGTTCCACGTTACATTTTGTTCCTTGTCGCATAACTAATGCAGTCTAATAATTTAATGCTCTTTTAATTTTTAGGCTGTTTGCTTTCTTTGTGTTTTGTATAGTGTTAATGATCTTTATTGTCAATGAAGAAAGGCATTTAAGAAAATTGGCCTGAAGTTGAAAATGTCCTCCTGTTTGTCACACCCCACCTGTCATACCTTCTTCCCCCACCACGGGAGTGCGCCCCACACGTTGAGAAGCACTGATTTAGGCATTTTGAGCGGGTGAGAAAAATGGCTAAATCACTGATAGCTATACCTGTGTCAGAAATGTAAAATCAGGGCAAAAGTTACTATTGTGGGTCACATGTTTCAGGAAGTTCACAATGATTTAGTTAGAAAGTTAGAAAAAAAATAGGTAAAAATACATTTAGTGAATCTCAAAATAGTACGGTGGCTGAGAAGTGCAAAACACCTTTACAAAATAGCAAAGCACACAATGGTGCATTGTAAGTGTAAAGTGTTTCCATATTTGTTCATTTGTTTTGACCTTTTGTAAAAGTGTTGCGGTCATTTGTTAATGTGTTGTGTGAAATCATAAGGAAACGGGGGAGGTAATTTTTTCAAAATAAAATACTCCTATGTTCAAGGCGTGTCATAATTCCATCCATTGACCCTAGCAGAGGAAAACACCAACGTCCCGGGGCCTCCAGCGGGCCCCTTTCAGACTCTGTCAGAAAACCCAACACATATTCGGACTCAGGGGAACAAAACCAACACTTTTACTAAAGGTCAAAACAAATTTACAAATAAGTAAACACTTTACACAATGCGCCATTGTAAATTTGTTTCAACATTTGTAAAAGTGTTTTGCTATTTGTAATTTTTTTTAGCTAATTATGTAAATTTGTTTTCAAAATTGTACATTTGTTGTGGCATTTGTAAGTGTTAAGTACTTCTCAGCCATCGTAAAATAGCCACACATAAAAAAGAAGAAGAGAATATCTCATATTTATTCTGATACTGTGTATCACCCTAACTTGAAATATTATAAGCTCTGTACAATGTGGTAAGAGAGCCGTCTTTCTATTCAGTTCCAGAAGTCTTACCCTGACGTCTACCACAGCCGCTTTCCCACAGAAGAAAGCAAAGCCGCCGTAAAGATGGGGAAAAACGTTCGCCTCAAACCTCATCTCATGTTCCTACAACCTGAGGAAACCCTCCCAGCCTTTCCAGAGAAGCTGGAGTTTCAGAACCTGATGTGTGGAACACTTTCTCCTCCTCTGGCCTGTAAAGGAGCAGACGAAATGTGTGGCTGACATGAGGCTCCAGCCACAGCTTAGGTATTCATCTCTAACCACTACAGTTGCTTTTTCATTATGCCTGTTGATCTAAACTTGTTCTTTCAAAAGGTCAAACGTTCAATTAGCCTTTTAAGTAGCTGTAAATGCTGCCTGTAATGACAGCAAATGAAATAATGAACAGTTTAGGATTTTAATGGTGAGAAACCACTAAGAAAAATAAACACTAATGTTTTCTGAAGCTGCTCCACTTTTATTCAAGGTCCAGAAAGCAGCGTTACACTAAAATATACTGTAAAGTATTAATGAAAAACAAATAACAATTAACATGATAGGTGTATAGGGATTATGGTTTGTGGATTTTCACACATTCAGGGACATTTCTTTGTGTTACATTGGTATTTATGAGCATTCAGTCGTTGCTCGATTGAAGTCAACATTTCAAAAGGGATTTTGCACTTATTTTGTAGGACATGGAAGCCTTTAGGTGGAATTTATTTTCATGTTTTGGTCCAGCTCAGTCAGAGCATGGATCGATAACAGCAACAGGTTTAGCTTTCACATCTTCTCCATGGGAATACCTGTGTTTTTCTCTACACCACTCCACTAGCAAGTGAGTGGCAGGTAAACAAGACAAAAGCATTTTAAAGACATCCTGCCTCGCAGGGACATGGAAATGTTAAAACAACCCTATTTTCACTAAAGAACATGAGGTTCTTTTTCTGTATATAAAGCTGAATCAATGAGATTCAGACGAACCGTTTGGGACCAGAATGAGCTGTACTTTTGGGCCTTAGCTTCAAGACACTCACTTTTAAGTTTCTAACAAAGTTTATGAACAGAAACGACCACAAAGGTGTCCTATTGAACCCTGGAACACTTCCAGAACTGGTCTTACATCACAACAGGAGCAGCTTAATGTTTGCTGGCCTGCAGCGAAACAAACGGCACAACATGTGGATAATAATGCTAACAACCAATGCTAATCATCTTTTTATATGAATCCGCCAAAAGAAATAAATACAATCATATTTCCACATCACAAATAAAACAATATAATCATTGTTTTAAATACTAGCAGAGTAATTGTCAAAAGAACAATGCTATTGATTAGCTTTAAAGGCTACTTCTGCTACACCACAATAATGCTACAAAGAGTTAAACGTTTGGATATCACTTTATCATAGTGATGTGATATTAAAATTACATTTTAAATCACTGCTGTCATCTGCATGTAGCAGAAGCTAGCTAATTAGCTAAACTTCACATCAGGGCTGCATAATTTTGACAAAAAATCTAACTGCAATTAATCTCAGATATTGCAATTCGATTTATGATTTTTAATATTATTTATACATTTAAAATGTATATGCGTTTTATTATTTTTTTTCCAAATTCCATCTTTTCCACATCATTTTTTTTTTTTTTTAGAAATATTAGTAATTTTTTTCAGAAAATGTTAGTTTTTTAACTCCTGTGAGGAAACAAAATAAATATTAATACATTTTTTTAAAGAAAAAATGTATGTAAGATACAATTAAAATGAAGATATAAGTTGTACTGGGGGGAGACAAAAAAAATGCTAATTAAAAAAAAAACTATTAATCAAAAATGTATGTCAAAAATAAAATGTAATTTAAAATAATGAGTAATATACAATTAAAAGGTAAATATAAGTTCTACTGACATGGATTATTCTGACTGCTCCTTTTTAATTATTCATGTCAGATAAAGATGTATGAGAGCAGCAATGTCACCTAATTTCCCCTCAAGGATCAATGGTCCTGAATTGATCAGGGTTATTGATTAAGTTTTGATCAACTTAATTTAAATTAGCCTAATTTAAATGATCCTGATGACATCTTCCAGGCCGTAATGATAGCAAGGATGCATCAGTTATTTCACCACTAGGGGTCAGAATATTTTACAGTTATTAGAAGTTATCATTGATCTACAATGTTTCAGACTCTGCAATCTTAGCATCAATGTTCTCCACAACAACAGAACAACTGTTCCCACATATCTTCTGTAGCTCTGATGAGATGTTGTTCAAACACTCTAGTCAGGTAAAACTGATTAAAGCTGCTCATGTTTTTACGGAGCGCAGCAGCGCTACACGAGGAACAGACGGAGCTTTACAGACACGTTAAAGTTAAGCGGGCACTGGTCGGCTCTGATTTAGGAGTCAGTGATGATTTGTGTTGTTTTTGCCAGTTTGGAAGGTGTTTTGGTTGGTTTAGATGGTGTTTGAAGTGGATGGGATGAGAGTGGGGAGGACATTTCCGCATAAAAAAACGTCCTTTTCCTTACGGTGACGGCTTTTCAACCCGATTCTGTCCATTTCCGTGTTCAACAGTAGATTCCGTTTTCATTGGTTGATTCCATTAACGTGGATTTTATAGGGCCCTAGTGTAATTGCTACGCACTCAGAGACTCGCTGCTGCGCTTACAAGCGTGTCCTGTAACCACCTCTGATTGGCCAGCAGCCTAGGAAGGTGGTTCTCGGCATTTCTGATTGGCGAACATCTGTGTCACTCAAATGAGATGAAAGAAAAAATCACTATCACTATCTATCTGAGGTTAGGTTATCACAGTAATAAAAACCTCATTATCGATGCGATTAAGGTTAATCGTTCAGTATTACTTCACATTTGGCATTAGGCTACCAGGTGATCACTCAGAAACCTTAAATATTTAGACAGATTATGGATACTAATTTCTAAGAAATCTAAAGTATATATACTCTAAAAGCAGCTAATTTCATGTTTTATATTTGTTGTTTTATTATGTATCTAAGAACTGTTTTTTGTCCAATGGTACCTGTCCATGTTTGAAACCTGTCTCTGTTTAAACTCATCTGCTATCTGTCAAATTCATTTTTTTTTTTTTACTTTTTTTGCATGATTTGGGACTAAAACTGTTTTTTTTTTTGTTCTGTTAATATTCTGTAATTGTTGGGGGGATTTATTGAATGCTGTTAATCAAATGCTGGAACAACTGTTACACTTGAATTTCTGCACTGGGCTGGGATACTGTACGTCCGAGGAATGACTGGAAATCCACAAAGCTGGTTTATTTTTTAAAGAAATAAAGATAGAATTGTATTACAGAAAACTGTTGTTTTTTTTATTGTTTTTTCAGTATCATAGATTGAGCTTCTTACTCCTTGTGCAGTCTCGAATAAAGAAGCCATTTTAAATTGAGATTAGCAGGTGTGCAGTGTAGGATATTTGGCGTAATAATGCCATCAGGGCCTTCAGCGTTTAGAGAATGTTGTAATTAAGACATTCATGTCATCAGGTGACAGGAAGCACTCATTTTGCTGAATTTGTGGCGTTCCCCTCGCAGCCATTTTCAGGCTCAACCTGGCGTTTACAATGGTGGACTTCTACATTTATGAAGTGATTATTTTTTTTATTATTATTAAAACAATTTCTATTTGTGAGGAAAGTGGCATTAATTAGTGGAATTAAAAGGATGGCTGTAAACCCTTTGTGCTTTCTGAGGTTAGGGAGAGAGCAGTGCTGCCAGTGGCCCCCAAGACATCTTTGTTACCTCCAACCACCTCACGGCACTGCTACAACCCTGCCTGTTAACTGCACACAGGTGTTGCTGGTTGCCCTAATTGGCCTTTTTTGGGCATAAAAGCTGACCTGCTCATGCAGACAGACGTTTACGCTCTCCTGTCGCCCCTTTTTTTGTATTTTTGATTTGTATCACGTATCCTACTTTTTCCACATTGCACATACACTTTTAGTTCTTACACTATCCTTAGAATTAGTAACACTATCACTAATGCCAAGTGTCTTATACTTGATAAAGTATACACAATAAAAAGAGCTTCTCAACAAAAATACCAAAACATAACCGTGAGTGACAAATTACAGGTGGTAAGCACAGCTACCTCACAGCAAGAAGGTCCCGGGTTCAAGTCCTGGGGTGGACACTTGGGTCCATTATGTGTGGAGTTTGCATGTTCTCCCTGTGCTACGTGGGTTTCCTCCAGGTACTCCTCCCGCAATCCAGAAACATGACTGTTATGCTACGTTCACACCGGATGCGTCTGTCGCACGAAAGGTTTCGCAGGATCAAAAAAATTTCCCCATTCGTTTCATATGTCGGTGAGTTTCACTGCCTGCTGAAGCGAGGAGCTGTGCTCATTTTTCTCCTCTCATAAATCTAAACCACCAGGGAAAAAAGCCGGTGTGATTAGCGGCTAATGCTATCCTAGCTCAGTGCTACAGAGAGAACTTTTACCTGCTACTACCACCTCCTCACTGATTCTCCTCCACGCTAAATCATTCCTAGTCCGGTCCCGGTTATAAAGGCCGTGACATACAGCTCCAGGTGGTCACACACAGCTTCTACTCCTTGGTTAAATGGGTGAACAGACCGGTGTCTGTGTTGACGGCCTGATGTCATCGTCAACAAAGACTCTGATTGGCTTTCGTCATGCGAAACAGTCGCAGGAGTTCAATATTTTCAACTCTTGCGAATATGACGAAAAAGCGAGAGCAAGCAGGAGAAAAAGCGAGAGCACGCACGCATGGCCAACGCTCTTGATGCGTGGATAGGATGGCACCGCCGCACAGGAAAGATTACGCATCTATCCATTGACTTTGTATGTAATCTGGTCGCACTAACATTTTGTGACGCATTCGGTGTGAACGCAGCATTAGGTTGATTGGAGTCTCTACATTGCCCGTAGGAGTAAATGTGAGTGTTGAGTGGTTGTCTGTCTGTGTGCTGCCCTGTGATGGACTGGCGCCTTGTCCAAGGTGTACCCCCGCCTAGCACCCAGTATGAGCCAGAGATAGGCACCAGCAGACCCCGCGCCCCTGAATAGGACAAAAGCGGTTCTGAAAATGGATGGATAACAAATTACAGCAGTACCCAATACAAAAATGATGACCAGTACTTGGATATATTATATCGGGTAAAAATCACCCGGCATTAGTGATGGTCTTACTGATTTTAGTTCTGGGTCCTTGTGTGCCTTCAGCATCATCTTTGATGTTTGCTCTTTTTCATTATTGAAATGTATCTGTTATCTTCTAAATTTCAATAGTGATAGAGAGCAAACATCAAAGACGATGCTGAAGGTACAAAGGGACCCAGAACTAAAATTAGTAACACCATCAAATTTAGCTGTTACTTCTGAGTACCTGGGGTTGGGACTCAAAGGCAAGTGCCTCATGGCCGGGTCTCTTCCCATGGGCCCCGGCCGGGCACAGCCCCATAAAGATGAAGTGGGCCCGTCCGCATCAGTCCAAGGCGGGAGCCTGGGTGATCCATTCCCTGGCTACACAAGCTGGCTTGAGGGACGTGGAAGTCTGGGCTTCCTTTTTAAAGATGCTGCCCCCGCGACCCACCTACGGATAAGGGGTAGAAGATGGATCTTCTGAGGGTGCCACAGAAGGCGATTTGTTTGCATGGTTTATTGGGCGTAGGTTCAGGTAAAATAAAAATCACCTGCCTCTAAGAAAACAGGTTTTGGAGAAGGAAACACCCACACCTTCAAAGATGGTGCTGAAGTTACCCAGAGACACATGACACTCAAATGCAAAATAATAAAAATCTTCTTTTTATTGACTTGCTCATATGTGATCTCTCCTTTATGTCCTTCTGCTGTGCAGGCCTGGTAGTTGTAAAAGCACTAATAATAATAATAATAATACATCATATCAGCTACACATCAACATATCCTCTCATTTTCTACAATTTACAAAGCCACACACTGAAACACACTGTGATATATAATAACAAACCATGCATTAAGACTGGAGAAAAAAAGTCAAATAAAAACTAGTACATTTTGTTGTTTATTAGATAAAGCTGCAAACTCCCTGTCCTATGACATGAATTCTTCCTTTGCAGTAAATAACAACCCTAAGCCTCCAAAAAAAAAATATATTATATATATAGGTATTAAAGAGATGGTTGTTATATTTTGTCCAAGAATAATCCCCATTTAACTTGGCAGCATTTCTATTATTTCCAATGGAGATAAAGGAAACAATACTCCTCTGTTTATCTTCTGCACTGAGCAATCACTACAACACAGAATAAACAGTAGTAACCGTAGACACGTAAACCAAGCCAGGCACTGTTACTACCTTCAGACTCATCTTCCTTCTCATTTTTATTTCATTGCTAATGAAAGATGAACAATAAAAAGCAGCATCACATTTGTAGTCATCCGCCATTATCACTGCTGATCAGCTGCAGTTTAGCTTTTAAATGGAATAGATAGACAGATTATCTAAACATTATTCATTGATTTTATCACGCGGGGGCCACAAAAAATGTGATTGATCCAAGGGCCACATTATCAATATTTGTGCCATTATTTAGAATAATTACCCATCTGAGCATTAATGACGGAAAGAAGAAAAGGTTTGGTGTTTTTGTTGTTTTGTGTGTTTGTAGAGTCACTTTGCATATTTTTCTGTCATTCTGTATATATATTTTTTGTGTGTTATGAGCCATTTGAGTGTTTTTGGAGTCAGTTTTGCATATTTATGTTTGTGTGTGTAATTTTATTTATTTCAGAATCAGAAATGTTTAATGGCCAAGTACAGTTTTAAGGACAGTACAAGGAATTTGTCTTGGTAGATGGTGCACAAAACAAAACAAAAAATGAAGAAAATTTGTAGTCATCTTGGCATTTTTTTTTTTTTTTGGATGAATTTGGTCCTTTTTCCGTATTTATCTGTAATTTTGTATGTTTTTAAGAGTCTTGTGTATTTTTGCTCTTTTTGTGTACCTTTTTGTAATTTATGTGTTTTCAAAGTCAACAATTCCTTCTGTCAGGTTCTGTTTGGTTTGGGTTTAGCACTTTTTCCTGAGTCTTTGTTTATTCTGTATTCTAGTGTAACTCTTGTCTCTGTGTTCAAGGGATTCCTGCTTGTGGCTCCACATCCACTGATGTCTGTGTGCTTGGTTTGTGACTGATTAGCTCCCTCATGTTTCCACCCAGGTGTGGCCCATTCCCAATCAAGCTTCCCTCACTATTTAGCGCTTGGACACAGTATGACTGCTGCTAGGTCATTGTTGTCATTGCCTCCTCATGTCCTGCTGAGTTTTGTTCCCTGTTCCCTGATTTCTTTAGGCGACCATGGTAGTGGGTCGTCTTCTGATCGAGAGGTTGGGGGTTCGATCCCAGTACCTGACTATGTGTCGAAGTGTCCTGGGCAAGACACTGAACCCTAAGTTGCTCCCAGTGGTCGACTAGCGCCTTGCATGGCAGTCCTGTCCCACTGGTGTGTGAATGTGAGAGTGATTGGGTGAATGAGCTGATATGTAAAGTGCTTTGAGACTGCTTCAGTGTGGTGATAAAGTGCTATATAAAATCAAGTCCATTTACCATTTCTTTCTTTTCTGCCTTTTTGGATTTTGGATTCAATTTTGAGAAATAAACATGGATTGGTTCCGTGAGCGCTATGCTGCATTCTGCCTCCTCTCTCCTTGCATTTGGGTCAACACCTACACTCAACCGTGACACCTTCATTAATCAGCCGTTTGTACCTTCAGATCTGAGATACAACGGCAGTACAACCATTTTCACGCAAGCTTTGGCATTTATCGATTTTGACTTGAGCGGACGCTAATCAGATCTCACGTCAGATCTGAGCTAATGTACGCTAATCTGGGTGTGTGGATTTGTGGTACAGCATAGCCAAATGTGAGTCTGAAAATAATTATTTAACAAACTTAAACTGTCATTTAATCATAAGCAGACACATATTCAGAACAGATTATTAAGGCCCACGCTAATAGTGATACCATTATTCTTGGTTTTCCTTCCACGGATCACTTTAAAACCCACTGACAAACCCAGCTACCATCCGAGCAGGAGCATTTTGATTCAGCAACACATTCTCACTCCCAACTCGTCACATATCGACGTTCGGGACGTTCCGTTTGCCCTTGACAAATTGCCTTATTTCAGGATAGATTGTGGCTTTACAATTGTTTTTATTTATTTCTTGTGAGAAATTTACCCATAACTTATGTTTGGGTTAGGATTAGAAGTCTTATTTTGAAAAGTTGTGGTGAAAAGCAGCGTACGGACCCTCAGCGTTGAAAATGAATGCTAAGGGGGTACGCCCGTACGTCGATTATTGACGCTAAATGGTCCTTCCAGAACGTCGATATGTGACGAGTTGGGAGTGAGACTGGGTTGGATTCAACGGTATGTAAAACGCACACAGCTCTAGGAAATGGGACTTATTCATCGCTTTAGAATGTAAATTGTACCTTAAAATTTCAAAAATGCGGTGCAGTATTTAGTCAGTAATGTGATGAATTTTCTGTGAAATTGGCTGAAGACATAATAAACAAAGAAGGCAAAACATTTAGGGTTTCATTAATTTGTTTTAACAAAACCCTTTTATGAATGGTATATTTCCATGTGTCACTCCAGGATCTCCGCTGTGAAGTTCTTCTCGGCGCACACAGGGGGGCAGACATCACCTGCTCGGTAGCTGATCCTCTTCCACGGAGAGTTTAACTGAGCTCCTTTAAATTCTGTTTTCACACTTTCAAAAAGCACAACTTGTTTTGCTCCACCTCAGCTGTGAGGATGCTGATGTTCACCTTGGAAAAGTTTACTTTCTTGTTTGACCTCAAGTGGGCGAGGCCTCGAACCAGTAATATATAATTGCAAAATGAGTTAGTCTAATAGATTTATCAACACCTGATTATTTGAAAGCTGGGAAAGGTCAGATACGAATCCTGTCGTCAAATGCGTACTCAAATTTGCAGCCGTTTTCAAGCAAGGTTGATAAATGAGGTCAATTTTGTCTTTGGGGGCCGCACAAATATAAAAGCGAAAACCGCATGTGACTCCCGGGTCGCCTGTTGCCGATGTCTTATCCAAGATTCTAATAAATTGTGAAGGAGTGTTTCCCTTGGTCATTGTTATTCAGTGGGTTTGATCACAGCATTAATATTCCAGCATGTGTTTGCCTGCAGATAGTGCAGTGAGAGTTCCATTATGAGCGGCTGCTGATAGCTGATGTCTCAGCTGTGAACTGAAGGGTAGGGAATTAACGCAATCTTCAGAGACCTCATTCCTTCTTTTTAGTCAAGAGTACAAAGCCTGACTCTGATTAAAACACCTCATTTAAGATTACTCACGGGGAAGTTGCAGACCGCACACTTGTGTTATATTAATGGACACTCACCCTATCTGATTTTTGACAGGCTCTCCTTTGCAAATTGACAGAAACATACTTTGGAGACGAGCGCGGATACTGAAGGAAATAATAGCTATTACACACTCCATTACACAACAGTCTGCAATGATGGGAAAATAGCTATAATAGCTGATTCATACGCCCTGTCATTTAGTACTGAAACTATCAAACCATTTCTTAATCGCATATACTTTTCTAATGAGCATGAACAAGGATTTGTGTGTCCAGAAGTGTCCGTTTCACACAGTAATCAGTGATTGTGTTATTTCTAGAAAATAAAAGAAAATAATTGGTGTTCTTATGACCATATCAAATAGGACAATGTACTGTAAATCAGAGGCTTGTCTTATCTATAAGAATTATTTTAAGTTTTAAACATGCATAAAAAATATTTTTAATTTTAAATAACATTCATGTGTACAGGAGCCACACACGCAACACCACATTAAACCCATTGGTTTTAATTTGTCTAAAGAAGCCAACACACATCTCTAACGTTATGTTAACCCCATCACTAAAAAAAAAAAAAACTTTAACTGAATTGTTTCAATTGGTATCACCTAAATCAGTTAAGTTCTTTAAAATGTAGTTAATAAATTACATAAACACAATGGTTTTAATTGTCATGGACTTAATTATTGATTTGTTGTCAAATCAGTGTTTTGTTTTAGTTAAACATAAAATGAAGGCAAGTCAACTTACATTTTTCAGTTTGTCTAACTCAATAATTTTTGTAACACAAATATTTTAATACTGCTTCATTTTAACCTTCTTTACTGTTCTTCTGCCACCTACAGTACTAATTAGCAGTTAGGTCAAGGGCCCAGAGCAATGACAGTGGGGTTTGAACTAGCAACCCTCTGATTACAACTCTGCTTCCATATCCATTAGGCCACCACCCCACTTCTACACAAATTCTGTTGCCCTAATATAAAATTGTAATTTAAACTAAAATTACAAATTTAAATATAGAACTAAATTAAAATCTGATTATTATTTTTTTTTTTTTTTTGAGGAAAACTAGATAAGGCTGACACGTCATGAAGACGTTGGACTTAGCATCGCAAGGAACCTTATTAATGCAAGTTCACTCAAATGCAAAAACTCACTCACAACTTAGTTACTTCAACAACTGCTGAAACAGAATGTTTAGCTTGATACTAATAAAATAGAGCTGACAGTCTTTTTGCTGCGTTTTCACTCTTTCAAAAAGAAAAAAACAAGGAACTTTTCCTTGTTTTAAAAAAAAGTAATTCATGGCGTTGATGTGATGTAAGCGCTTTTGTCAGTGAGAGATGATTCCAATGTTTCTTTTGCATTGTAAGCTGCTGTCAGCATTTTTTTTTCCCCTCTCGGCACTGCGAATGTGATGATTTCTAAACGTCTGCGCTGACTGACCAAGTGATTTTCATCAGTCCTTGTGACTGCACGCTCCACTGATGCTGGCTAGCCACTCTTAAGGGACTCTCAACACGCTGAAGTCTCACACTGACTGAGGTCAAAACAGTTATAAATATTCAGAGAAATGCTTGTTCCACTACGGTGCCCAAATAAGGAAGCTTTTCCTCACTCGAGGGGTAAACTGGAATGTTTTGTTCTTTATGTTTTCTCGCCATCCTCTTAACGCCTGTTGGAGTTCTGCACACTTGGGAAAATCTTGGTTCCACATGATTGTAAGCACGCACTTCACTTTTATATTTCTACAGTATGTTATTCAAAGTCATTAATGTCATGTGATTCTCTCCAGGTTGTCTGACTTATTTTACCTCCTTTTCTCTCATGTCTCAGCAAGAAATAACCCATTTTGTAAGATGTCTTGGCAGTACCAAGAATAGCTGACAACTGTGCACCTCTTAAGGCAGGCATACACTGCAATTTTTGGCCCATTTTGAGCCGATTCTTGATTTGTGCGTCTCTTTTTAGGATCAGGCCGAGTCTTGGATAAATCGTATATCGTGTACTAGTACACATGGTGTCACGAGAAGCGATTAACACTTCACGACCAGCTCCCGATCAGCAATCGTATGGTCGTAAGAAAATCCAACATGTTTGAAATGCAGTCGCTCCTCTTGAGGGTATCTCACAGTTGAAGCAGTGCTATGGACCGGCTTACCCCAACTTTCACACTGCGCATGCGCCAACACTGTAGGACCGCTGTAGAATTGACAGACCGTACTACCCACATTGCCGCCTAATATTTTTCAAAGCTTTATTTACTGAGATTTGAGAGTGTCTCTCCACTTCCGGGTTCTTCTTCTTCTTCTGTTTTAATGGCGATGCTTCAGAGTTCTTTTTCCTCTTCTAATTTGTACATTGCATTTCCAGAAACAACACCCCGACGCGTCATGTATGACGTACAGTTTGAGCAGTCGGACCGTGTCAGAGTGTCGGTCCGTATAGTGTGAGAACATGAATCATGAGCTGGAACATTCAGACTCTGCAAGCGCACAGTTTGAGCTGGAGCTGAATACAACGATTGAAAACGTGTCTGCCCACCTTAACAGGAACTAGAATTATAGTTTTGAGTAGGGATACGACTATCACACTCGTGGCTCTGTGGCTTTGTAGAACTTCAAGCGCTATCTTCTGACACTTCTTCAGTTGGATTCAGATTGTGTTCTGCCGGCACAGCTATTTCTATACACAGTAGGTTTTGGTTGTGATCGTGCTTTAGCAAGTAATCCTCACTTCACAACACAATCCGCACAAACTGCCATATCAGGGCTCTTTTATTTTGTGCTCAATCTTAAACTTGGCACTCTCATTCATGAATTTCTATGGGACAAGAAAGTGCCTCGCTTGCGCTTACAGTATTTGCAAAAATCTAAACAACTTGGGGGCATGGCCCTTCCTAACTTTAAATATTATTACTTGTCTTGTAATATTAGAATATTCCGATACTGACTTCAGTTTGATGTTTCAAATTCTGCCGCCTGGTTTATTATGGAGGCAAACCAACTTCACTGTTGACCTTGCATCACTCTCTTATTCAATATCCAGTGTTTGTTTATACAAGATATAAGATAGTAAAATCATCATTGAAGATTTGGCTTCAGTTCAGACGATGCCTTGGCTTGCAATCCTTCTACTTGCATCCAATCATATTTTCTCCCCTCATTTTTAGACACAGCATTTATTTTATGGCCAAGGATGGGTGTTAAATCTTTCAGGGACAATGTTTATTAATAACATCTTTGCTTCTCAACATCTAGTTGATAAGTTTGATGTACCTTGCAGCCATTTTTTCCAATACTTACAGGTACGTTTTGTTCATAGTATGTTTCCAACTTTCCCAAATGCTTTCGTCTCTTGATACATTTCTGCAACCTACTGTATCTACTCTCAAAGACACCATCTCTATTACGTATAATCACATGAACTCAGTTCGTCCGCAGGCCACTGACACACTTTGAGTCCGCTGGGAAGAAGATTTGGGGGAGGTCATATCGGAGGAGCTTTAGTCACAAATGTTACATAAATCTTTGATTTGCACTAAACAGTCTTATCTAGTGCAAATTTCTGTATCGAATATATTACATCAAATCACGTTTGGCTAAAATGTACACAAACATTTTACCTTCATGTGACAGATACTAACATCCAACTGCAAAATACATACTTTTTGGCTTTGTCCACAACTGTCAAATTACTGGACTAAAGTTTTTGAAATCTTGTCAGTTGTAGTTGGTAAAACAGTTCATCTATATCCACTTACTGCTGCTCTATTCGGTATTACACCTTCTCAAATATCTCTCTCAGCTCTTCTGAAATCATCACTGGCTTTCATGACTCTTCTGGTACGTCGGGCTATACTAACAAATTGGAAATGCCCAACACCATCTTATATTCATTGGCTACGGGATGTCCTGTATTTTGTTAAAGTAGAGAAGATTTGCTTTACTGTTAAAGTCTCCCTTGACAAATTTTCTAAAACATGGAACCCTTTATTTGCGCTTCTCAGAAGAATTCATTTCCCTTTCGTACCTGATTAAACTGTTTGCTGGTATTGTAGCAGGTGCGCTGTTCTTCGCCCTCCTGTTCCACTGATTGCTGAGCAGTGACACACCCTTTAATATACGGGTCTGGCCGCACCCGCCTGCCTCTCTCCCTTCTTCTTTGGTCCACCCGGCGTGGCGTGGCAGGTACAGGTGTTGAGGAGCCATTGCGGAGAGCTGTCTGGCGTGTTGGCCATCATAGCACACGTTTTCCTTTCAGTGTTCA